>NW_026889754.1:8650000-9250000 GCF_033153115.1 Saccostrea echinata
GACTTTTGGCCCTTCCGAGCCCCTAATTTGAGGGGTCAACCCCTTTTTCTTATTATCAAATGAAAGGTCTTGTGATTTTGAAGTTTTTGTGTTCAACAACTATTCAGAAATTTCCTTTCGTTTCTGAGATATATAGAATAACAATATTTAGGGGCCAGCCCTCTGAGTCCTTAATGGGGATGTCTTGCAAAAATTAAAAGGGTGTATATTGTTTAGAACATTATTCTGAACATCTTTTGTTCAATATTGCTTATCAAAATATTTCCCCTTTTCGAGATATAAAGTGTCAAAGATTTAGCATTCTGGTCCCTTATGTCCCCTTATTACGTAACATACAATCCAAATTTTATAATATATAGTTGCAGAATGTTAAGATGAACATTTTTGCTACAGTAATATATAACAAAATATTGATCATTAAAAAGTTATAGATGAAAGACTTTTGGCCCTTCTGAGCCCCTAATTTGAGGGGTCAGCCCCTTTTTCTTGATATCAAATGAAAGGTCTTGTGATTTTGAAGTTTTTTTGTTCAACAACTATTCAGAATATTCCTTTCGTTTAAGAGATATATAGAATAACAATATTTAGGGGCCAGCCCTCCAAGTCCTTAATGGGGATGTCTTGCAAAAATTAAAAGGGTGTATATTGTTTAGAATATTATTCTGAACATCTTTTGTTTAATATTGCTTATCAAAACATTTTCCATTTTCGAAATTTAAAGTGTCAAAGATTTAGCATTCTAGCCCCTTCTGGCCCCTTATTACGTAACATATGATCACAATTTTATAATATATAGTTGCAGAGTGTTAAGATGAACATTTTTGCTTCAGTAATTTATAACAAAATATTGATCATTAAAGAGTTATAGATGAAAGACTTTTGGTCCTTCTGAGCCCTTTATTTGAGGGGTTAGCCCCTTTTTCTTGATATCAAATGAAAGGTCTTGTGATTTTGAAGACTTTTTGTTCAACAACTATTCAGAAATTTCCTTTAGTTTAAGAGATATATAGAATAACAATATTTAGGGGCCATCCCTCCAAGTCCTTAATGGGGATGTCCGGCAAAAAATAAAAGGGTGTATATTGTTTAGAACATTATTCTGAACATCTTTTGTTCAATATTGCTTATCAAAATATTTCCCCTTTTCGAGATATAATGTGTCAAAGATTTAGCATTCTGGCCCCTTCTGGCCCCTTATTACGTAACATATGATCAAAATTTTATAATATATACTTGCAGAGTGTTAAGATGAACATTTCTGCTTCAGTAATTTATAACAAAATATTGATCGTTAAAGAGTTATAGATGAAAGACTTTTGGCCCTTCTGAGCCCCTAATTTGAGGAGTCGGCCCCTTTTTCTTGATATCAAATAAAAGGTCTTGTGATTTTAAAGACTTTTTGTTCAATATGTTTTAACAAAATACTTTTATTTAAAATGTTATTATAAGAAATGTCTCTAAAATTCACTCATAAATCACGTCCTAAATTTTGACCCCTACCGAGCTTCCATACTTCGCACTTCCGGAAAATTTGAAAACCAAGGTGCACAACTAGAACATGTCCTCTATCACCACTGAAAGTTTCAGCACTCTAGCTTTTGTCGTTCTTGAGTTTTTGTGCAGACACAAGGTCTATCAAAAAATCGATCAAAGGGCGATAACTTCCGACCGGAAGTGATTTCTCAAAAACTGAAGCGGCGTTATAAACTTCAGATAGCAACGCATTAACCCTGAAAATTTGAAGCAAATCGATCAAGCGATCTCCGAGAAATCTTCTGCACAAAATCGGTAAGGAAAAAAAAAAGAATAATAATAATAATAACTAGAGCGAGCTCGTTGCAAAGCAACGAATAGGTCTTCCGTTGGAGCTGCGGAAGGAAGAAGTGACCTTGAGTCGAGGTCATGCCACATTCTAAAGTTATACATGTAAGCAATCTTGTAAGGGGAAGCAACTTACAATATTTCGCTAGGAAAAACTGTAAAGGAATGTACGTGACCTTGAACATTTCAAATGCCTTGCGTCAAACCATGACACATTCTCGTCATAAAACCCAATCTGTGTGTTACCGACTTGAAAAGTTCACAGTGACACGTCATGTTCTTTTAGTCTATACATACAGTCAAAACATCGTATCCTTAGTGACCTTGAACTTGAGTCAAGGCCATGTCACACTCTGCATGATACCAGCAATGTTTCACTAGTACAAATGCGGTAGCGAAATTACAGTTTCTCTGTCAGTGACCTTGACTCGACCAAATGACCTTGCATCAAGGCCATAACACACACTGGTTAAAAGCAATCCCAGTCTGTGAGTTTCTGAATGGATAAAATCAGCCATGTTTTTTTTCAGATCATACAGCGAGTCGGAATAATTTGTTAGGTTCAACATAATGATTCAAAAATTCATTGAGAATGTTTTATGCCCAGTTTGGATAAGTAGTAAAACGTGGAGATCGGTCCTTTGGATGAGACCGTATAAGGTCTCGTGTCGGGGTAACTGCTAGCATGAAAAGGATCTCTCATGCTATAAATTTTGAATTTACCGGGTGGCAGTAAATACTGACAACCGGTAAGTTCAAAATTTACAACATGACAGATCCATGGCACTTGATTCTACCTCTGATTTCAAAAGATTTGCACTGTTCCTGATTTGTATTGTTTGAATGGTCTTTTAAGCTTGAATGCTGCACAGGTGCTTGTGGACAGGAACCCCCCCCCCCCCCCCAATATACACCCCGGGGTCCAAGAATATTTTTATTCGTCTTTTTCCATAAATTAATCTTCTAGTACACATTTATGTATTCCATATGAAAAATCCATAAAAATAACGTAGAATTAACGTTTTATTAAAAAATCATACCCGCGGTAATATGAAATAGAGAAGGTAAGTCACTTCCATTTGTTAACACTGGACCCCTCTTGGATATCGGGCCTAAAATATCATATACATGTACCTACCACATGTCACCAAAATATGTTAATATATCTTGTTTCGGTAGATATTTTTGTCTTTTATCGTGCTATTTAAACGGAAGACCTTAAATAGTGTCTGTGGCTGTCACTATTTCGGTGTTTTTCAGAAACCTGATCGTAGAATTTGTCAAAGTCCACAACTGGACAATAAACTGATAAATCGGCTACAGTATATTATCTGTTCACAGAAACGACATATTGAAACTGGAAAAAAAATAATCCAGAAGCAATTCATTTCATTAAAAATTCTATCATGAATATTTTGTTTTAATCGATGGACTCGATAAATCAATAAACTGACCGAAGGAAAAACGTTGCACATGCCGTAACATTCTGTACGTTTTTTTTTATTTTACATTCTACTTGCATAATACATGCATATGTACATGTACATATATATTAAACAGAAAGATAAATACCAAGCCCGTCGGCATTTTAAAAAAAGTAATAAAACATAATTTGATTTGATCTAATTTATTTCATTTAAACTCTATTAATTTGTTTTAAAAGTATGATTGATCTTTTTCCTTTTAATATACACTCAGGGTAAAAAAAAAGTAACTATATATTGACTCGCGTAACTTTCATGGTTGTAGTTACATTTGAAAATGAAGAAATAATGAAATAATTAAACGTTGAAGGAACTGGTGTGTTGTATGGCTAGACAACGCATTGCATATGCAGAGAAATTTACCACAGGTACTCTAGGACAGGTGTGAAACCCCTAGGGCATGCCGTTTCCTGCTCTTGCTCTGCTAATCCCTATACACAGGAAATGATCGCTACTAATACTTAATACACAAAGAAACAGAATATATTCAAGTAAACTTGGCATTGATTTTTTTCTTGAGTATTATTGAGAATAATAAGTTTTAGTGATATAACCCCCCCCCCCCCCCCCGTTTTAATTGTTTTGTGAAGTTCATCACCATGCACATTCCATCTTCTGTAATTGGAGAAATGTTTAAATTAAAAACAAACCACTGTTTACAAAAGAAGTAAATATCGAGGGAAAAAAATTGTTATATTTTATTGATATCTTTTATAACGTTCACGCGCCCACTCACCATGCTCACTGCAAACGCTCACCATCGAATATTACAGCTTTCCGGTCATTCGACAATTTCAGGGAAATGCTTGCACATTAATACAGTAAAGTGAAATTATTTAAATGAATTATATTGTTCTAAATTTGGTAAAAAAAAAAACATGAACAGTATATAGATATATTTTTTTCCTCATAGGAATGCTGAAAACTGTTAATCGGAACTCGCACTGACTATTGTTTAGCACGTGTATGTAACATTGCAGTTCGCATATAATTTGAAAAGAGAAGTTATTAGAACTTATATTTCCGACATTAAAATTTGTCACGTTAAACTCTCAAATGACTCAGCTTATAAATAGTTTTCTTGATACTATTTAAAAAAAGATGTCACTTTAGTATTGATATATAACTTAACAAAATTAATAATAATAAATAATTAAAAAAACGATTAAATATATAGAGGATATTCAATGTTTTGTAGATGAATATGGAATTTATTTCACGAGTGGGACAGGATTTTTTTAAATTTTCACGAGTGCGAAGCACGAGTGAAAATATCAAAAAATCCTGTCTCACGAGTGAAATAAATTCCATATTCATCTACAAAACATTGAATTTTCTGTTTATTACATTTTCTTTGATTTTCCCTTTGCCTCTGTCTTTTCATAACACAGTGTCATAGGCCTGACGTCATAGTTGAGCGGTTGAGACGTCATAGCTTAGAAGTTGTGTGTCAGATTGAAAACAGAATGAATTACATAGCATGGATTTTAGCAACATATTTAGGAAGAAATTTGCAGTTTCAGCTCTATCAAGATGCTTAGTTACTATCTCTATCTTATGACAGGCCAGAAATTATTTTTTTACTTACTTTGATATCCTTTCACACTGTGAGAGAATATCATTTTTGGTATCCTTTCACACTGTGAGAGAATATCACTTTTATTCAATGAATAAATCACAGTATTTCACTGTTGAAAATGTAATAAATTCTGCTTTACAATTTTATTTGTTCATTCATTATTTTCACCTTTTGCGAAATAAAAGAAAATACTTTCATAAATATACATACACTGCGGGATTTTAATTTGTTTTTCTAAAGAGGGAATTTCTCAAAATTCCTGTTCGGGGAGATAACTCCCGTTTGTTTACGATACTAGTTGATCGATGATTTAACCGCGGCGGGAACAGGTAGGTGATGAATTTCCCGCGGAGGGAACGCGGTTTACCTGTCTCACCTGGCCAAATCCCGCGTTTTGTTTATACCGCGACGGGGCGCGGGAAATACGGGATCCGCGTTGCCTGTACTGTACATGTATAGTCAATCAGATTAGAAATACAGCGACTATCAGAATTTCGGGCCGTAAAAAAGATCCGATTTTGATTAGATTTCAGGTGTAGGCGAATGTGTGTGTACTGAGGGGTTAGTTAATTCATTCAAGATTTATTATATTGTTCGTTTGGACGAAGGCTTCATAAAAATATACACACTGCTTGTACAGGTACACATCAATGAATGTTCAGATTAATTCAAAAATCGGCGGACATAAATTTTTTTAGTTATCTAAAGGCAATGTTATTTCCAGAGACATTTATATTTTCTGTTTTTTGTCTCGGATTTTTCTTTTTTGTGATTAACCGGTTTACAAAGGCCTGTGTTTTAACAGCTGTTCATAAACGCTGTCAATTAATATATGATAAGAGAAAACGAGACATCTCCCGGTAATTCATTTCTTATGGAAAATATATGGATTGACATCTTAGTTACCTGTGTAATTACGATGTTACATGACTGGCCAGGAGGACTACCCGTTATGAAAACAACTCATGATCAACTCAGCGGACCTATAATTGACTTTGATATATGCTGTAAATCAATAAAATCATTTCAGTTTAACCGATATTTTATTGCAAAGATAATGGGAAAAGAAGACTTGGGATTTAGAATTTTTCTGAATTTCAAACGCTCGATATGCATATATTTTGGGCGCTCTTGCATATGCACTTATAAAACGTGCATGTTCTGTACTTGCATGCGTGTACATTGTATGTATCCGTAAAACCTTAAGAGAGCTGATAAATGTGTTCTGATTTTCAGAAAAAGTAATGGGAACCTATAAATAATTACATGTTTATCATTTTGTTCGCATACAATAACAAGTTTAGTGGAAAAAAATAATTTGTTCAAGGTTAGGTGTCTAATAAATTTGTAATATTCAAATACAGTTACGCATGTATGTCTCATTCTACATAATTTGGAGGCGCGTGTGAATGTGGGATTTTGTATTTCCATACGCTCGATATGCATATATTTGGGGCGCTTTGTATATATACAGTCGTACATTTTAAGGGCGTCGACAAAAGAACGTATATTAGATTACATACATGTACATTTAAGTTTCAAAAGTTCCATTACTAGTAGGAATTAATTAAGGTTACATATTTTGAATATTATTATGAATAAAACAGACAATTAACTCGATATCGAGAAATAAATTGTTTATAAAAATAACTATGCAACTTTCTTGTAATTCAGCGAATAAAATATTAAATAAAATGCACTAGCGATTTAATCAAAGATATTATGAAATAATCTGAAAGATTCAACATATTTATCCACTCATGACTTAGTTTACAAAATGAATTTGGAATGGCCATTCTATGATTTGTTTTGTGTATGACTAGGTCGCTGGATCACACACGCCGATTGATCCCCGGTGACCTTCTTTGCCACGCGCTATCGAGGGAGGTGTTACATAATTGTAAACACACAAGGTGAATGTAAAAGGCGCACACTTAATGGCTGTAAATAGTCTATGCTTCAAAGTTATGTTTTATTTTCTCAGTATATTGTTTGTTTTTATATGATAAGAAGAAAAGGTTATCTTTTTTCCCCCTTTTTTAGTAGACTGGTTTATTCGACTTTGAAAAAAATGAAATAAAACGAAAAGTTGTCAAAAAATAACTTGGAAATAAAGCACAAAACACTTCAAGAACCTTATTCTCAAGAATATTAGCATCTAATAATAATATGCATCTTTCGTTGAGAAATGAGCGAGATATGAGGTCTCAAAGTTGGCGTCTAGGAAAAAGAAGAAAAAAAAAAGAATAATAATCTTAACCATCAGAATCAGTAGAAGGTCTTCCGTTGGAACGGAAGACCTTTACTAGATGAGATCTCGTTGCGAGCAACGAGTGGGTCTTCCGTCCGATTTTTGATAAGATGAGATAAAATTTGACTGGGATATTCGTTCAAATATAATGATATATTATATATAAATAAATTGTTAAGACGAACAATTTTGCTTTAATAATGTTTAACAAAAAATTGATCATTAAAGGGTTATAGATTAAAGACTTTTCGGCCTTTCTTGGCCCCTAATGTGAGAGGTCAGCCCCTTTTTCTTGATATCATCTTAAAGCTCTCATGATTTTGAACACTTTTTGTTCAACAACTATTCAGAAATTCTTTTTTGTTTTCGAAATATATGCAAAAGAAATATTAAGGGCCGGCCTTTCAAGTTCTAAATAGGGACGTCTAGCAAAAATTCAAAGAGTGCATATTGTTCAGAATATTATTTTGAACGTCTTTTGTTTAATACTGTTTATCAAAATATTCTTCCTTTTCAAGACATGTTGCGCCAAAAATTATGTAATTTGGCCCCCTAAAGACCCCTTATTTCGTAACATATGATATCAACATCATGTTATTTAGATAAAGTGTGTGAAGAAGAACTATTTCGCCTCAGTAATATATTACAAAATATTGATCATTAAAGAGTTATTGATTTTATACTTTCGGCGCCTCTCGGCCCCTTATTTAAGGGGTCAGACCCTTTTCCTTGATATCACCTTAAAGCTCTCATAATTTTTTACACTTTTTCTTCAACAACTAGTCAGAAATTCTTTTTCGTTTCTGAGATATTTGCAAAAGAAGTATTTAGGGGCCGGCCCTTCAACTCCTTAATGGGGACATTTAGCAAAAAATGAAAGATTGCATCTTGTTTAGAACATTATTTTGAACATCTTTTATTCAATATTGCTTATCAAAATATTTCCCACTTTTGAGATATAAAGCGTCAAAGATTTAGCATTCTGGCCCCTTATGGCCCCTAATTATGTAACATATGATGTGAATATCATAATATATAGTCGTACATTCTTGAGATAAACATTTTTGCTTCAGTAATTCATTACAAAATATTGATTGTTAAAGAGTTATTGTTCAAAGACTTTGGGCCCCTCTCAGCCCCTATTGTGAGTGTCCAGCCCCTTTTTCTTCATATCACTTTAAAGCTCTCATGATTTTAAACACTTTTTGTTCAACAACTAGTCAGAAATTCTTTTTCGTTTCTGAGATATTTGCAAAAGAAGTATTTAGGGGCCGGCCCTGCAACTCCTTAATGGGGACGTTTAGCAAAAAATGAAAGGTTGCATCTTGTTTAGAACATTATTTTGGACATCTTTTGTTCAATATTGCTTATCAAAATATTTTCCACTTTTGAGATATAAAGCGTCAAAGATTTAGCATTCTGGCCCCTTATGGCCCCTAATTATGTAACATATGATGTGAATATTATAATATATAGTCGTACATTGTTGAGATAAACATTTTTGCTTCAGTAATGCATTACAAAATATTGATCGTTAAAGAGTTATTGTTCAAAGATTTTGGGCCCCTCTCAGCCCCTATTGTGAGGGTCCAGCCCCTTTTTCTTCATATCACTTTAAAGCTCTCATGATTTTGAACACTTTTTGTTCAACAACTAGTCAGAAATTCTTTTTCGTTTCTGAGATATTTGCAAAAGAAGTATTTAGGGGCCGGCCCTGCAACTCCTTAATGGGGACGTTTAGCAAAAAATGAAAGGTTGCATCTTGTTTAGAACATTATTTTGGACATCTTTTGTTCAATATTGCTTATCAAAATATTTTCCACTTTTGAGATATAAAGCGTCAAAGATTTAGCATTCTGGCCCCTTATGGCCCCTAATTATGTAACATATGATGTGAATATTATAATATATAGTCGTACATTGTTGAGATAAACATTTTTGCTTCAGTAATGCATTACAAAATATTGATCGTTAAAGAGTTATTGTTCAAAGATTTTGGGCCCCTCTCAGCCCCTATTGTGAGGGTCCAGCCCCTTTTTCTTCATATCACTTTAAAGCTCTCATGATTTTGAACACTTTTTGATCAACAACTAGTCAGAAATTCTTTTTCGTTTCTGAGATATTTTCAAAAGAGGTATTTAGGGGCCGGCCCTTCAACTCCTTAATGGGGACGTTTAGCAAAAAATGAAAGGTTGCATCTTGTTTAGAACCTTATTTTCGACATCTTTTGTTCAATATTGCTTATCAAAATATTTCCCACTTTTGAGATATAGAATGCCAAAGATTTGGCATTCTAGCCCCTTATGGCCCCTAATTATGTAACATATGACATAAATATTATAATATATAGTTGTAAATTGTTAAGATAATCATTTTTGCTTCAGTAATGTATTCCAAAATATTGATTGTTAAAGAGTTATTTATTAATTACTTTTAGACCCTCTCGGCCCCTAATTTGATGAATCACCCCTTTTTTGATATCCTGTTAAAGATCTTGTCATTCTGCACAAATATTGTTCAGTATGTTTTAACAAAATATTTATACTTTTAATGATATGATACAAAATGTCTCAAAAATTCACTCATGATTCGTGTCCTAAATTTTGACCCCTACCGAGCTTCCATACTAGACATTTCCGGAAAATATCTAAACCCAGGTGCAAAATGGCAACATGTCCTCTATTATTACTGAAAATTTCAGCGTTCTAGCTTAAGCCGTTTTTGAGTTCCATCACAGACAAGGAGGTCCTCTGAATTTTATTAAAAGGGCGATAACTTTTGACCGGAAGTGATTGTCAAAAAAATATTTAGCCGGAATTAACTTCAGATAACCTAGCACCAACCCTGAAAATTTGATGCAAATCCATCAACCCATCTCTGAGAAATCGTCTGCACAAAATTTGTGCAGAAAAAAAGAATAATAACTAGATGAGATCTCGTTGCGAGCAACGAGTGGGTCTTCCGTCCGATTTTTGATAAGATGAAATAAGAATTTGACTGAGATTTTCGTTCAAATATAATGATATAAATAAATTGTTAAGACGAACAATTTTGCTTTAATAATCTTTAACAAAATATTGATCATTAAAGGAATATAGATTAAAGACTTTCGCCCCTTCTTGGCCCCTAATGTGAGAGGTCAGCCCCTTTTTCTTGATATCATTTTAAAGCTCTCATGATTTTGAACACTTTTTGTTCAACAACTAGTCAGAAATTCTCTTTTTTTGTTTTCGGGATATATGCAAAAGAAATATTAAAAGGCCGGCCCTTCAAGTCCTAAATGGGGACGTCTAGCAAAAATTGAAAGAGTGGATATTGTTCAGAATATTATTTTGATCGTCTTTTGTTCAATACTGTTTATCAAAATATTCTTCCTTTTCGAGATATATTGCGCCATAGATTATGCAATCTGGCCCACTAAAGACCCCTTACTGCGTAATATATGATATCAACATCATGTTATTTAGATAAAGTGTGTGAAGATGTACTATTTCGCTTCAGTTATATATTACAAAATATTGATCATTAAAGAGTTATTGATTGTATACTTTCGGCCCCTCTCAGCCCCTATTTTGAGGGGCCAGCCCCTTTTTCTTCATATCACTTTAAAGCTCTCATGATTTTGAACACTTTTTGTTCAACAACTACTCAGAAATTTTTCTTCCTTTCTGAGATATTTGCAAAGGAAGTATTTAGGGGCCGGCCCTTCAACTCCTAAATGGGGACGTTTAGCAGAATATGAAAGGTTGCATATTGTTTAGAACATTATTTTGAACATCTTTTGTTCAATAATGCTTATCAAAATATTTCCCACTTTTGAGATATAAAGCATCAAAGATTTAGCATTCTGGCCCCTTATGGCCCCTAATTATGTAACATATGATGTGAATATCATAATATATAGTTGTAAATTGTTGAGATGAACATTTTTGCTTCAGTAATGCATTACAAAATTTGATCGTTAAAAAGTTATTGTTCAAAGACTTTCGGCCCCTCTCAGCCCCTATTTTGAGGGGCCAGCCCCTTTTTCTTCATATCACTTTAACGCTCTCATGATTTTGAACCTTGTTTGTTCAACAACTACTCAGAAATTTTTCTTCGTTTCTGAGATATTTGCAAAGGAAGTATTTAGGAGTCGGCATTTCAACTCCCATATGCGGACGCTTAGCAAAAAATGAAAGGTTGCATAATGTTAAGAACATTATTTTGAACATCTTTTGTTCAATATTGCTTATCAAAATATTCCCCACTTTCGAGATATAAAGCATCAAAGATATAGCATTCTAGCCCCTTATGGCCCCTAATTATGTAACATATGATGTGAATATCATAATATATAGTTGTAAATTGTTGAGATGAACATTTTTGCTTCAGTAATGCATTACAAAATTTGATCGTTAAAAAGTTATTGTTCAAAGACTTTCGGCCCCTCTCAGCCCCTATTTTGAGGGGCCAGCCCCTTTTTCTTCATATCACGTTAATGCTCTCATGATTTTGAACACTTTTTGTTCAACAACTACTCAGAAATTTTTCTTCGTTTCTGAGATATTCGCAAAGGAAGTATTTAGGGGTCGGCCCTTCAACTCCTAAATGGGGACGCTTAGCAAAAAATGAAAGGTTGCATAATGTTAAGAACATTATTTTGAACATCTTTTGTTCAATATTGCTTATCAAAATATTCCCCACTTTCGAGATATAAAGCATCAAAGATATAGCATTCTGGCCCCTTATGGCCCCTTATTACGTAACATATGATCAAATTTTTTTAATATGTAGTTGCAGAATGTTAAAATGAACATTTTTGCTTCAATAATTCATAACAAAATATTGATCATTAACGAGTTATAGATGACAGACTTTTGGCCCTTCTGAGCCCCTAATTTGAGGGGTCAGCCCCTTTTTCTTGATATCAAATGAAAGGTCTTGTAATTTTGAAGACTTTTTGTTCAACAACTATTCAGAAATTTCCTTTCGTTTAAGAGATATATAGAATAACAATATTTAGGGGCCAGCCCTCCAAGTCCTTAATGGGGATGTCTTCCAAAAATTAAAAGGGTGTATACTGCTTAGAACATTATTCTGAACATCTTTTGTTCAATATTGCTTATCAAAATATTTCCCCTTTTCGAGATATAATGTGTCAAAGATTTAGCATTCGGGCCCCTTATGGCCCCTTATTACGTAACATATGATCAAATTTTTATAATATGTAGTTGCAGAATGTTAAGATGAACATTTTTGCTTCAATAATTTATGACAAAATATTGATCATTAAAGAGTTATAGATGAAAGACTTTTGGCCCTTCTGAGCCCCTAATTTGAGGGATCAGCCCCTTTTTCTTGATATCAAATGAAAGGTCTTGTGATTTTGAAGACTTTGTTCAATATATTTTAACAAAATACTTCTATTTAAAATGTTATTTTAAGAAATGTCTTTAAAATTCACTCATAAATCTCGTCCTAAATTTCGACCCCTACCGAGCTTCCATACTGCGCACTTCCGGAAAATTTGAAAACCAAGGTGCACATCTAGAACATGTCCTCTATCACCACTGAAAGTTTCAACACTCTAGCATTTGTCGTTCTTGAGTTTTTGTGCAGACACAAGGTCCACGTAAAAATCGATCAAAGGGCGATAACTTCTGACCGGAAGTGATTTTTCAAAAACTGACAAGGCGTTATAAACTTCACATACCAGCGCATTAACCCTGAAAATTTGAAGCAAATCGATCGAGAGATCTCCGAGAAATCTTCTGCACAAAATCGGTAAGGAAAAAAAAAAGAATAATAATAATAACTAGAGCAAAGCTCGTTGCAAAGCAACGAGTGGGTCTTCCTTATTAGCTTGTAAGTTGACGTCGTAATAAAAGGATAAATATTTGTTTAATTTCCACCTAAAGGTTACATGTTTCTGTTTAGATTGTCAACTTTGCTAACATTCTCTTTCTTCTTTGACCCAAATATCAAGAGACCTCATCTCCGGAACTCTGAATCTGGAGTGAGAATGAGGATATATAATTCAACTGTACTCTCTCCAACAGTACTCCTGAAATTGTATCCAAAACACTAATACCCCCAGACCCTCATTTCTTGAACTTTGACTTTTGATTTTTAATTTCTAGACTTTTCTATTCATCTAACATCTTTGATGCAATCATGTTAGTAACACGTGTCATACTACAGAATCATCAGTGTTTTGCTACATCACTGACATAATAATTGCTTGACAAAACATTTACACAGCATAACTACATAGTAAGTAATCCAAATGTGTTACTGATTGAGGATATCCATTCTTTGACAATCAGTAAGTAGAAAAATACTCTTACAAGAAATGCACAGGGATGATTTCAGTAAGACACGGTGTCACTTGTGGAAAATTTTAACATAACATCTTTTTTAGCCTTTAACTTAAAAGTTAAACTTAATTATCTCAAAAACCGATATGTAAATACATGTACCATTTATATGGTGAAGTGAGTTGGTACTCCCAACCCCTTATTCTTTAAGTTTTTTACCCTGCATGGTTATTTGGAGTCATTGGATATCTTGATGTTTAATCTTGGTCCAGTTGAAATTGAGAAAAAATGGTTTTATTGTACTTCTTGGGTTCATTTATTCAAATGTTTTACAAGGGGGGAAAAAGACACATATATTTAAATTTTTGTATATTACACATATATTCAAGTAATTTTTTTTAATAAGAATTCATTAAAAATATTTGAATCCATTGAAGTTGATTGCAGTAGATATAATGTGAATTATGAGCCTAAGACACAACAAGCAAATTTAAAGAATAGTGGTCTCATTCTGTCATTTGTCCACTGAAAAAGTTTGATGATAATAGGCCTGAAACTGTTCAAAATATGCCTCTAAATCATTTTGAAATAGAATGGCTGCAAAATTTAAAAAGTAGGTAACCATGAACTACTTTTGAGTCAACATGATACGAGGTCCTTAGATGCATCAACTGACAAGATTTGATGATCCTAGTCCTTATAGTAAGCAAAATATCAACATTTTAATACCATGTAATTTTTGGTCAACTTTGAAGTGACCTTGAGACCAAGCCCTTTGTCCCAGAGCGATTCCCTGTGCAAATTTTAATCTACAATATATCCTCATCCTTTTGTGAAAGTTTGGTGATAATCTGCCAAGTGGTTCTTGAGAAGACGATTTTTTAGCAACCAGTACTTTTGGTTTTATTTACCTAATTATCTCCCCTTGTTTAAGGGTCATAACCCTAAGTTTACTATAAAAGGGAGCCCTTGGGCCATGGATACACTGTGACAAATTTGACAATAATTGGCCAAGGGGTTCTTGAGTTATGGCCCATATTCTAACAAGAGGCCCATGGGCCACGACGCTCACCTGAGTTACTTTGGCCCTGCTGTTCTTCACCAGACCCTCCCTCCCTTGTAATACTTATTGTGGCTCCATCTTACCCCCGGGGGCCTAGATTTGAAAAATTAGAATCTACACTACCCCAGGATGATTCCACATATGTTTCAGTTCTCTGGCCCAGTAGTTCTTGAGAAGAAGATTTTTGAAGATTTTGCCTATATATTTTAAACTTTGATTCCCTATTGTGGCCCCGCTCTACCCGCGGGGGCCATGATTTGAAGAATTTAGAATCTACACTACCCCAGGATGCTTCCACATTAGTTTCAGCTTTTCTGGCCCAGTGGTTCTTGAGAAGAAGATTTTTAAAGATTTTGCTTATCTATTTCAATGTAAAACTTTGATTCCCTATTGTGGCCCCGCCCTACCCCCGGGGGCCATGATTTGAAGAATTTAGAATCTACACTACCCCAGGATGCTTCCACATAACTTTCAGCTTTTCTGGCCCTGTGGTTCTTAAGAAGATTTTTTAATGACCCCACCCTATTTTTGTCTTCTCTTGATTATCTCCCCTTGTAAAGGGGGTTGGTCCTTCATTTTAACAAACTCCCCTTCACCCAAGGATGCTGTGTACCAACTTTGGTTAAATTTGGCTCAGTGGTTCTTGAGAAGAAGATGAAAATATGAAAAGTTTACAGACGGACAGACAGACAGACGACGGACAACTCATGATCAGAAAAGCTCACTTAAGCTTTCAGCTCAGGTGAGCTAAAAAGTTTAAGTACACCGCACAAATGGCCATAGCATTAGCTCTTTGAGCCTTTGGCTCACAAGAGCTAAAAAGATAAAAAGAATTATGTATCTTAGAGTTGTCTATTTGTAATCGAAGTTATAATGAAATCAGACCAATTTCTTGAAATAAAAAAATTGCACTGTTGTAGTGCAAAAAAATTAATGATATTTTACATGTCCCTACAATATTCAAGAGAGGGCATGTTGCAAAATTTTGAATTAAATTAGAGGGGTTATGACTGTTTCATCGCTAATTATAGATGATCAAAGCGAAAACACAAAGTTGAGAATTGCAATGTCATTGAAAGTCTTGGAGATCACTGAGCTATTAAAAAATTATTTCTTCAGACAGGTCATTTTTCAAAGTGCACAGTAAATTTTCCTTAAATCAATGTGTCCGCAAACTTTTCTAACAATCCTCTTCATGTACATGCCCTTAGCACTGAAGTCATTTGAAATATGCACATATGTTAACATTTGTTGTTGTATATGCCAAAATAGCAGTTCTCTCTAAATTTTTTTTGTAAAAATACATATATTACAAGTTCTTAATGTATTAAGGCTTGATGTGTCCATAATCCTAGATGGAAGGACTTTTATCCTTGTGTGACTGTTTAAATTTCACTATGCTGCTTTTTCTTCGTCATCTCCAAACAGATGCTCTTCTGGCAAATATGGTCATGCTTGGTATCAAATTTCAGTTATCAGATGGCAGTCACACCTACCCAAAAGAAATTGAAATTTCTCATTTAAAATAAAAAAAAAAACTGTACAACTTATAAATGATAAATAGCGATGTTAATTTTACTCGGACAGCTAAGTCGCACAGTCAGAGGCTTTAGTCAAATGAAAGTCGAGTACTCGTTGAAATTTAAATTAATTTTTCATGTCATTTTCCTTTTTGTCTTTAAGAGACTGCTAGCCTGTACAATATTTAAACTACGTTATAACCATTATACAACAAATTATTGAATCATTAACATTTTCGTAGTAATAAATATATGTATCAAATGTATTTGATTTCAAATATAATATTTACTGCCAGTGGGTTTTTTTCAGTACTTTGGGACTGGGGGCTGGGGCAATCAGAATTGGGAATTTCAGCATCAATTAGGCTAAATTGGGAATCTCCCAGAAAGCCCAATCACTTAAAAAGCTTTGTCAAAAAGCTTTGTTTTTGTCTTTGTATTACTTTAACAAACAATTGTTATAACTAATCAAGACTATTCTTGGTATGGATTATCTAATACTTGCATCAAGAACAATAGTGGTATGAATTATCTAATTATGAAGAAATCCAACTTGGCTGAGGTGGCAGAGGATAGTTTTTTTTAATGCCAAACATGTGCCGAGGGGGTACACATATACATGCGATCCATAAAAACATGTACATGGGGACAGTTTTCCAGGGGCTAATTAATTACACTTCATATGCCCATGGCTCACAAATTATGTCAACAAATTACATGTAATCTGCCTAGTAGAGTGCACATGTACCAAAAATGCACCTGGGGTCTCCCCAAATTTTGGCTTGTTTTTCCAAGATTTGGGCCTCAGTCGCACCCATACAACCCACCCCCAGGCCCGAGCGAGCAGGATAAAACACCCAGTAGTCTGTAAATCAATGCATGCCCTAATGAAAATTCACCAATTGATATGGGGCCATTCACCTTCACTCTGAGATATACACCTTCTTCTAAGGCCTACTGCTTTTCAGCTGAATTTCCTCTGCAACATACCACGTGTCTTAGGTTTGCATTTACAACTCTGTATATGATTAGCGTCATAGTGACACCTACAAAATGCACATCATTTTTTTCAGCAAGCACTTTGCTATACTGCAAATGTGTCCCATAATTATTCTAATTATTTTTCTACATAAAATATCACATCAAACAGGGGATATCTCAATTCTTTAAGAAATTTGACCGGGTCTTTAGTACGAAACTATCCCCTGCCACCTTTAACTTTCAAAGTTTGCTTTTTTAATTAAAATAACTTTCCATATTTAGAAAGTGCAATCAATTCTGAGTAAAAATATACTAAATATGTCTTATTTCAATGAAAAATAAAAAAGTTAGAGGCAAATAAGTGACCCCACCAATTGTTGGTCAACCACCTTAACCCCATATTCTTTGTGTTACTTCAAAAATGACCAACTCCTACAATCCAAAAGAATCTATTTCTTATCAAAACAGTGTTTAATGGTAACTTTCATCAATTTCAAATGCAGCTACATATAAAAAATTCAATAAGAATTGCATGCCTTGATGAAATGTACTCACATGAAACACATACTCTCCTATTTTGAGAAATCCCATTTTACCTCTTAATTGCTTGAATTTACACATCTATAGCTTGTTTGCAAAAAGAAAACCTAATCTATTTTTCAGGATATTTATTGTAATATACAAAAACCCCTCTTGCATCAAAGGTTCAAGAAGAAGTGTCCTGAAAATTGCAGTTATCTACCCTACCCCTCCAACCATTACCTGATTCTATAGAAAATATATTGTGGAAATCTGATTTTACTGACTGTCCTTTTTCTGAGTATATTTCCATTCAATTTCAATGTATCTGAGTGATCAAATACATGCATTTGATTCCCCTGAATAATTAAAGTGATCATCCTGTCCTTACCTGGCATTTGTGAGTAAATTTCAGGTGTTTAGTAGAATCCAATAATTACATGAAAATGTACATATTTCTGATATTTTGTTCATTAAATATGCAAAAAGACCATCTGTTTTGTTATAATTTAAAGAAAAATATATAATCTATATGAAAATAATGAAAAGTTTAAGTTCTATCACATTATATAAGACAAATGAGGGGGAAAATGAAGGGGAGGGGGGTATTTTTTTTATGTAATTATCAATAGTAAGATGGGTCTAATTTGAAAAAAAAATTAAAGCACAGCAATTCTTTGAATAAATGTGGTTCTGTGAACTGATATTTTTGCATACTGATTCATTCTTTTCTCAAAATAATGATATTTACTGAAAATACATGTAAAAAAGAATAAGTTTATAATTTGTAATTTCAGTGATATCGCAATAACTGAGCCCCTTTAATTTTAATTAATACTAAGTGATTGCATCAAAATTTGATAAAATATATGTGACAGTGCCCAAACTATTATTTTCAAACAAATAAATTTTTCTCAGACAAAAATTGCCTTACTCTGTTAAGATTTGTTATGCTGATGCTTCAAACTCTTTGAAAATGTGTACTAGGAAAGGTTTACCCCCCTTGTGTTTAGGTCTCTCTACCTAAATGAATAAGAGTCAAATAAAAGAAATATGGTGAGTTTTGAAAATGGCATACATCAATAAACTTATTTAGAGAAGAATTAGACTAAATTACATATTTCTGAAAATTGGTGTTTTCTTGAAGGTGGCAGAGGATAGTTTTTTTAAATGCCGAACATGTGCCGAGGGGGTACACATATACAAGCGATCCATAAAAACATGTACATGGGGACAGTTTTCCAGGGGCTAATTAATTACACTTCATATGCCCATGGCTCACAAATTATGTCAACAAATTACATGTAATTTGCCTAGTAGAGTGCACATGTACCAAAAATACACCTGGGGTCTCCCCAAATTTTGGCTTGTTTTTCCAAAATTTGGGCCTCAGTCGCACCCATACAACCCACCCCCAGGCCCGAGCGAGCAGGATAAAACACCCAGTAGTCTGTAAATCAATGCATGCCCTAATGAAAATTCACCAATTGATATGGGGCCATTCACCTTCCCTCTGAGATATACACCTTCTTCTAAGGCCTACTGCTTTTCAGTGAATTTCCTCTGCAACTGACCAATGTGTCTTAGGTTCGCATTTACAACTCTGTATATAAGCGTCATAGTGACACCTACATGTTGCACATCATTTATTTCAGCAAGCACTTTGCTACACTGCAAATGTGTCCCATAATTATTCTAATCATTTTTCTACATAAAATATCACATCAAACAGGGGATATCTCAATTCTTTAAGAAATTTGACCGGGTCTTTAGTACGAAACTATCCCCTGCCACCTGAACAACAAAACCTGCTTGAAAAACATGCAATAAACAAACTAAATTTGATCACATATTTTGTAAGTTTTTCTTTGGGAAAACTTCCATTACATTTTGGGAAAATACAGGCATATTTTCAATTGGGACTGGGGCCAAATTTCAGCCCCAAGTCGGCCCTAAAAAAAATCACTGACTGCACATTTTATCTATATACAGAACATCAAATGCTCGTATTTATCCTTTCTTTTCCTGCTGCTAGTACATGTACCCGTTATTGATTTCTTACCTGAAGCCATTTGAATGCGTCTTATCAGTGACCCGTGATTGTTAAACAATTAAAGTGTAACTCTTAAAAAAACAAAATTTTAATTATGAGATTTTTTGCATTCAATCAATACAATTTAAAAATGATTGATATTAATATCAGAAAGAAACACCTTTGAATTATGCTCATAACCATTCCCCAATTTACATGTATTTATAAAGTTTAATTATTCTTCATTAATTGGTAGTTGCATTATATGAGATCTGAGATCTTACGAAATTGCAGGTTGAAACTTTACAATTTGGATCCGACATCTTTTAAAGTATGCCAATGCATGTTTGTTGAACAACAAAATTCCTTTGAACAATTAACAAAGACTGGTTAAGCCTTTCCCTGAGTTTGAACACTGATACGTTAATAAATGAACTAAGCAGATCCAATTTTTTTTTACATTGAATTTAAGAGTAGCAAATTTTAAACGAACAACCAACTTAACAAATTTTAGTCGATAGTCAATATGATTGAATGATAGTCGAGTACTCAAATATTCATTGACACCCCTAATGAAACCATCAAACAGAGTTCAAAGATACTGTCACATTTTCTGTGTATTATTTGTAAAAAGTACTCTATTAAATAGATGTTTACATGCAGTCAATTTTGAGGATGTAATTACAAAATATAATATAAAAATAGGGATTAATTAGGAGTTTTTTTTTTCATGATTTCACAAAGGAAATGCACATAACTTATACATGTAAAAAATTTATTAGGGATGGCAATGGTCAACTGGGTAACCATCTAATCAGTCAGAAATATAGTAACCGGTTTAGTATGGGATGACGGGTTATGATTTTCATAACCAGTTAGTCGGTATTTTTTGTATAAAATTATGTACTTTTTCAATAATATACCAGTATACATATTTTTTTTTAAAAAATTACCACTTAGATCATGTAGATATCATGTGTAAAACTAGTCTCATTCAAGCAGATGCTCGACTGTCTCCATAAACTCGATCCTGCTCGTTGGAGTTTACGGAGACAGACAAGCATCTGCCTGAACGAGATTAGTTTAAAACTGAAAAGTTGCTATCGACTTAGGCCAAATAAAAAAATATGTGTGGTTCTGGTTACATCTCCAAACAAATTAGGGTAGGTAGGTAGTTTTTTTAACGTCAAAAATATCATTGAATGTTCTTGAATTAACTATTGGTGATATAATGGTGAGATAATACTATAATTGCTTTCTTTCAAGTGGTGACATTTGTAACTGACAAAACACTTGTACTGTGTGTTGAAACAATGTTGTCAAAGAAGGCCACCATTGCTGAAACTAAAACTAATACTGAAGCCAATGAGGTAAATTGGGGAAAATTCCGGAAATTTGAAAATTGTCAAAAAAAGTTTAGGGTCGGGGTTATAAAATAGGGACGGTCGGGTAACCGGAACCACACATATTTTTTTATTTGGCCTTATTAAATTATTCACAATATACAGACACTGTGAAAACAAATCCTCATTATTTTGTCATTACAGTAAAACATGCTTATAAGTGCCAGGGACAAATAATTTTGATTCATTATAAATGTATTCATTTTTCAGTTTAGTTTTCAGTATGTTTTAAAACCACAGGGAATGAAAATCACTTCACTATACGCTTCAATTCCTTATTTAAGTCTGTTCGCAGTAAGCGTGTTTTACTGTTTAACCCAAATACCACTCTAAGTTTACATACCCCAATCATAAAAAATTCTATTTTCTAATTTCAAGAACTAATTTTTTACTAAACAATGTTTTACATGGTAATTAATCTAGTTCATTATCTGTAATGGTAGCCTAGTTGTAGGGCATTCATTTTGTAATCAGGAGGCCTGGGCTTGATTCTCATTTGCTGTGTCAAACCTAAGACATAAACATACAGGTAATGAAGGTTCCTTCACCAAGTGCCAAGCATTAGAATGAAAGTCAAAGGTTTTTCAGATGAGACCTTAAAAACCTCTCAGTAGATGTTGGGACAATAAAGAACCCTCACTGCTCAATGGGCCTTAGTGCCAAGTATTAAGGTCTATGTCTGATGCTCTTCACCAGTATGTGGTAATGTCTCTATACGAGAGAAAAATTCTCAAGTAAGATGTAAAACAACATACAATCAATCAAAGTGTCAGTAAGAAGCTGATCCTTACGTTGCAGGTTCGAATCCCACAGCTGGATGTGGAGATAGGTTCCTCGGATGAAACCGTATGAACCGAGGTTCCGTGTCACAGAAGGTGCTGGCACAAAAAAGATCCCTCACTTCCCAAAGGCCGTAAGTGTCAAGTACAGGTCTATATTTGCAGGCCTCCACCAGCAAGTGGTGGCATAATAATATGACTAAAAAAAATTTGAAGGGGCAATAAACAAAACACAAATCAATCCTGCAGTCTTATCACAGAAATAATTCAAACTTTTATGTATAAATATATTTCCAAATTTCTTTTGCAATTTAACTGAGTGACATTTTTGAGATTTTCCAATAATAATACACATTTACTAACTGGGTTCGAGGGCAACATGTGTTTTGTCGGACCCAAGAACCAAACTGTTTGCCTGAGGCCATTAGGCCGAAGGGAAACAGTTTGGTTCAAGGGGTCAGCAAATTGCATTTTACCCGAGAACACGGTCAATAAATGTTTTGTTATATCTTTTACTTTCTTTTTTTGTTTGACATACATGTATTTGTAGTGGCTTGCGTGATGTAAATTTCCTTTACCAGCACTGAGGTAAAACTCTGTCAATTCCGTAACTTTCGAACACCAACGAATGCAAATGAGATTTAACTAATCCCGCGCATACTGTAATATGTAAGCAGTCCAATGATCTCATCGACAGGTTCAATATCTCACTTTGTGGTTCAACATAGATTTTTTATGATTGCTCATAAAACCTTGGAAATGTTAGACATTTTGAGTGTACACTGGTATAGATTTATACATGTTATATAAGAACAAATTTTTAAAAGTATAACAAATTATAATATTAATTAAGGCCCTAGTTATAACAGCTATTCACACTTGTTGAAGAATATATAACAATAATTATTATTTTTATACATGTAGTATGTTAGATAGTGTATTGTTGAATTTTTGCATTTTTTTTTTTTTTGTTTCAATAAAAAAAATAAGTCTTGGTGAAATTACATGCTCTCATGCATTTAAATATAAGGTAAAGCAATGGGGATTTGACAATGTCATGTCAGGGCTAACAGACAGACTGAACCATAAAATAGATAACATACATCAGTGTTTGTGCGTACATTTATACATTTGCTGGCATATACATGTAACATCAGTGCTGTAAGCAGCTGTTAAATTTTAGATAAGAAAAATTCTAACCTTCATTTCCATGGTCCACGCCAATCATATATTAAAATGTCACCGTGAACTCTTTCATCACTCGCTACATTTATCACAGAAAACTCCGACACAAGACTGTTCATCGCTGTTAATGTGATCGTCAGAATTTCCTCGTAAACAATTTGCGCAAGAATATATATATATATCCCTTTAAAACTAATGCTCCCTGTACGCAACAAAGGATTTTATGTGCTTCGTAGATGTGGATTAAACGTGCATGTCTACATACGGCTCGTACGTTAAGAAAATGTACAACTGTCACATATTTTCTTCTCATTTTCTGTCTGTAATACCGACTTGCATGGCTACTTCCGGGGACGTACTAAAGACTTGATATACTAAAGAACCTGATATTCGACCTGATGATTTTTCAAAAAATAAATAATCAGATTGAGTGTTATACATGATTTATTTTTAAAAATTATTGATTGTGAAGCATTATGCTATTATATACTAAACTACACTTTTTTTTAAATATTTGCCAACAAAACATCAGATCATATCACGTTTTTCGTATATCGGGTCTTTAGTGTCTTCTTCCCACAATGCCGCTCGTGATTGTTTACATCCAGGTTACAAACAAGAGGCCCCGATTAAGACTCTTTCTATACGGATGCATTTGTAAATGTTGATTCACCTTTACTTGTGTAAATAACTTGCATTTATAAACGATTTATATAACAGAAAACAGAGAAATCGAATCAAAATAATTTATTTAAAACACAACAACTATCTAAAACCGTACAAGCATGTGTTACGATGCCCTAAAAGGCGTGGCTGGTTTGTAGACAACTTGTTCCTGTACGATTCTCGAATAATTATTATATAAAATAGAATAAAATATAGCACGGAGCTTGTTTCTCTTTATACCACATGACAAGATTTAATATGTTAGAAATTATGTCATTCAAATTTTTTCATAATATTTTCATATTTTTAGCTATCCAAAAAATAATTTTATGACCTGCTGTCCGATGAATATAGGGGCCAGCCCCTTTTTCTTGATGTTATCTGAAAGCTCTCGTAATTACACACAACTTTTATTCTATATGTCTTACCAAATTTTTATCAGTTTAAAAGTTATTAAACAAAAAGCAGCAAAATTTCATGGAAAAATAATTCTTAAAACTTGCCGTCACATAGCTTCCGAACTTAAAAAAATTAGCCTACAATTTTAATGTTCTGCGCATCTGCAATGTATTAGTTACAAGTTCTCCAGTTTTCATGCAAATATCATGTGTCGTTATTGAGAATTCTACTGGACAAGAGACCCTCCAAATATCGATTAAAGGGCAATAACTCATGAACGGGGGTATATATCAAAAATTTGAAAAAACCGTTTTTAGGCAATAACACATTGTATCTACCCTGAAAGTTTCATAGCAATCGGACAAAAGGTCTCCGAGAAATCGCCTGCTGAAAATCGGCGGGAAAAAAAATATAAAATAATAATAAGAAACAGTAGAATAACAGTAGGGTCTTCCGAAGGAAGCTCGGAAGACCCTAACTAGATCCGATCTCGTTGCGAGCAACGAGTGGGTCTTCCGTCCGATTTCGATGAGATGTGATTTTGATTGTTAAAACAAGGACTATCTCTGTATTTTGAAAGATGGAGAACTTCATAAAATGTGTTTTGAAATCACTCAAAGGTCAAATAGAGTGAGATTTAAACGATTTAAATTTTTCAAAAAATTTAAATTGAATTCAAATCATAAAACAAAGACCATCTCTGTATTTTGAAAGACAGAGAGCATCATGGAATGTGTTTTGAAATCACTAAAAGTCGAATAGAGTGAGATTTAAACGATTTAAATTTTTCAAAAATTTTAAATTGAATCCAAATGTTAAAACAAGGACTATTTCTGTATTTTGGGAGATGGAGAACAATATACAATGTGTTTTGAAGTCTTTCAAAGGACAAATAGAGTGAAATTTAAACGATTTAAATTTTTCAAAAATTTTATATTGAATCCAAATGTTAAAACAAGGACTATTTCTCTATTTTGGGAGATGGAGAACAATATACAATGTGTTTTGAAGTCTTTCAAAGGTCAAATAGAGTGAAATTTAAACGATTTAAATTTAAAAAAAAAATTGAATCGATTCCAAATGTAAAAAAAGGACTATCTCTGTATTTTGAAAGACGGAGAACATCATACAATGTGTTTTGAAATTTCTCAAAGGTCAAATAGGGTGAGATTTAAACGATTTAAATTTTTTAAAAATTAAATTGAATCCAAATGGTGAAATCAAGGACTATCTCTGTATTTTGAAAGATGGAGAATATCATACAATGTGGTTTTAAATCTCTCAAAGGTCAAATAGATTTGAATTTAAACGATTTAAATTTTTCAAAAAATTTAAATTGAATCCAAATGTTTAAAAAGGACTATCTCTGTATTTTGAAAGATGGAGAACATTATACAATGTGTTTTGAAATCTCTCAAAGGTCAAATAGATTTGAATTTAAACGATTTAAATTTTTTGAAATAATCAAATTGAATCTAAATGTGAAAACAAGGATTATCTCTGTATTTTGAAAGATAGAGAACATCATACAATGTGTTTTGAAATCTCTCAAAGGTCAAAGAGGGCAAAATTTGAACGATTTAAATTTTTCAAAAAATTTAAATTGTTTCCAAATGTTAAAACAAGGACTATCTCTGTATTTTGAAAGATGGAGAACATCATACAATGTGTTTTGAAATCTCTCAAAGGTCAAATAGGGTGAAATTTGAACGATTTAAATTTTTTAAAAAATTTAAATTGAATCCAAACGTTAAAACAAGGACTATCTCTGTAATTTGAAAGATGGAGAACATCATACTATGTGTTTTGAAATCTCTCAAAGGTCAAATAGATTTGAATTTAAACGATTTAAATTTTTTGAAATATTTAAATTGAATCCAAATGTGAAAACAAGGATTATCTCTGTATTTTGAAAGATAGAGAACATCATACAATGTGTTTTGAAATCTCTCAAAGGTCAAATAGAGTGAGATTTAAACGATTTAAATTTTTCAAAAAATTTAAATTGAATCCAAATGTTAATACAAAGACTATCTCTGTATTTTGAAAGATGGAGAACATCATACAATGTGTTTTGAAATCTCTCAAAGGTCAAAGAGGGCGAAATTTGAACGATTTAAATTTTTCAAAAAATTTAAATTGAATCCAAACGTTTAAACAAGGACTATCTCTGTATTTTGAAAGATGGAGAACATCATACAATGTGTTTTGAAATCTCTCAAAGGTCAAATAGAGTGAGATTTAAACGATTTAAATTTTTCAAAAAATTTAAATTGTTTCCAAATGTTAAAACAAGGACTATTTCTGTATTTTGGGAGATGGAGAACAATATACAATGTGTTTTGAAGTCTTTCAAAGGACAAATAGAGTGAAATTTAAACGATTTAAATTTTTCAAAAATTTTATATTGAATCCAAATGTTAAAACAAGGACTATTTCTCTATTTTGGGAGATGGAGAACAATATACAATGTGTTTTGAAGTCTTTCAAAGGTCAAATAGAGTGAAATTTAAACGATTTAAATTTTTAAAAAAAATTGAATCGATTCCAAATGTAAAAAGAAGGACTATCTCTGTATTTTGAAAGACGGAGAACATCATACAATGTGTTTTGAAATTTCTCAAAGGTCAAATAGGGTGAGATTTAAACGATTTAAATTTTTTAAAAATTAAATTGAATCCAAATGGTGAAATCAAGGACTATCTCTGTATTTTGAAAGATGGAGAATATCATACAATGTGGTTTGAAATCTCTCAAAGGTCAAATAGATTTGAATTTAAACGATTTAAATTTTTCAAAAAATTTAAATTGAATCCAAATGTTTAAAAAGGACTATCTCTGTATTTTGAAAGATGGAGAACATTATACAATGTGTTTTGAAATCTCTCAAAGGTCAAATAGATTTGAATTTAAACGATTTAAATTTTTCAAAAAAATTAAATTGAATCCAAACGTGAAATCAAGGACTATCTCTGTATTTTGAAAGATGGAGAACATCTCACAATGTGTTTTGAAACCTCTCAAAGGTCAATTAGAGTGAGATTTAAACGATTTAATTTTTTTCAAAAAATTTTAATTGCACTGAAATAAGAAACAAAGTCAACTTACATATTTTGAAGGAAGAGAACATCATTTGTTGCAGTTTAAGGGTTTGTGGAAGCAATTTAAATTTTTTGAAAAATTTAAATCGTTTGAATTTCACCCTATTTAACCTTTGAGAGGTTTCAAAACACATTGTGTGATGTTCTCCATCTTTCAAAATACAGAGATAGTACTTGATTTAACGTTTGGATTCAATTTAATTTTTTGAAAAATTTAAATCGCTTAAATTTCACTCTATTTGACCTTTGAGAGATTTCAAAACACATTGTATGATGTTCTCCATCTTTCAAAATACTGAGGTAGTCCTTGTTTTAACATTTGGAAGCAATTTAAATTTTTTGAAAAATTTAAATCGCTTAAATTTCACTCTATTTGACATTTGAGAGATTTCAAAACACACTGTATGATGTTCTCCATCTTTCAAAATACAGAGATAGTCCTTGATTTAACGTTTGGATTCAATTTAAATTTTTTAAAAAATTTAAATCGTTCAAAATTCACTTTATTTGACCCTTTAGAGATTCAAAACACATTGTTCGATGTCCTACATCTTTCAAAATACAGAGATAATCCTTCTTTTAACATTTGGATTCAATTTAATTTTTTTGAAAAAATTAAACCGATTAAATTTCACTCTATTTGACCTTTGAGAGATTTCAGCCTCATTGTATGATGTTCTCCATCTTTGGAAGCAGTTTTGAATTTTTAAAAAAAAATTTAAATCGTTTAAATTTCACTCTTTTTGACCTCCAATAGACTCCAAATCACTCTTATTCATGTTCTCATTATTTTAGATGCCCTTGATTTCATATTTTAAGACTTTTAAATTATTCCAAATTTGAAAATTTTTGAAGTAATAAAAATTCATCAAGTAGGAGCTTACCGCTTTAAACATTAATGGATATAACAAAATCTTACGATTTTAAAGGTTTTAAAATTTGAAATCATAGTATTCAAAACTTTTCAATGATTTAAATTGAATACATTAATTTTTATAATCACAGGTACATTATGAAATCACTATTTCAGACTTAATTGGATGTCCTTGCTTTCTTCTAGGTCACTGTGTATTAAACGTCGCTGAAGAAAATCAATAACTTATACATGGGCCGTCAAAATTCTCTAACACACCTGAGCTCATATTTTCTTTAAAATTGCACCTAAAATCAAAACATATATACTGTAAGAAAGGTCACAGGAAGACCTATCAGATGGTGTAAAAAGTTTTAAAATCGGTCAGGAAATAAAAGATTTAAGATTTTTTAAAAAGAAATAAAAGGATATCCGGCAAAGATCAAAGAGTATGGTCATCCACAAGTGTCCTTGATAATGAGTTTGACATGTCCTGTCAAAAAAAAGCTAACATACCTGAGCTCATATTTTCTTTATTAGTGCATTTACAAACAAAAGAAATATATTGTTGGAAAGGTCTCGTAAAGATCTATTTGATGGTGTATAAAGTTCTAAAATCGGTCAAGAAATAAAAAAGTAATGCTTTTTAAAAGAAATCAAAGGATATCTGCCAAAGATCAAAGAGTAAGGCCATACGCCAGTATCCTTGACAATGATTTTGACATGTCCTGTCAAAACAAAAGGCTAACTTACCTGAGCTCATATTTTCTTTATTAGTGCACTTACAATAAAACCAAATATACTGTTGGAAAGGTCTCGTAAAGATCTATTTGACGGTGTAAAAAGTTTTAAAATCGGTCAAGAAATAAAAGAGTAATGATTTTTTAAAGAAAAGTTCTAAAAGTACACTTGCACTAAAGTGTCCTAACACACCTGAGCTTATATATTGTTTATTAATGTACTCACATGCAAAACAAATACATTTTTGGAAAGTTCTCGCCAAGATCTATTTGACAATATAAAAAATTTTAAAATTGGATTAAAAATTTTTTTTTGAAAAATTTAACTTTAAAAATTGAAAAATTTAAACATCTTCTTAAAATTTCAAAAGTCAGGTGCACATGTCAAGGTCACAATTCTATCATTCCTGAAAATTTCAAATTTCTATTTTGCGCAGTTTCTTCGGAGTAGGACAGACCGGAATTGCAGAAAAACGTCAAAAATACGTCATATCTGGCGACCGGAATTGAAATTATGAAAAATGAAAAAAACGTCCCGAGGGAACATCGTTCCCTATCATCTCCGAAAGTTTCAAAAAAATCCACTGAACCGTTACTGAGATACCGGTGTAGGAAAAAAAACAATAATAATAATAAGACTAGATGCGATCTCGTTGCGAGCAACGAGTGGGTCTTCCGTCCGATTTTTGATAAGATGAGAGAGGAATTTGACTGAGATTTTCGTTCATAAATATATAAATAGTGAAAACGTACAATTTGCTTCAGTTATGTTTAACAAAATTTTGATCATTATGACACCTAAAAACGCAATGTTTGATGTAGATTTTAAAATATTTACAGTAGCAGATCGTGAAGATGAACATTACTGTAAAAGGGTTATAGATAAAAGACTTTTGGCCCCTCTGAGCCCCTAATTCGAGGGGTCAGCCCCTTTTTCTTGATATCACATGAAAGGTCTTGTAATTCTGAAGACTTTTTGTTCAACGACTATTCAGAAGTTTCGTTTCGTTTTCGAGATATGTAGACTTGAAATATTTTAGGGCCGTCCCTTAAAGTCCTTATAGGGGCTGTTTAGGAAAAATTCAAAGGATACGCATTGTCGAGACCATCATTCTAAACAACTTTTGTTCAATATTGCTTTTCAAAATATTTCCTCTTTTCGAGATATAAAGCGTCAAAGATTAAGCATTCGGGCCCCTTATGGCCCCTAATTACGTATTATTTGATGAAAATTTTAAGATATATAGTTGCAGTTTGTGAAGATGAACATTTTTGCTTCAATAACTAATATCAAAATATTTAACGTTAAGGAGTTATAGATGAAAGACTTTTGGCCCCTTTGAGCCCCTAATTTGAGGAGTCAGCCCCTTTTTCTTGATATCACATGAAAGGTCTTGTAATTCTAAAGACTTTTTGTTCAACAAGTATTCAGAAGTTTCATTTCGTTTTCGAGATATGTGGACTTGAAATATTTAGGGGCCGTCCCTTTAAGTCCTTATAGGGACTGTTTAGGAAAAATTCAAAGGGTGCACATTGTCGAGACCATCATTCTAAACAACTTTTGTTCAATATTGCTTTTCAAAATGTTTCCCCTTTTCGAGATATAAAGCGTCAAAGATTTAGCATTCTGGCCCCTTGTGGCCCCTAATTATGTGCCATACGAGGTAAAAATCATAAGATATTATTGTAAATTATTAAGATAAATATTCTTGCTTCAGTAATGTATACCAAAATAATGCTTGTTTACGAGTTATCGATTTCAGACTTTTGGCCCCTATCGGCCCCTAATGTGATGACTCAGCGCTTTTTTCTTTATATCATGTTACAGATCTTGTCATTCTGCACAAATTTTGTTCAATATGTTTTAACAAATTAATTATACTTTAAAAGATATGATATAAAATGTCTCAAAAATTCACTCATGATTCGTGTCCTAAATTTCCACCCCTACCGAGCTTCCATACTAGGCACTTCCGGAAAATATCCAAACCCAGGTGCAAAATGGCAACATGTCCTCTATCATCACTGAAAATTTCAGCGCTCTAGCTTAAGCCGTTTTTGAGTTCCATCGCAGACAAGGAGGTCCTCTAAATTTTGATAAAAGGGCGATAACTTCCGACCGGAAGTAAATATCACTTAACGAAATTGCCGGAATTAACTTCAGATGTCAACGCATCTACCATGAAAATTTGAATGAAATCGAACGAGCCATCTCCGAGAAATCGTCTGCACAAATTTTGTAAGAAGAAAAAAGAATAATAACTAGATGCGATCTCGTTGCGAGCAACGAGTGGGTCTTCCGTCCGATTTTTGATAAGATGAGATAAGAATTTGACTGAGATTTTCGTTCAAATATAATGATATAAATAAATTGTTAAGACGAACAATTTTGCTTTAGTAATGTTTAACATAATATTGATCATTAAAGGGTTATAGATTAAAGACTTTCGGCCCTTCTTGGCCCCTAATGTGAGAGGTCAGCCTCTTTTTCTTGATATCATCTTAAAGCTCTCATGATTTTGAACACTCTTTGTTCAAGAACTATTCAGAAATTCTTCTTTGTTTTCGGGATATATGCAAAAGAAATATTAAGGGCCGGCCCTTTAAGTCCTAAATGGGGACGTCTAGCAAAAAATGAAAGAGTGCATATTGTTCAGAATATTATTTTGAACGTCTTTTCTTCAATATTGTTTATCAAAATATTCTTCCTTTTCGAGATACATACAAAGATTATGCAATCTGGCCCCTAAAGACCTCTTATTGCGTAACATATGATATCAACATCCATGTTATTTAAACAAAGAGTGTGAAAATGAACTATTTCGGTTCAGTAATATATTACAAAATATTGATCATTAAAAGAGTTATTGATTGTATACTTTCGGCCCCTCTCAGCACCTAATTTAAGGGGTCAGACCCTTTTCCTTGATATCACCTTAAACCTCTCATGATTTTGAACACTTTTTGTTTAACAATTATTCAAACATTCTTTTTCGTTTCCGAGAAGTACGCGAAGGATATATTTAGGGGCCAGCCCTTCAACTCCTTAATGGGGACGTTTAGCAAAAATCAAAAGGTTGCATATTGTTTAGAACATTATTTTGAATAACTTTTGTTCAATATTGCTTATCAAATTATTTCCCACTTTTGAGATATAAAGCGTCAAAGATTTAGCATTCTGGCCCCTCTTGGCCCCTAATTATGTAACATATGATGTGAATATCATAATATATAGTTGAAAATTGTTGGGATAAACATTTTTGCTTCAGTAATGCATTACAAAATATTGATCGTTAAAGAGTTATTGTTCAAAGACTTTCGGCCCCTCTCAGTCCCTATTTTGAGGGGCCAGCCCCTTTTCCTTCATATCACTTTAAAGCTCTCATGATTTTGAACACTTTTTGTTCAACAACTAGTCAGAAATTTTTTTTCGTTTCTGAGATATTTGAAAAAGAAGTATTTCGGGGCCAGCCCTTTAACTCCTTAAAGGGGACGTTTAGCAAAAAATGAAAGGTTGCATATTGTTTAGAACATTATTTTGAACATCTTTTGTTCAATATTGCTTATCAAAATATTTCCCACTTTTGAGATATAAAGCGTCAAAGATTGAGCATTCTGGCCCCTTATAGCCCCTAATTATATAACATATGATGTGAATATCATAATATATAGTTGTAAATTGTTGAGATAAACATTTTTGCTTCAGTAATGCATTACAAAATATTGATCGTTAAAGTGTTATTGTTCAAAGACTTTCGGCCCCTATCAGCCCCTATTTTGAGGGGCCAGCCCCTTTTTCTTCACATCACTTTAAAGCTCTCATGATTTTGAACACTTTTTGTTCAAGAACTATTCAGAAATTCTTTTTCGTTTCTGATATACTTGCAAAAGAAGTATTTAGGGGCCAGCCCTTCAACTCCTTAAGGGGGACGTTAAGCAAAAAATGAAAGGTTGCATATTGTTTAGAACATTATTTTGAACATCTTTTGTTCAATATTGCTTATCAAATTATTTCCCACTTTTGAGATATAAAGCGTCAAAGATTTAGCATTCTGGCCCCTTATGGCCCCTAATTATGTAACATATGATATAAATATCATAATATATAGTTGTAAATTGTTGAGATAAACATTTTTGCTTCAGTAATGTATACCAAAATATTGATCGTTAAAGAGTTATTGAGTTAATACTTTTGGCCCCTCTCGGCCCCTAATATGATAAGTCAGCCCTTTTTTCTTGATATCATATTAAAGATCTTGTCATTCTGCACAAATTATGTTCAGTATGTTTTAACAAAATAATTATACTTTAAAAGATATGATACAAAATGTCTCAAAAATTCACTCATGATTCGTGTCCTAAATTTTGACCCCTACCGAGCTTCCAAGCTAGGCACTTCCGGAAAATATCCAAACCCAGGTGCAAAATGGCAACATGTCCTCTATCATCACTGAAAATTTCAGCACTCTAGCTTAAGCCGTTTTTGAGTTCCATCGCAGACAAGGAGGCCCTCTAAATTTTCATAAAAGGGAGATAACTTCCGACCGGAAGTAAATATCCCTTAACGGAATTGCCGGAATTAACTTCAGATGTAAACGCATCTACCATGAAAATTTGAATGAAATTGATCCAGCCATCTACGAGAAATCGTCTGCACAAAATTTGTAAGAAGAAAAAAGAATAAAAAGAATAACTAGATGAGATCTCGTTGCGAGCAACGAGTGGGTCTTCCGTCCGATTTTTGAAAAGATGAGATAAGAATTTGACTGAGATTTTCGTTCAAATATAATGGTATAAATAAATTGTTAAGACGAACAATTTTGCTTTAATAATGTTTAACATAATATTGATCATTAAAGGGTAATAGATTAAAGACTTTTGGCCCTTCTCGGCCCCTAATGTGAGAGGTCAGCCCCTTTTTCTTGATATCATCTTAAAGCTCTCATGATTTTGAACACTTTTTGTTCAACAACTATTCAGAAATCCATTTTTGTTTTCGGGATATATACAAAAGAAATATTAAAGGCCGGTCCTTCAAGTCCTAAATGGGGACGTCTAGCAAAAATTCAAAGAGTGCATATTGTTCAGAATATTATTTTGAACGTCTTTTGTTCAATACTGTTTATCAAAATATTCTTCCTTTTCGAGACATATTACGACAAAGACTATGCAATCTGGTCCCTAAAGACCCCTTATTGCGTAACACATGATATCAACATCATGTTATTTAGATCAAGTGTGTGAAGAAGAACTATTTCGCTTCAGTAATATATTACAAAATACTGATCATTAAAGAGTTATTGAATGTATACTTTCGGCCCCTCTCGGCCCCTTATTTAAGGGGTCAGACCCTTTTCCTTGATATCACCTTAAAGCTCTCATGATTTTTTACACTTTTTGTTCAACAACTATTCAAAAATTCTTTTTCGTTTCCAAAATTTATGCAAAGGATGTATTTAGAGGCCGGCCCTTGAACTCCTTAATGGGGACTTTTAGCAAAAATCAAAAGGTTGCATATTGTTTAGAACATCATTTTGAACATCTTTTGTTCAATATTGCTTATCAAAATATTTCTCACTTTTGAGATATAGACCGTCAGAGATTTAGCACTCTGGCCCCTCATGGCCCCTAATAACGGAACATATGATGTGAATATCATAATATATAGTTGTAAATTGTAGAGATAAACAACTTTGCTTCAGTAATATATTGCAAAATATTGATCGTTAAAGAGCTATTGATTAAAAACTTTCGGCCCCTCTCAGCCCCTATTGTGAGGGTCCAGCCACTTTTTCTTTATACCACTTTAAAGCTCTTGTGATATTGAACACTTTTTGTTCTACAACTATTCAGAAATTCTTTTTCGTTTCCGGGATATATGCAAGAGATATATTTAGGGGCCAGCCCTTCAACTCCTTAATGGGGACGTTTAGCAAAAATAGAAAGGTTACATATTGATCAGATCATTATTTTTAACATCTTTTATTCAATATTGCTTATCAAAACATTTCCCACTTTCGAGATACAGAGTGACAAAGATTTGGCCTTTTGGTCCCTTATAGCCCCTAATTATGTATCATGTGATGTGAATATCATAATATATAGTTGAAAATAGTTGAGATAAACATTTTTGCTTCAGTAACGAATTACAAAATATTGATCGTGAAAGTGTTATTGATTAAAGACTTTTGGCCCCTCTTAGCCCCAATTTTTAGGGGCCAGCCCCTTTTCCTTCATACCACATTAAAGCTCTAATGATTTTAAAGACTTTTTGTTCATCAACTATTCAGAAATTCTTTTTCGTTTCTGAGATATTTGCAAAAGATATATTTAGGGGGCCAGCCCTTCAACTCCTTAATGGGGACGTTTAGCAAAAATCGAAAGGTTACATATTGTTTAGAACATTATTCTGAACATATTTTATTCAATATTGCTTATCAAAATATTTCCTACTTTGGAGATATAGAGTGCCAAAGATTTGGCATTCTGGCCCCTTATGGCCCCTTATTATGTAACATATGACAAAAATATTATAATATATAGTTGTAAATTGTTAAGATAAACATTTTTGCTTCAGTAATGTATACCAAAATATTGATCGTTAAAGAGTTACTGATTTTATACTTTCGGCCCCTCTCGGCCCCTAATATGATGAGTCATCTCTTTTTTCTTGATATCATATTAAAAATCTTGTCATTCTGCACAAATATTGTTCAGTATGTTTTAACAAAATGATTATACTTTAAAAGATATGATACAAAATGTCTCAAAAATTCACTCATGATTCGTGTCCTAAATTTTGACCCCTACCGAGCTTCCATACTAGGCACTTCCGGAAAATATCCAAACCCAGGTGCAAAATGGCAACATGTCCTCTATCATCACTGAAAATTTCAGCGCTCTAGCTTAAGCCGTTTTTGAGTTCAATCGCAGACAAGGAGGTCCTCTGAATTTTGATAAAAGGGAGATAACTCCCGACCGGAAGTGATTTTCAAAAAATTGAAAAAAACGTATAAGCTTCATATAAAGATACATCTTCCCTGAAAATCTCAAGTAAATCGATTGAGCCATCTCTGAGAAATCGTCTGCACAAAAATTGTAAAGAAAAAAAAAGAATAATAACTAGATGAGATCTCGTTGCGAGCAACGAGTGGGTCTTCCGTCCGATTTTTGATGAGATGAGATACGAATTTGACTGAGATTTTCGTTCAAATATAATGATATAAATAAATTGTTAAGACGAACAATTTTGCTTTAAAAATGTTTTACAAAATATTGATCATTGAAGAAATATAGATTAAAGACTTTCGCCCCTTCTTGGCCCCTAATTTAAGAGGTCAGCCCCTTTTTCTTGATATCATTTTAAAGCTCTCATGATTTTGAACACTTTTTGTTCAACAACTAGTAAGAAATTCTTTTTTGTTTTCGGGATATATGCAAAAGAAATATTAAAGGCCGGCCCTTCAAGTCCTAAATGGGGACGTCTAGCAAAAATTCAAAGAGTGCATATTGTTCAGAATATTATTTTGATCGTCTTTTGTTCAATACTGTTTATCAAAATATTCTTCCTTTTCGAGATATATTGCGCCATAGATTATGCAATCTGGCCCCCTTAAGACCCCTTACTGCGTAATATATGATATCAACATCATGTTATTTAGATAAAGTGTGTGAAGATGTACTATTTCGCTTCAGTAATATATTACAAAATATTTATCATTAAAGAGTTATTGATTGTATACTTTCGGCCCCTCTCAGCCCCTTATTTAAGGGGTCAGACCCTTTTCCTTGATATCACCTTAAAGCTCTCATGATTTTGAACACTTTTCGTTCAAGAATTATTCAAAAATTCTTTTTCGTTTCCGAGATATATCCGAAGGATATATTTAGGGGCCGGCCCTTCAATTCCTTAATGGGGACGTTTAGCAGAATATAAAAGGTTGCATATTGTTTAGAACATTATTTTGAACATCTTTTGTTCAATATTGCTTATCAAAATATTTCCCACTTTTGAGATATAAAGCGTCAAAGATTTAGCATTCTGGCCCCTTATGGCCCCTAATTATGTAACATATGATGTGAATATCATAATATATAGTTGTAATTTGTTGAGATGAACATTTTTGCTTCAGTAATGCATTACAAAATACTGATCGTTAAAAAGTTATTGTTCAAAGACTTTCGGCCCCTCTCAGCCCCTATTTTGAGGGGCCAGCCCCTTTTTCTTCATAACACTTTAAAGCTCTCATGATTTTGAACACTTTTTGTTTAACAACTATTCAGAAATTCTTTTTCGTTTCCGAGATATTTTCAAAAGAAGTATTTAGGGGCCGGCCCTTCAACTCCTCAATGGGGACGTTTAGCAAAAAGTGAAAGGCTGCATATTGTTCAGAACATTATTTTGAACATCTTTTGTTCAGTATTGCTTATAAAAATATTTCCCATTTTCAAGATATAATGCATCAAAGATTCATCATTCTGGCACCTCTTGGCCCCTAATTATGTAACATATGACGTAAATATCATAATCTATAGTTGTGGATTGTTAAGATAAACATTTTTGCTTCAGTAATGTATAACAAAATATTGATCGTTAAAGAGTTAAGGATTTAAGACTTTTGGCCCCTGTTGACCCTTAATGTGATAAGACAGCCCTTTTTTCTTGTTATCATATAAAGGACCTTGTGATTCTACACAATTTTTGTTAGATATGTTATAAGAAAATATTCATAGTTTTGAAGATACGATAAAAAATGTCTTGAAAATTCACTCTTGTTTCGTGTCCTAAATTTCGACCCCTACCGAGCTTCCATACTAGGCACTTCCGGAAAATATTCAAACCCAGGTGCAAAATGGCAAGATGTCCTCTTTCATCGCTGAAAATTTCAGCGCTCTAGCTTAAGCCGTTTTTGAGTTCCATTGCAGACATGGAAGTCCTCTAAATTTCGATAAAAGGGCGATAACTTCCGACCGGAAGTGAATTTCTCTATATTGAAATGCGGGTACAAACTTCAGATGGTAACACATAAACTCTGAAAATTTGAAGCAAATCGATCAAGCCATCTCCGAGAAATCTTCTGCACAAAATCGGTAAGGAAAAAAAAGAATAATAATAACTAGATGGTTCTCGTTGCGAGCAACGAGTGGGTCTTCCGTCTGATTTTGGATAAGATTAGTCAAGATCTTGACTGAGATATTCGTCTGTAAAAGGTGAAAGGATGCATATTGTTTAAAACATTATTCTGAGCATCTTTTGTTCATTACTGCTTATCAAAATATTTCCCCTTGTTGGAGGTGTCAAAGATTTAGCATTCTGGCCCCTTATGGCCCCTTATTACGTAACATATGATCAAAATTTTATAATATATAGTTGCAGAATGTTAAGATGAACGTTTTTGCTTCAGTAATTTATAACAAAATAATGATAGATGAAAGACTTGTGGCCCTTCTGAGCCCCTAATTTGAGGGGTCAGCCCCTTTTTCTTGATATCAAATAAAAGGTCTTGTGATTTTGAAGACATTTTGTTCAACAACTATTCAGAAATTTCCTTTCGTTTAAGAGATATATAGAATAACAATATTTAGGGGCCAGCCCTCCAACTCCTTAATGGGGATGTCTTGCAAAAATTAAGAGGGTGTATATTGTTTAGAACATTATTCTGAACATCTTTTGTTCAATATTGCTTATCAAAATATTTCCCCTTTTCGAGATATAAAGTGTCAAAGATTTAGCATTCTGGCCCCTTATGGCCCCTTATTACGTAACATATGATCAAAATTTTATAATATATAGTTGCAGATTGTTAAGATGAACATTTTTGCTTCAGTAATTTATAACAAAATATTGATCATTAAAGAGTTATAGATGAAAGACTTTTGGCCCTTCTGAGCCCCTAATTTGAGGGGTCAGCCCCTTTTTATTGATATCAAATAAAAGGTCTTGTGATTTTGAAGACTTTTTGTTCAACATCTATTCAGAAATTTCCTTTCGTTTAAGAGATATATAGAATAACAATATTTAGGGGCCAGCCCTCCAACTCCTTAATGGGGATGTCTTGCAAAAATTAAGAGGGTGTATATTGTTTAGAACATTATTCTGAACATCTGTTGTTCAATATTGCTTATCAAAATATTTCCCCTTTTCGAGATATAAAGTGTCAAAGATTTAGCATTCTGGCCCCTTATGGCCCCTTATTACGTAACATATGATCAAAATTTTATAATATATAGTTGCAGATTGTTAAGATGAACATTTTTGCTTCAGTAATTTATAACAAAATATTGATCATTAAAGAGTTATAGATGAAAGACTTTTGGCCCTTCTGAGCCCCTAATTTGAGGGGTCAGCCCCTTTTTATTGATATCAAATAAAAGGTCTTGTGATTTTGAAGACTTTTTGTTCAACATCTATTCAGAAATTTCCTTTCGTTTAAGAGATATATAGAATAACAATATTTAGGGGCCAGCCCTCCAACTCCTTAATGGGGATGTCTTGCAAAAATTAAGAGGGTGTATATTGTTTAAAACATTATTCTGAACATCTGTTGTTCAATATTGCTTATCAAAATATTTCCCCTTTTCGAGATATAAAGTGTCAAAGATTTAGCATTCTGGCCCCTTATGGCCCCTTATTACGTAACATATGATCAAAATTTTATAATATATAGTTGCAGATTGTTAAGATGAACATTTTTGCTTCAGTAATTTATAACAAAATATTGATCATTAAAGAGTTATAGATGAAAGAATTTTGGCCCTTCTGAGCCCCTAATTTGAGGGGTCAGCCCCTTTTTCTTGATATCAAATAAAAGGTCTTGTGATTTTGAAGACTTTTTGTTCAACATCTATTCAGAAATTTCCTTTCGTTTAAGAGATATATAGAATAACAATATTTAGGGACCAGCCCTCCAACTCCTTAATGGGGATGTCTTGCAAAAATTAAGAGGGTGTATATTGTTTAGAACATTATTCTGAACATCTTTTGTTCAATATTGCTTATCAAAATATTTCCCCTTTTCGAGATATAAAGTGTCAAAGATTTAGCATTCTGGCCCCTTATGGCCCCTTATTACGTAACATATGATCAAAATTTTATAATATATAGTTGCAGATTGTTAAGATGAACATTTTTGCTTCAGTAATTTATAACAAAATATTGATCATTAAAGAGTTATAGATGAAAGACTTTTGGCCCTTCTGAGCCCCTAATTTGAGGGGTCAGCCCCTTTTTCTTGATATCAAATAAAAGGTCTTGTGATTTTGAAGACTTTTTGTTCAACAACTATTCAGAAATTTCCTTTCGTTTAAGAGATATATAGAATAACAATATTTAGGGGCCAGCCCTCCAACTCCTTAATGGGGATGTCTTGCAAAAATTAAGAGGGTGTATATTGTTTAGAACATTATTCTGAACATCTTTTGTTCAATATTGCTTATCAAAATATTTCCCCTTTTCGAGATATAAAATGTCAAAGATTTAGCATTCTGGCCCCTTATTACGTAACATATGATCAAAACTTTATAATATATAGTTGCAGATTGTTAAGATGAACATTTTTGCTTCAGTAATTTATAACAAAATATTGATCATTAAAGAGTTATAGATGAAAGACTTTTGGCCCTTCTGAGCCCCTAATTTGAGGGGTCAGCACCTTTTTCTTGATATCAAATAAAAGATCTTGTGATTTTGAAGACTTTTTGTTCAACAACTATTCAGAAATTTCCTTTCGTTTAAGAGATATATAGAATAACAATATTTAGGGGCCAGCCCTCCAACTCCTTAATGGGGATGTCTTGCAAAAATTAAGAGGGTGTATATTGTTTAGAACATTATTCTGAACATCTATTGTTCAATATTGCTTATCAAAATATTTCCCCTTTTCGAGATATAAAGTGTCAAAGATTTAGCATTCTGGCCCCTTATGGCCCCTTATTACGTAACATATGATCAAAATTTTATAATATATAGTTGCAGATTGTTAAGATGAACATTTTTGCTTCAATAATTTATAACAAAATATTGATCATTTAAGAGTTATAGATGAAAGACTTTTGGCCCTTCTGAGCCCCTAATTTGAGGGGTCAGCCCCTTTTTCTTGATATCAAATAAAAGGTCTTGTGATTTTGAAGACTTTTTGTTCAACAACTATTCAGAAATTTCCTTTCGTTTAAGAGATATATAGAATAACAATATTTAGGGGCCAGCCCTCCAACTCCTTAATGGGGATGTCTTGCAAAAATTAAGAGGGTGTATATTGTTTAGAACATTATTCTGAACATCTTTTGTTCAATATTGCTTATCAAAATATTTCCCCTTTTCGAGATATAATGTGTCAAAGATTTAGCATTCTGGCCCCTTATGGCCCCTTGTTACGTAACATATGATAAAAATTTTATAATATATAGTTGCAGAATGTTAAGATGAACATTTTTGCTTCAGTAATTTATAACAAAATATTGATCATTAAAGAGTTATAGATGAAAGACTTTTGGCCCTTCTGAGCCCCTAATTTGAGGGGTCAGCCCCTTTTTCTTGATATCAAATAAAAGGTCTTGTGATTTTGAAGACTTTGTGTTCAATATGTTTTTACAAAATACTTCTATTTAAAATGTTATTATAAGAAATGTCTCTAAAATTCACTCGTAAATCACGTCCTAAATTTCGACCCCTACCCAGCTTCCATACTTCACACTTCCGGAAAATTTGAAAACCAAGGTGCACATCTAGAACATGTCCTCTATCACCACTGAAAGTTTCAACACTCTAGCATTTGTCGTTCTTGAGTTTTTGTGCAGACACAAGGTCTATGTAAAAATCGATCAAAGGGCGATAACTTCTGACCGGAAGTGATTTTTCAAAAACTGAAGCGGCGTTATAAACTTCAGATAGCAACGCACTAACCCTGAAAATTTGAAGCAAATCGATTGAGAGATCTCCGAGAAATCTTCTGCACAAAATCGGTAAGGAAAAAAAAAGGAATAATAATAATAAAAAGAAAAGTGAAAAATCAACAATAGAATAATAGAAGGGTCTTCCGCAGAAGACGGAAGACCCTAATAATAAAGGTGAAAAAGAAACCGAAGAATAATAGAAGGGTCTTCCGCTGAAGACGGAAGACCCTAATAAAGGTAAAAAAGAAACCGAAGAATAATAGAAGGGTCTTCCGCTGAAGACGGAAGACCCTAAAAAAGAAACAGTACAATAATAGAAGGGTCTTCCGCTGAAGACGGAAGACCCTAATAATAACTAGATGGTTCTCGTTGCGAGCAACGAGTGGGTCTTCCGTCTGATTTTGGATAAGATTAGTCAAGATCTTGACTGAGATATTCGTCTATAAAAAGTGAAAGGATGCATATTGTTTAAAACATTATTCTGAGCATCTTTTGTTCAATATTGCTTATCAAAACATTTCCCCTTGTTCGAGGTGTCAAAGATTTAGCATTCTGGCCCCTTATTACGTAACATATGATCAAAATTTTATAATATATAGTTGCAGAATGTTAAGATAAATATTTTTGCTTCAGTAATTTAAAACAAGATATTGATCATTTAAAAGTTATAGATGAAAAACTTCTGGCCCTTCTGAGCCCCTAATTTGAGGGGTTAGCCCCTTTTTCTTGATGTTAAATAAAATGTCTTGTGATTTTGAAGACTTTGTTCAACAACTATTCAGGAATTTCCTTTAGTTTAAGAGATATATAGAATAACAATATTTAGGGGCCAGCCCTCCAAGTCCTTAATGGGGATGTCTTGCAAAAAATAAAAGGGTGTATATTGTTAAGAACATTATTCTGAACATCTTTTGTTCAATATTGCTTATCAAAATATTTCCCCTTTTCGAGATATAATGTGTCAAAGATTTAGCATTCTGGCCCCTTATGGCCCCTTATTACGTAACATATGATCAAAATTTTATAATATATAGTTGCAGAATGTTAAGATGAACATTTTTGCTTCAGTAATTTATAACAAAATATTTATCATTAAAGAGTTATAGATGAAAGACTTTTGGCCCTTCTGAGCCCCTAATTTGAGGGGTTAGCCCCTTTTTCTTGATACGAAATGAAAGGTCTTGTGATTTTGAAGACTTTTTGTTCAACAACTATTCAGAAATTTCCTTTAGTTTAAGAGATATATAGAATAACAATATTTAGGGACCAGCCCTCCAAGTCCTTAATGGGGATGTCTTGCAAAAAATAAAAGGGTGTATATTGTTAAGAACATTATTCTGAACATCTTTTGTTCAATATTGCTTTTCAAAATATTTCCCCTTTTCGAGATATAATGTGTCAAAGATTTAGCATTCTGGCCCCTTATTACGTAACATATGATCAAAATTTTATAATATATAGTTGCAGAATGTTAAGATGAACATTTTTGCTTCAGTAATTTATAACAAAATATTGATCATTAAAGAGTTATAGATGAAAGACTTTTGGCCCTTCTGAGCCCCTAATTTGAGGAGTCGGCCCCTTTTTCTTGATATCAAATAAAAGGTCTTGTGATTTTAAAGACTTTTTGTTCAATATGTTTTAACAAAATACTTTATTTAAAATATTATTATAAGAAATGTCTCTAAAATTCACTCATAAATCACGTCCTAAATTTTGACCCCTACCGAGCTTCCATACTTCGCACTTCCGGAAAATTTGTAAACCAAGGTGCACAACTAGAACATGCCCTCTATCACCACTGAAAGTTTCAGCACTCTAGCTTTTAACAGACGAGGACGGACGGACGGACATGAAGGCTATAACATAATACGTCCCGTCTTAAGACGGGCGTATAAAAATCCCAACCAAGTTCCCCATCAACAGCAAATTCCCCAAAATTCAAATCCTGAAGCAAGAGCCAGATCAACTGAGCCAGAACAATAATGCTCCAACAAAGAACAAGTGACCAGGACATCGAAATGGTGACAAGCAATAGGGTAAACTGATCACTGCAGAGATGGGCCCTAAAAGCCATATAACTATCTATAATCACAGTATCTGTTGAAATAATTTTTCACATTCATTTGCTACTCAGAGATAGAAGCATTATACTCATATCGACACCTTTTTAATGTCTAAAAAAAGATGGATTGTACGGGCACTATTCGAGTGGATTGATGTGAATGTTTGCGAGAAAGTCTGGCTACATTCGGCCGTAGGTTCACATCCTGAAAAATTAGGCATAATGCGCACAAGTGCGAAAGTGAGAGGAACACTAACGTAAAGTTGACGAGCTCACAAACCAAAATCGCGCAAGGAGTTTCTTTCAGTTTTCTATAAGTGTAACGTTTTTTTATTGCCTACTGTATTAATAGTTATGAATAGAAAGTAAAGTTTTAGATCATTTCATTTAAAAGTATTTTATTGGCGAATGTGGGTACCCTATATAAGGAGTTCCATACCTTTATTTTTTTTAACACCTTAATTTTCTAAAGCAATCGAAAGGCCTGTGGTATGAATCCCAATCTTTTACCTCGAAGGCCATGCCTTGGGAAGGCCAGTAAGTGCGACAATAGTTCTGGTGAAATTTGTCCAGTTCCTCATCATTTACATGTACCTCGCTTAGTTCCATGATACTGAAATATATATGAATAATTATAAGGGGTTTAATTTATAATATCAGTAAAAACATTATGTATATTTTTTGTTACATTAAGTAACAGTTAAAGCAATCATAAAATACTCCTACAAATGCAAACATCACTCAAACTTTGTGCTCTGTGAAACTAAAATTCTTTAAGACTTTTGGTATGTACAACGCTTAAAGAAGGACTATATACATCTCTAGGCTTAATGGGTCTTCCACAACGAGTTCTAAGAGGGAGGGAAATCATGCTGGGTTTTCACATGAGCTATCCCTATCATCTAAAGACAATTCAGTCTCTGATTCTGAGCTAAACTGTTCATCTGATAGTAACCAGTTTTCAGGTAAATTATTGCCTCTATACGGTTTGAGATGGTCAACATGAACTATTAATGATGGGGATGTTTCATTTTTCTGAATTTTGTATGATATATCTGAAATTTATTCCAAAATAAGAAAAGGTCCCGTCCACCCTAAACCAAATTTTTGTCCTGCACTAGGGGATAATATCTCCAAACCTAATTTCCAGCTAGGATTGAATTGTCTGTTCTTAGCATTAACATTATGATCTAGTATTTGTCTTTGCAGACTGAAGATGAGTAAAACTTAAAGCATTTCTCGTAGTATTCTTTAACCATTCTATGTACATAACAGGGCATTTGTCATCTGGGGTGTTAGGAGGCAAACCCATCATAATGTCAATAGGAAGGGACACTTCTCGACCCATCATTAAAAGATTTGGGCTACAGTTTGTACTTTTGTGCAATTTTGCACGATAACCCATCATAATATAAGGTAAATGGTCTTCCCAATCATCATGATTCTCGTGGACAAAAACTTCTTCGATTTAAAACAAAACTTCAGAGCGCTGAAGATTACTTGCTGGTGCGCATGCGTGACCTAAGCAAACTTATTAAAAGGAAAAAAACTGTGCTTTTATTTACATTTGTGATTAAAAGTAATGTTACTTTTTACATGATAGTGTTGAGAACAGCTGGGGTTAGCTGTTCTCTAAAAATTTCTACTTTAGTAGCTTGAACAACAGACTGGGGAAGCAAATTCCATTGTATTATAGTTTGTGGAAAAAAGGACCATTTGTATGTTTCTTTTGATGCTTGTAAGTGTATGTATGTTTGATTTTGTCTGGTTTTTGCATCTGTAGGTATGAGTATGTCTGAGAGCATATATTGCAAAGTTCTGTTAAATCTCTCTATCATACCATCGGATTGAGGTCGATAGGTTGTAGTTCTAGTTTTTTTTTTGTACCCGAAGATTTTGTACAAAGACTAAGTCAATAAAAAATAAGTAGCAACTGTTCCTTCGCCAAGCGCTCGGCACTTTGAAGTGAAAGGATGAGACCTTAAAAACCGAGCCCCCGTGTCACGACAAGGGGTTTGCACGATAAAGATACGTCACTGCTCAATGGCCCTGAGTACCCAGAAAAGGTCTAAATTTGACGCCCTTCACCGGTATATGGAGATGTCTCTATATGAGTGAAAAATTCTCGAATGGGACGTAAAAAACAATCAATCAATCAATACTACCAAAATTGTAAAACTCATGGCCCCAGAGTCCGGGGTTCTGGTGCTAGGTAGGGGCTTTGTCAAAATGCATGACCTGACTAGTGATGCAGGGGTCCCAGGTTCGATTCCCGGTCCAGCCAAACATTTACTCCTTTTTGTTAAGTAGAACTGGTATAGCATACAACACGAGTAATGTAAGGAACGAATTATTTTTTGGATGAAAGAAAGTGAGACTATTAAAGCGATCAAGTATTATTCGACATTTATAGATATATATAGATGTGTGCTGATCAGAACTCGCAGAGAACTAGTTTGGATCTACAGAAAGCCGGAAATATGATGTCTTTGGTTTCATTTAATTCACAGAATAAGAAGTACATTTCATATTTTTCAACGAATAATTGGGAAGTCCTTACTTCATTGATTTAAGAGTTTTTGAGGAAAATGATTGTAGAAGAAATTGTAACGAGTCATTTACAGAAGTTGTTATGCCAGAAGGCTGCTAAAAACTTCGCGTTTCTTTTTTCCTTCATTTTTCAGTGGCCTAGAAGTTTAAAACCCCTATTTATTTCCTCAATGCAGTGTGTCTTTTCAAAGCTTTTTTTCTCTGCAATAATGTAGCCTTCTCCGATTTATTTGTTTTGTTTGGGGGGTGGGGGAGGGGCTTCAACTCCTTAGGATCTCCGTAATGGTGCAAGTGCGGGAGTGATTCACTACTGCACAGATTTCGGCTCATACTATCAGTAAGTGAGTATTTTATTAACGTATCTTACCTGAACTCATAAAATGTAGTTACGCAAGACATGAATTGACTCAAAAATATACAGAACAATCCGTATATAGGTTATTTTTCGTGTATCTCATCACTACCAGAATTTATCCGCCATGTTTACTGAACTTGATCGATTTTATTTTGGGACAACCAATGAGAATTGGGGATCTAGAGGAGAAGGTCTGTTTAGGGTTTCCCTTATTATAAGCATAAATCATTGTTTATGAAAAAAATATCACATGGAATGATTTTGTTCATCGATGTTTAGTGATATCATACATCACCAACATCAAAACCGACATTTACTTTATCACGTATTTCTAAATTTCACACGCAACTTTCACTACGTCAAACGTCATGGCTGCTGAGGAGAACAACTGGTAAACACGCAGATTTATTTTACTTGAGTTTTCGAGTATAAAGGGCTATGATGTTGATAGTGAATAAAAATTCAGTATTATTGAAAGTAAGTTAAATGCAGAAACAATTTATTTTGCCTGCAGTCGCCCGTATCTAAAAATATATCTGTACCATTAAAGAGATGCAGTGGAATTATAGCCCTCTCCTGAAAACTTCAGATTTAAACTTTTCGGAGAGGGTACATTATTGCAGCTAGGGATATCAAGACAAAAATGAGCCACCCACGTACTCCTGCCCAATTCAGATTTCAAAGCTATATATCTTACAAGTACATGCTACTTGAAAACTTAAAATAGAAGGTAAAAAAGGCAACGAAATTTAAATTTTAATTCTACAAATCATGTAATTACATGTATAAGCTACTGGAAAACATAGCTAGAATAGAAGGTAAAAAGGTTAAACATTTTTTTGGCAATGCACAGTACCTACTTTTTTAGCTTTGCATTCAAATTATTTATCAAACTTTAATGGAAAAAAGAAATGAATGAAGTGAATTAATATTCACATAATTACTTGTAAAATCCGAATTGAACGTCCCAGATAATTTAGAGTGATATACATGTACACAATTGGTATTAAATAAAGCGTGGACCACCGTTTTTAAATTCTTTTTTGAGGACAACATACTCGTCTACACAGATTTTTTGTATCTGTTACTGTCATTCTAATATAAATTCAACCAGTTGCTCTCTCTTAAAAGAGGACTTCAACACTAGGATCATGCATGGGCTTGTATTTAACAGAAATCTAAAATAAAAATCTTTCTTTTCATGAGAATATGTATTGTAAAAAATTTTTATTTCATCCCGAACATATAAATAGTTCATGATTTAATGTTGAAGTCTGAAATTTGCTAAAGCCTCGGTAATGAAAAATAGAAGCACTTCCTAAATATCGTATATACTAGGCATTATTCAGTTATTTAATATTATAGAACATTATTTTGACGAAACCTAAGAATTAAGAGGGTCACGTATGTGTACAAGTAATCTGTTTGTGATCAAAAGCTCACAAGATTGAGTCCAGTTTAAGCAGCGTTCATTTCATTGGCATGAAAGGCAGTTAAAACGTTGTCGGTCTGCGGTAGTTGAACATTTTATATGATGTATAAAATTGTCCCCAGGAATTCTTCTTTTTTCCTTTTTGAAGGATATCCGTCGAATAACTTTGTATTTGTAATAATTATTTCAAGTTAGTGATCCATCAGTTCTTTATTTTTTATAAATTGCTTGAAATTTGGAGGCACTCCCCATATTAATTGGTAAATATAGTAAATATTTTTACCATACTACATAGAAACAACTATGACAGAAATCAATTATCAGTCGAGATACTTTTACACATAAATAGGATCGGAACATGGATATATGCACGCTATCAAATAAAAAGATAAATACGATATCCAGAAATTCTTAGATTTAAAGGTAGAGATTGCAAAATTTTCGAGTTTTGTGAATTGACCAAGGAGCCAGTTGTCTTAGGGCGACTTGTTTAAGATACACTTCGGACTCGCGAGGAAGAATGACATGGCGTAATATCCATCTCCTCGAAGACCCCAAATTTTTGTGGAGAGTGACGGCATCTCGTGCCCCTTTGGGCAACCGGTCACTCGACTGCTTTTGGGATTTTTTTTTGAGGGAGACCTGGTTTGTCTCCGTGATTTACCCTCAGTTGCTGGCTTTGACGTAGTCGTACATTGAAGTTACGGTTTTGGGTGCAGCCGCAACTACAGGACCCGCAGAAGCAGGTGTTGAAGGGGGTTTATCTTTGTCATTGGATGACAAAGGTACTAGACATGATGAGATCTGCTGAAGAAAGTCTTTTCCGAGACCTGTGTAGACATGTCCTTCAAAGAGGACGATTTTACAACAGTTGCGTACGATGTCAAATTCGGTTTTAGAACACTGTACATATTGAACAATTTGTTGGCTTCAGAATAAGGTATTCTTCTTTCAGCTATTGTATCTCTTTCTCTTTCTTCCACATTGGACAATTTAGAGGAAGTCATGTGCCATCCCTTGCAGTTTTTGCATTTGGGGTCTTTTTGACAAGCTTTACCATCATGTCCCTCTTCACCACACTTGAAGCATGTTTCAGAGCCTTTACAGTTGGATTTTCCATGTCCAAACCGCTGACATTTGAAACAACTCAGCGGATTTGGAACAAACATCTTTTCATTTGGTATTTACCAACTTTAATATTTGTAGGTAATGTTGGCATGTCAAAAGGTATGTATCTGTTTGTTCAATAATATTCCGCTTTTTTGTAAATGGTTTCACAGGGATCACTCCCTGGGATTCCAATTCAGATTGTATTTCCTGTTCAGGAATGTCATCAAAGTCGTGATCTCTGTCGAACAGTTTGCCTTTGCTTTGGTTTAGTACGCTGTGGATTTTACCAATGATAGGAATATCAGCAAGAACTTTTATACATAACAAGGACCTTGATTGTTGCTTTTTGGTAACTTCAATAAGATGAGCACCAGATTTCAACTTTTTGACTGATTTTGGAGTACCAATGATTCCTTGGATACCTTTCTGTGTGACAAATGGCGATGCCTTAGTTAAAGGATTTGTATGTTGTTCTGATATTTGTTCTTCAAGTGTGATGAAGCGGGGCCAGTGTTCACAGAATTGAGTTCTTCGTTGAAAGAAATATCGAAACCTGCTGGGTAACGTTTTTTTTTTTTTTTTTGATAGAGAGAGAGAGCCATGATTAGATAAAGAAAGTTTTAGAATCCTTGCTCCCCACCCGCCTCGGAGCGCCAACAAGGGCGATACCAAGTCAAACGGACATCCAGTAAGATAGATACCAAGAGGATAGAAAGAAACTATACTCGGACATGATATGCCTGATTGACCTCAGCCAAAGCTTAATATATAAATATCATGGAAACGTTGGCGTATTGAAAATTGCAAAACGGAGGTAAACAGATAATGAAAAAGACATTGCAAAACATCAATACTATGGCATGTAGATATTATCAGCTCGCCAGGAGCCCATGACATTGTAAACCTAATCTGTTGATTCTCATTTTTAAGAGAATAAGAAAAGAAACTACACTAATAATTGCCTTCGGACTTGACCAGTCATCTGACAAAGTAAGGTCACACATTAAAATAGGTGTGTCAAGACTGTTGAATATTTTTTTCATATTTTTTTAACCTTCTCCATAACCTTGTCCATCCTGAAATCGTTATCCTTGTCTTCAACCAGAAAGTGTTCATACTTCTGCAATGAAAGACAATTTTTTTGGAATTTTATCCTCCTTGCCTGTTGCAAAATCATAGATGAATTCTTTTTCCTCTTTAACTTCCTAGAAATATTTCTTCAGCATTCTCAGATTAGTGAAATGTTGATACTCGGTTTGTATTAAACTGTCCCCTCGACAGATTTCCGTAGAAGTCTGTACCAAGTTGGTATCATCGTGAACGGTACAGCCACAGGGGACTGTAATCTTACAGTAGGAGCATCCAGGTATTTACCTTCTTCCATTTTTACACACTGGTGTTAATGTTTCCCTTCGGATTACCAATATTTTCTGGGCGGAAGGAGAAAACAATGCTGTCTTAGTGAAAAACTGAAACCCGCAATACATTTTGATTGCCTACTCTTGTTTTTCAATAATGCCGAGTTACAATCGGTGCATGGATTCATCCATTATTAATAAACTAAATCTACCCTACATTCCCTGTAGAATCCTCCCATTATTCGACAAGAATTCCAAAAAGCAACTCTAGAAGGCAATGCATATTTCATTCCGGATACATATCCCTGTTCCAACATGTTGCAAAATATATTATGGAACATTTTCTTCCATTTGCAATACATTATATTGAACGATTCAGTGAAATTTTTGAGAACCTAGTGTTATTTTAAAAGTGGGTACCAGATACCCATGTTAAACTCAGAACTCGGAAACCTTAGATTCTCCAAAAATCCTTTATGGGGTTACAATTTTTATTTCTGATCCTCACTAAAGATTCTTTATATCATTTTTTTGTCTTTTCGAGACAAGAAGGAATATACATATACTATCAGACTTATGTAGGATATATAATAAAAGTGTCAGCCCCTAAACTCCTTTTAATTTTGGATTTTGGATATAATACGTTATTAGTGAGGACTGAAATATGGTCTCAAATCAATTATTTAAACATGAATATAATTTCAACATGCTATAAATTTAATCCAAGAGGATAGACAATCAATTTTAAAGAAAAGTTCACATAAACTTTTCGGAGAACCTAGTGTTATTTCAAAAGTGGGTACCAGATACCCATGTTAAATTCAAAGACCTTGAATTCTCTAAAAACCCTTTATGGGGTTAAAATTTTTGTTTCTGATCCTATCTTTATATCCTTCATATCATTTTGTTTGTCTTTTGAAGACGAGAAGGAATATGTAATCAGATTTTATGTAGGATATATAATAAAAATTTCAGCCCCTAAGCTCCTCCTCATTTGGACTTGGAAAATAATATGTCATTAGTGAGGACTGCAATATGGTCTCAAATCAATTATTTAAACATGAATATAATTTCAACATGCTATAAATTTAACCCAAGAGCATAGACAATCAAAGAACAAGGTACGGTTTCAATACAAATCTTGCCCTGTGTTTTTCTTAAAAATGAAAGTGATGTAAAAAAAAAAAAAACGAAAACTCGTGCTTTTTGAATCATTGAAATTCCATGGAGAAAGATCATACAAATCATTTTTCTCACATGACCTTCTAAATGCTTATTGTGACATCATATACTTGTGCATTTTCCCGTATTTTCTTAAAAAATTGCAGAAGACACCAATTTTCAATAGAATTTTCTTTCATATAATACGTCGCCCGCGTGGCGCAGTGGTTAGAGCGTCTGCTCTAGAGTCGCGGAGTAAGGAGTTGATCCTTACGTCGCGGGATCGAATCTCACAGTGGGACGTGGAGACCGGTCCTTGGGATGAGACCGTATAGATTGAGGTCCCGTGTCGCAGTAGGTGCTGGCACGAAAAAAAGATCCCTCACTGCTCAATGGCCCTAAGTACCGAGCATAGGACAAAATTTGCAGCTCTCCACCGGCAAGTGGTGGCGTCTCCATGTGATGAAAAATTCTCGAGAGGAACGTTAAAAAATATACAAACAAAAAAAATTTCAGATAATATTGTCCACAGGCATGACCCACAAAGATTTTGAGATATGTGATTTTTCAAAAAAAATTCACACAACATGTCCGAAAATTAAAGTGGGCGACATCTGTGGATACTATTTTCTTAAGGAAAATAACCCTTGATATGGGTCATTTTGAGGCTTTTTTCTGTTTAAAATAGAGAAATGCATCAAAATAATGACTTCATATTTCCAGAATAGTACTCCTTCATGCCATATTCTTTCCTGATTTATCAAAGTCATATACTCAGCTAATATTTAAGCCAGTTTCAAAACTTTTTGAAAACATTAAATTTTTAGGGCACAATAAAGCTAAAATCGTACTTTCTTTTTTAAAGAAAAGTTCACATAAACATTTCGGAGAACCTAGTGTTATTTCAAAAGTGGGTACCAGATACCCGTTTTTAACTCAAAGACCTTAGGTTCTCCGAAAATCTTGTACAGTGTCAAACTTTTAAATATATAATCCTACCTTGATGTTCATTATATCATTTTTTCGTTTCATTGAGATCACAAAGAATATGTAACAGAGTTTTCTGTAGTGTATATAATAAATATTTCAGTCCTAAACTCCTCTTAATTTGGACCTAGAAAATTTTGCGCAATTAGCGAGGGCTGCTACATTGTATATGTTCTAAAATCACTAATTCATACATGTTGTACACGAAAATGGTTTCTACATGCTTTATATTTCATAAAATAACAGAGCCAATCAATTTCAATGTTAGGTTCTGATTATTCCATTATTATATTATGATATATGACAACTAGGAGGATTTGAAATTAAATTATTATATTCATTTGCATAAACAATTATTGATATAAATATTCATACATAAATAAATAAAATATATATTCTCATGTTCCCGGTAGGACATAACAATCAAATTGAAGCAAGCTGAAGTATTTACATATATACAGATAGATTGAGATATTATTTAAAAGATACATGTAAATAATTAGACACATTTACAATTAATTAATGACAATAAATACTATTGTAATGTTAAACTGGTATGGTGATGTCTTTTGGGGATGGAATCCAGAGCTAAGCCGACCTTTTTTGCTATCTGAAATGATAAGACAAATGTAGTTCTTGTGCAAATATTGGCATTATCAATTTCAAATTCATTGCAATGATACAGCAGACACTTACCATTTAGGCACAAAGTTACAACACTGTTGATATCCATTTCAAAGTGTGTTGTTTTTTTTTCAGGAGAAATTGGCTTTCTTTAACTTTAGAATTTTCTTTATCCTTTCCTCTCGTTTGTAAATTAAATAGTAAAAAAATCATTATGCTCATTTTTTTTGAGAATAAGAAAGGAAACTACAAATAAAATTGCCTTCGGACTTGACCAATCATCTGGCAAAGTAAGGTCACCCATTAATATAGGTGTGGCAAGGCTATTGAATATTTTTTGTCATTATTTCTTACCCTTTTTTTTTTATAACTTTATCCATCTTGAAACCATTCTCCTTGTCTACAGCCAGAACTTGTCTACAGCCAGAAAATGTTTATACTTACTGTCATGAAAGTCAATTTTTGGAATTTTATCTTCCTTGTCTTTTGTTAAATCGTATATAAATTTTGTTACCTCTTTCTTAACTTCCATAATATAATTCTTTAGCATTCTCACGTTCGTGAAATGTTGATACTCGGCTTCTACTAAACTGTCCCCATGACAGATTTCTGAAGAAGTCTGTACCAAGTTTTAACCGTCGTGAACAGTACAGTCACCGGGGACTGCAATCCTACAATAGGAGCATCCAGGTATTTCCCTTATATCATTTTTACACATTAATGTTACTGTTTCCCTTAAAATTACCAACATTTTCTGGGCTGAAAGAGAAAACAGTGGCTGTCTTATCTGTAAATGATCCTTTAATAAGTGAAATTCGCAATACTTTTGGATCGCCTTTTCATTGTTCCTCAATAATGCAGTTATACAATCAGTGGATTCTTCCATGCTATAATAAACTAAACCAACCCTACATTCCCTGTAGAATCCTCCCTTTATTCGACAAGAACCCTTTAAAGCATCTCTGGAAGGTAATGCTTATTTCATTCCGGAAAAATACCTCTGTTCCACTATGTAATTTGGTAGATATACAATTTTCGTCGCAAGATTGGAATCCTTTCTGCCAGGAACAGGAAAAGTTTTTACCTTATAAAATGTTTCTTTCAATTTCTGGCAAAATCAAGCGAGGATTTTTTCTTATGTATAGATTTAATATTTACAATATTAATGCATTGAAATCAGGTTTTCATGACATTGTAAAGTCATATAAACAAGACGGGTTTAGGTCTCCAGAGAATCTCATCAAGATATGTGTATTGAGTTGAGGCAGAAGGAGCGGGCATTGAGAAATAATGACGTTGTCGGACGTCATGGAACTAAACGGCGACAGCGCCGGGTGATCATATAATGCCCTATTTATTTAGTGATAATCTGGTATATTATCAACATATCAAGCGGAAATTTTCAACACTTCTTAAACTTTTGTTGTTTTATGTTCCCTACAAATTTTGTAATCAACAACTACATAGTATTAATTTTATCGCATCAGTCCACGAACTTATTGATAACCCCTCGAATATTAGTTTTATATCTAAAATAGTTAAAGCCAGTTGATTGTAGGTATTAAAACACGTTTGATCAAGGAAAATTCTACCTTTTTCCGGCGTTTGTTTAAAATATATTGAAAATTTTATTATATATATTCCATCCCCACCCCTTCATTTTCTTTAAAAGATGTAAGATCCGTAACAAGAATGTAGGTATATGTAATAAATTTGATGAAATGAAGCCACATTCATAAACATACTCACTACATGTACCGACAACAGTTAGTTGTAAATTTATTTGCGTGACTATATTGTCTAGTCAGGCAAATACCAGTGTCATTTCCACCTTCGATATTTTCCCTAACCAAAAAAGCTGATCAGCAGGGACAACGTGTGTTCAAGTGTTAGTGACAATGTGTTTACCGTTGAGTTACAAGTGGAGTTATTTCTTCTGTGATGCATATTTCAATAAAAGGAAAATAGGAGGTAATTCTTTCAACATGTGCACATCCCTGTAGCGATAGCTGTATTTCTGGTAGATAAGTATAAAGCGTTCGACGCGTTTTCTCGGCATGCATGCATGTATAACTTGAATGCATAAGTTGATTATAGTATGTGCTTATACCGTGTAGCATGCATAAAGCTCAACAGTACGGTGTTATTTGTAAAAAAAATGCATGTGGTTGCCTATTCTTCTTTATTGTTCAAATATATATGTATATCAAATATGCATTTGCCGTTTTGATTTTTATGCACTGCATCTAAACTCTTGAAAATTTATAGACTCCTTTCCAGTTACTGTTCTTGAACAGAAGAATTTTAACGATTTTTCCCTATGTAATCCCTAAAATGACAGACAAACGAGACCAAGAATTTAGTTAATGATTTGATAAAATGGGCAACAAATTGGAGATGAAATTCACCTTATTTGATGTAGTGAAACATTACTTGTTCTGAAAATGAAGTCTTTCAAACCTGAAAACTTTTTATTTATTGAAAACAATATCAAAAAAAGTTAAAAACCATAAGTTCATGTGGTATACAAATGATACCTAATAATATTAAGTTTTTTTTAAGGGCTCGCTCTTTTAAATCATGCTATATTCATAAAAAAAATGTATATAACTTGTATTCGCTCGCCTTTAAATATTACACCCGAAAATGAAAAAAAAAAATTGTAAAATTATTTCGCCCCTTCGCCTCACTTTTTATTTTTTTTAAAATCCGAAGAACTATTTTACAAATTGGTGTGGCCCAAGTCCAAATTTTAATGTTTTAAGGGCACAAAAATCTTGAAATATGTTATAAGATATAAGTGATTACATATTCATCCTCGTCTCATCGAGACAAAGAAAATGATATAAAACACATGAGGATAACTACAAATAATAATATCATCCCCTACAAGGAATTATTTCAAAGTGGAAATTTGGGTCAGATGAAACTCCTTAAAATGAAAAAGATTTTGGAGGTCAAATTTTTTTTTTTTTTATTTCTGCGTTGTTTTGAGACGAGAAGGAATATGTAATCAGATTTTCTTTAGGATGCATAATAAAAATTTCAGCTCGTAAACTCATTTGAATTTAGACATGTTCAGTGCGCTATTCAAAATGCTTTTTGGGGCTTTTCTCTGTATTAATCAAGCAATATAGACATACCATTATTTACATCTTATTAAGCAGAAAACAATTAGAATATTAACGATTTCAATGCCTAAAAGGCCATTGAAATATCTTGGAAATGCTTTTCGTGATCAAATAAAACAATTGTTAAAATCTTTTGTTTCAGATATTTTCCATTCTTATGCTAATTTTAAATAATAATTATCAAGAAAGTGTGTGTGTGTGTGTTTGTTGTTCTTTTAATGACAACAGTCACATCATCATACTGTATTAGTCGCTTTATTTGGAGGGCCTTTAGCCAATTTAGCTTCACAGTCTGCGGGAATGGCAAATACTGTTTTGAGTAGAAATTGATTCCTAAGCTTCCTTGATAACTCAATTGCATATTCGGACGAATTGTGCATATTTCTACAGAAATCTGCACAGTATCCTCTTCTTAAGCTACAATATTGCAGTCTTTAGGTTCTGCACATATTTCCACCATGCGGTCCTTACTTATATACAGTACCAACCAGACACCTAAGTAGTCCCAGAAAGCAGTCCCCGGGACTGCTTTGGGAACGATGTGGGACTGCTCTACAAAGCAGTCCCGGGGACTGCTTTCTGGGACTGCTTTGTTCACTCATGCGTGAAAAAGGATAGCTCCGCCCCTTGTGTATTTTGAACTTGCGGCTCCCTGTTGTTGCTTTGTTTACTTTCTGCAGAGAGGTGTTAAGATAATAAATAAAAAAAAAAACTAACAAGTATTTCTTACAAAAATTAAATAAGTAGAGATAGTTATACATGTAATTACTGAATGTCAACAAGGGCTGTAAATTTACACAATTGTAGTCAACAACTAAACTCTTGTTGCCATGGCAACAAAAAAGTCTCCCGTTCTTCTAAATCTGTAAGAATTTGCTTTTTTTCTGTGTAAAAAACATATATATCATATTTACTGTGAAAGAAAAAAATAACTGGAAAAAAGTCCTTTCAGTACTTAAGGTACTTTGATTTTCATTATCAATCTTGTTGATACATTTGGGCACCTATAAGAGATATACGTATATCATTAGCAATTTAAAAAAAAATAGTTTGCAATCATTTCTAAGACAAACAAACAGACGAACGAACACCGTACTATCATAAACTTCGCTGTGTGTATGTTTTGGCATAATTGTGATGGTGTTATAAAAAAAATATAATGAATTAAGTTAGTATCACATTAAACGTAAAGTCACTGAGTTTTGTAAAGTTATAATATCAAGATTTGACAGCATACCTATAAGACAGATTATTCAATTACAGTAATTCTTCAGCAATCGATTGATTGATTATACGTATGTTGTTTAACGTCCCTCTCCAGAATTTTTCACTCACATGGAGACGCCACCACTTGCCGGTGGAGACTGCAAATTTTTGTCCTCTACTTTGGCACTTATCGCAATTGAGCAAAGGGGAATCTTTTTTATGCCAGCACCTTCTGCGACAAGGGACCTCGATTTATACGATCTCATCCAAAGGACCGGTCTCCACGTCCCACAATCGAAGTTCATAATACCGAGATATTTTATTTTTTATTTTATTCTATTTTTGCACAAGTTTGTTGCATCAGATTTACTTAAAGATCATACTTCAAGATCATTTCGAACTCAGGCTACTTAATTGCAGTGCATACAGCGTCAAGTGATTTTGATTGACAGGTCAACACAGGTGCACTTCGTGTGATACTTTTTAAGCTGAAAAATATACAGGATGTGACCATGACTGACTATGAAATCAGAAAACATTTAATAAAGAATGGGTGTGACCGATATAGAACTAATTTTTGGTCTACGTAAATGGATAGGAGGATCGGAATTAAGAGGGAATCTCTCCCCCCCCCTCTCTCTCTCTCTCTCAGACGTAAATTGAACATTTCATAATGACATCTACCATTATAGAATATGAAATTCTGTATACATGTAAATGGTAATTATAGTCACATGTTCCAGATTTAAATCTAAAACGAATATATAATTCAAATGCCTAGCTGCACGAACGTCTCCAAATATTAATCAAGACGGGGGGGGGGGGGGTAGGGGGGCTTCAAAGGAATTAGATAGTTTTATGTTTTATGAATTATAAGGAAAAGTTCGGACGTCAGTTGCATGTACATAATTATATATCATTGCATAAAATTGTGTTCATTCAGGTATACTTATCCCACATATCAACAGACCTGTGCAATTTTTTTTTTCATGTTTTTTTTTTCAAAATAAACATTAGCGTACCATTATTTCACACAGAATCGCGTTTTCACATATTTTTTTTTAACTCTTTGAGTATTTCACAAGAATTCGTGCCCAAGAATCGTCTTTTCACATCTTTTATAATTCCTTGGGTATATAGAGTATAGATCATGTGTCATAAATAATTTAACTTTTTATCAAATATACATGTAATAACCAAATCTAATCTATAGATTGATTTTCTTTCTTTTAAGTGGCAGATATCAATTCATTTACAAAGGCTTTAGAACAGTACTGTATTACAATTTTCTATCGCTCAATTCCTTTTTGAGTGTATGTAATATTTTTTAATATCGAAAATAAAACTCGGAAATCGGGATGATTTCGCATTCAAATCATAGAGAATAATAAATCGTCTGCATTACAGAAGGCTTGTAACTATCGTTTTCTGAACTTACTATACGAGATAGATAAAATTGCATGCCTGTCCATCACTATAAATGTATATTCGGTGCTTATAATATATTTACTTGAATTAGGTACCTAGCATATATATTATTTTTTTTTATTAGATATATTCATGTGTAAATCAATTAACTGTCAATACAGGCTTACACTACACTGGCAACTTTAAACTATACATGCACTGGAAGCGGTAACCAACGTACTCTTACATTTAGAGGAGTGAATATGGAACGTCTAAATATTTTGATATGGAGAGTGGAGAGTGTATATGTCTCTGACGTCATCGATACTATTTCCGCCTTTATCTCGAAAGTTCTATTCTCACTTACAAGTTCAGAGTTATCTTTCTTTGCCCATTGTTTACACACTAGGTAAATAGGGAAAATGAGGGTACCGAAAATCTGCAAAATGTGGAATCTGATTTCAAAACAAATTATATATTTAGTATTTGTAGAATAACCTCTGTTATACATAATAATATCTTGAAAAAATATTAAAAAACAAAAAAGTTAAAAATTGACCAAACACAAGTTCACTTCCGGTTCGGACAGGAAGTACCGGAAACACACGAAAACAACTTCGAAACAAAGAGAATGTCATGATCTAATACTCCTGTAAATTTCACATCTTTACCTCAAACCGTTCCCGAGAAAAATTCCGGACAAAAGTCCATTTAAAAATTGGAAATTCGGCCGTAACTTCGGACCGGAAGTGAATTTTTCAAAAAACGGAATTTTATATAAACTTCATATATCAGCCTACTATCACGTGAAAAATTGTGAAAATCTATCCAACCATCTCTGAGTAATCGCGCTCACAATATTTGGGAGGAATAATAATAATAATAACTAGATGGTTCTCGTTGCGAGCAACGAGTGGGTCTTCCGTCTGATTTTGGATAAGATTAGTCAAGATCTTGACTGAGATATTCGTCTGTAAAAAGTGAAAGGATGCATATTGTTTAAAACATTATTCTGAGCTTCTTTTGTTCATTATTGCTTATCAAAATATTTCCCCTTTTCGAGATATAAAGTGTCAAAGATTTAGCATTCTGGCCCCTTATGGCCCCTTATTACATAACATATGATCAAAATTTTATAATATATAGTTGCAGAGTGTTAAGATGAACATTTTTGCTTCAGTAATTTATAACAAAATATTGATAAATAAAGAGTTATAGATGAAAGACTTTTGGCCCTTCTGAGCCCCTAATTTGAGGGGTCACCCCTTTTTCTTGATATCAAATAAAAGGTCTTGTGATTTTGAAGACTTTTTGTTCAACAACTATTCAGAAATTTCCTTTCGTTTAAGAGATATATAGAATAACAATATTTAGGGGCCAGCCCTCCAACTCCTTAATGGGGATGTCTTGCAAAAATTAAAAGGGTGTATATTGTTTAGAACATTATTCTGAACATCTTTTGTTCAATACTGCTTATCAAAATATTTCCCCTTTTCGAGATATAAAGCGTCAAAGATTTAGCTTTCTGGCCCTTTATGGCCCCTTATTACGTAATATATGATCAAAATTTTATAATATATAGTTGCAGAATGAAAAGATAAACATTTTTGCTTCAGTAATTTATAACAAAATATTAATAAATAAAGAGTTATAGATGAAAGACTTTTGGCCTTTTTGAGCCCCTAATTTGAGGGGTCAGCCCCTTTTTTTTGATATCACATGAAAGGTCTTGTAATTCTGAAGACTTTTTGTTCAACAAGTATTCAGAAGTTTCGTTTTGTTTTCGAGATATGTGGACTTGAAATATTTAGGGGCCGTCCCTTTAAGTCCTTATAGGGACTGTTTAGGAAAAATTCAAAGGATGCACATTGTTGAGACCATCATTCTAAACAACTTTTGTTCAATATTGCTTTTCAAAATGTTTCCCCTTTTCGAGATATAAGTGTCAAAGATTAAGCATTCTGGCCCCTTGTGGCCCCTAATTATGTGACACACGGCGTTAAAATCATAATATATAGTTGTAGTTTGTTAAGATAAATATATTTGCTTCAGTAATGTATATCAAAATAATGCTTGTTTAAGAGTTATCGATTTCAGACTTTTGGCCCCTATCGGCCCCTAATGTGATGAGTCAGCGCTTTTTTCTTGATATCATGTTACAGATCTTATCATTCTGCACAAATTTTGTTCAATATGTTTTAACAAAATAATTATACTTTAAAAGGTATGACACAAAATGTCTCAAAAATTCACTCATGATTCGTGTCCTAAATTTCGACCCCTACCGAGCTTCCATACTAGGCACTTCCGGAAAATATCTAAACCCAGGTGCAAAACTGCAACATGTCCTCTATTATCACTAAAAATTTCAGCGCTCTAGCTCAAGCCGTTTTCGAGTTCTATCGCAGACAAGGAGGTCCTCTAAATTTTGATAAAAGGGCGATAACTTTCGACCGGAAGTACATTTCAAAAAATTGAGAAATACGTATAAGGTTCAGATAAAGATACATCTTCCCTGAAATTTTCAAGTAAATCGATCGAGCCATCTCCGAGAAATCTTCTGCACAAAAATTGTAAAGAAAAAAAGAATAATAATAAAAGTGAAAAAGAAACAATAGAATAATAGAAGGGTCTTCCGTTGGAGACGGAAGACCCTAATAACTAGATGGTTCTCGTTGCGAGCAACGAGTGGGTCTTCCGTCTGATTTTGGATAAGATTATTTAAAATCTTGACTGAGATATTCGTCTGTAAAAAGTGAAAGGATGCATATTGTTCAAAACATTATTCTGAGCTTCTTTTGTTCAATATTGCTTATCAAAATATTTCCCCTTGTTCGAGGTGTCAAAGATTTAACATTCTGGCCCCTTTTGGCCCCTTATTACGTAACATATGATCAAAATTTAATAATATATAGTTGCAGAATGTTAAGCTGAACATTTTTGCTTCAATAACTTATAACAAAATATTCATCATTAAAGAGTTATAGATGAGAGACTTTTGGCCCTTCTGAGCCCCTAGTTAGAGGGGTCAGCCCCTTTTTCTTGATATCAAATAAAAGGTCTTGTGATTTTGAAGACTTTTTGTTCAACAACTATTCAGAAATTTCCTTTCGTTTAGGAGATATGTAGAATAACAATATTTAGGGGCCAGCCCTTCAACTCCTTAATGGGAATGTCTTGCAAAAATTAAAAGGGTGTATATTGTTTAGTACATTACTCTGAACATCTTTTGTTCAATATTGCTTATCAAAATATTTCCCCTTTTCGAGATATAAAGTATCAAAGATTTAGCATTCTGGCCCCTTATGGCCCCTTATTACGTAATATATGATCAAAATTTTATAATATATAGTTGCAGAATTTTAAGATAAACATTTTTGCTTCAGTAATTTATAACAAAATATTCATTATTAAAGAGTTATAGATGAAAGACTTTTGGCCCTTCTGAGCCCCTAGTTAGAGGGGTCAGCCCCTTTTTCTTGATATCAAATAAAAGGTCTTGTGATTTTGAAGACTTTTTGTTCAACAACTATTCAGAAATTTCCTTTCGTTTAAGAGATATGTAGAATAACAATATTTAGGGGCCAGCCCTCCAACTCCTTAATGGGGAAGTCTTGCAAAAATTAAAAGGGTGTACAGTACAGACCACGAGTTTTTCCCGAGAAACACGGGGCCCCGTGGACCGCAAGTCCACGCTTTTGCGTGGACCTCGATCAATGTCGGCGTCTTTGAAGTTAGGATGTCTGCGTACCGTGTAACACGGTGTGTACGCGCGGTGTATCACAGTGTCCCATTTCGATATAACGCAGAACTTAAAAAAAAATTCATTGTCTTTGTTTAATCAATTATATCAATTTCCTTTGAAATAGTTTTTAAGATCCACGTGCTCGTGCCCAGCACCGAAAAGACAAAGTCTTCAAATGTATACACACATCCATGTAAGTCGTGTTTCAAAACCTAGTTATACGAGAGAAAAAATATGTTCGGTAAACTATTATAATGCTTAGAAGGAATAGTGATTACACTTTCGTAAATAAATTACCTGGTTGTCTTTTCTTTCGATTATAGCTGTGTTCATTTTAATTACAGTCATTTTCATAATTTTTTTTTTTTTGCGGCACGTATGCATTTATATGTCGTATTTATCAGATGCATATTTTATTTTATAAATCATTTCTGCATAAAGAGAATTTAAAAAAAATATCTAAAATAAAATTTAAAACGTGTCAGATACACGCACATGATTCATAAACTCTCTAATAATTCAAGGATTGTTGTAGTCTGTAATCTTGTAAAATATGGAGGTAAATATATATATCACACACAAAAAAAGTCGAGTTTTGGTATACTGTACAAATATTGCCTTTATATCCTGAAATTATTTAAAAAAAAAAATGTGTCGCCGAACGGTTTGCGAAAAAAAAAAAAAATCAATTACATGTAACGAATGTAGTTCGGGGATGTACATGCATAGAATAAATGCACCTTATGATCAAAGTCTTGTAAAGTTATTATCATGGTTTTAAAAAAAATATGTAGTTACATGTAGTAAAATCCCTGGCCTATTTCAAGCTATGACGTTTGTTATCCCCCCCCCTCCCCTCTTCTAAATTAATCGAGAGTCTGAAGATTTTTTTTTTATGTTACGCTATTGTGAAATAAAACAACCATAATCTAACAGGTTACATGTTTATATGTGTCTGAAAAGGAATAATTTACAAAGTAAGTTTGTAATCAAGCCAAAGTACACGTGTGGTGGTGTAACTCGGTAGAAGTCCGTTGAGAGTGTTATACACTTGATGTGGTCAAAGACGAAAGATGTGATAAACACACAGCGCCCCCGGCCCTCCGGCTGTGTCCCAATATATTTTTAAGAAAGGTGTGAACTCGGTTCTGACCATAAGAATGTTTCAAATCACAAGACTCCGCGTAAACAGACTTTCTTGGCCATCTAGCGTCGTGCGATTTTGATTGACAGGTGTAGCACGAGGATTTCGTGTGTAACTGAGAACAACGTTGCAACTGGGTTGTTACAGAATTTAAATAGTATTATAGAATGGTTAATTGTGGCTTTGGTAATGTAAATAAAACGAAGAATTAATATTATTTAATTATTTTTTTTTTTTTTTTACAGATTTATGTGAAAGGGGGTTAAAAGAATCTCTCTCTCTCTCTCTCTCTCTCTCTCTCTGATTTTTTTTAACACACTTTTCAATTAAAGAAAAACTTATAAAATACTTACACGGAAAGGGTTTTAAAACATAAATACTAGTTTATAAAAAGAAAAAAAACCTCGGTGACGAGAAATACGCTTCGACATTATTAAACGAAGAATTAAATGATTTTTTTTCTTCAGACTTATGTGAAAGGGGTTTAAGAGCATCTCTCTCTCTCTTCTTTCTCTCTCTGACATTGTTTCTTTACATAATTAAGGAAAAAACATATTAAATTCTTACACTGAAAGGATTTTTAAAACAGAATTTATACGTACTAGTTTATGTAAAGAATTCATTCTGATACGAAAAATACGCACATTATTGTACACAGGAATTTTGCTCTCGATTCTCGCTTATAAATTCAGAATAATATAAGATTAACAAATTAAATGTGCTCTACACAAGAATATAAATGCTTGGTTTGTACACTAAAACAAATACATGCAGCTCGGATCGTATATCACATGTAACACTGATTAAATTCTTCAGACATTAAAAATTTCAATCCAAGTAATAATTTTAAAGGTAACAACTTCACGAAATATGAACTTCTGGGCAAACGGTAAATTCAACTCCATTTAATTTTTCTGTTACTGATATTTAATCCTGTTACATCATTAGTACAATTCAGAACACATGTCAATGTCTTCTAGATTAGAAAACGATAATCATACATATAAATCAATGTGCTAATTGTTTTAAAATCTTGAAATATTTTATCAGAACAAAATGATTTTTCTCTGCAATATTATGGACACGGTGCGGCACGGAGGGAATTTTCTGGGCACGGTGCGACACGGGGTGCATTAGCAGGGATTTTTCTAGACACGGTGCGGCACGGTGTGCCTACCTGTGTATTTCAAATCCACACACACCGTGCTACACCGTGTACACGGTGTAACACAGAGCATTTCACACGGTGTGTTTTCCACCGTGCGACGGGGAAAACTCATGGCCTGTACTGTATATTGTTTAGAACATTATTCTGAACATCTTTTGTTCAATATTGCTTATCAAAATATTTCCCCTTTTCGAGATATAGTGTCAAAGATTTAGCATTCTGACCCCTTATGGCCCCTTATTACGTAACATATGATCATAATTTTATAATATATAGTTGCAGAATGTTAAGATGAGCACTTTTGTTCAGTAATTTATAACAAAATATTGATCATTAAAAAGTTATAGATGAAAGACTTTTGGCCCTTCTGAGCCCCTAATTTGAAGGGTCAGCCCCTTTTTCTTGATATCAAACGAAAGGTCTTGTGATTTTGAAGACTTTTTATTCAACAACTATTCAGATATTTCCTTTCGTTTAAGAGATATATAGAATAACAATATTTAGGGGCCAGCCCTCCAAATCCTTAATGGGGATGTCTTGCAAAAATTAAAAGGGTGTATATTGTTTAGAACATTATTCTGAACATCTTTTGTTCAATATTGCTTATCAAAATATTTCCCCTTTTCGAGATATAAAGTGTCAAAGATTTAGCATTCTGACCCCTTATGGCCCCTTATTACGTAACATATGATCATAATTTTATAATATATAGTTGCAGAATGTTAAGATAAACATTTTTGCTTCAGTAATTTAAAACAAAATATTGATCATTAGAAAGTTATAGATGAAAGCTTTTTGGCCCTTCTGAGCCCCTAATTTGAAGGGTCAGCCCCTTTTTCTTGATATCAAATGAAAGGTCTTGTGATTTTGAAGACTTTTTATTCAACAACTATTCAGAAATTTCCTTTCGTTTAAGAGATATATAGAATAACAATATTTAGGGGCCAGCCCTCCAAGTCCTTAATGGGGATGTCTTGTAAAAATTAAAAGGGTGTATATTGTTTAGAACATTATTCTGAACATCTTTTGTTCAATATTGCTTATCAAAATATTTCCACTTTTCGAGATATAAAGTGTCAAAGATTTAGAATTCTGACCCCTTATGGCCCCTTATTACGTAACATATGATCATAATTTTATAATATATAGTTGCAGAATGTTAAGATAAAAATATTTGCTTCAGTAATTTATAACAAAATATTGATCATTAAAAAGTTATAGATGTAAGACTTTTGGCCCTTCTGAGCCCCTAATGTGAGGGGTCAGCCCCTTTTCCTTGATATCAACTGAAAGGTCTTGTGATTTTGAAGACTTTTCGTTCAAAATGTTTTAACAAAATACTTCTATTTAAAATGTTATTATAAGAAATGTCTCTAAAATTCACTCATAAATCACGTCTTATATTTCGACCCCTACCGAGCTTCCATACTTCGCACTTCCGGAAAATTTGAAAACCAAGGTGCACATCTAGAACATGTCCTCTATCACCACTAAAATTTTCAAAACTCTAGCATTTGTCGTTCTTGAGTTTTTTGTGCAGACACAAAGTCAATCTAAAAATCGATCAAAGGGCGATAACTTCCGACCGGAAGTGATTTTTTAAAAACTGAAATGCCGTTATAAACTTCAGATAGCAACGCATTATCCCTGAAAATTTGAAGCAAATCGATCGAGCGATCTCCGAGAAATCTTCTGCACAAAATCGGTAAGGAAAAAAAAAAGAATAATATTAATAAAAAGAAAAGTGAAAAATCAACAATAGAATAATAGAAGGGTCTTCCGCAGAAGACGGAAGACCCTAACTAACCCCCTAAAGACCCCTTGTTGCGTAACATATGATATCAACATCATGTTATTTAGATAAAGTGTGTGAAGAAGAACTATTTCGCTTCAGTAATATATTACAAAATATTGATCATTAAAGAGTTATTGATTGTGTACTTTCGGCCCCTCTCGGCCCCTTGTTTAAGGGGTCAGCCCCTTTTCCTTGATATTACCTTAAAGCTCTCATGATTTTGAACACTTTTTGTTCAACAACTAGTCAGAAATTCTTTTTCGTTTCTGAGATATTCGCAAAAGAAATATTTAGGGGCTGGCCCTTCAACTCCTTAATGGGGACGTTTAGCAAAAAATGAAAGGTTGCATCTTGTTTAGAACATTATTTTGGACATCTTTTGTTCAATATTGCTTATCAAAATATTTCCCACTTTTGAGATATAAAGCGTCAAAGATTTAGCATTCTGGCCCCTTATGGCCCCTAATTATGTAACAAATGATGTGAATATCATAATATATACTTGTAAATAGTTGAGATAAACATTTTTGCTTCAGTAATCCATTACAAAATATTGATCGTTAAAGAGTTATTGTTCAAAGACTTTCAGCCCCTCTCAGCCCCTATTGTGAGGGTCCAGCCCCTTTTTCTTCATATCACTTTAAAGCTCTCATGATTTTGAACACTTTTTGTTCAACAACTAGTCAGAAATTCTTTTTCGTTTCTGAAATATTCGCAAAAGAAGTATTTAGGGGCCGGCCCTTCAACTCCTTAATGGGGACGTTTAACAAAAATGAGAGGTTGCATCTTGTTAAGAACATTATTTCGGACATCTTTGTTCAATATTGCTTATCAAAATATTTCCCACTTTTGAGATATAAAGCATCAAAGATTTAGCATTCTGGCCCCTTATGGCCCGTAATTATGTAACAAATGATGTGAATATCATAATCTATAGTTGTAAAATGTTGAGATAAACATTTTTGCTTCAGTAATACATTACAAAATATTGATCGTTGAAGAGTTATTGTTCAAAGACTTTCGGCCAATCTCAGCCCCTATTGTAAGGGTCCAGCCCCTTTTTCCTCATAACACTTTAAAGATTTTATGATTTTGAACACTTTTCGTTCAACAACTATTCAGAAATTCTTTTCCGTTTCCGAGATATTAGCAAAAGAAGTATTTAGGGACCGGCCCTTTAACTCCTTAATGGGGACGTTTGGAGAAAAATGAAACGTTGCATATTGTTTAGAACATTATTTTGAACATCTTTTGTTCAATATTGCTTATCAAAATATTTCCCACTTTTGAAATATAAAGCGTCAAAGATTTAGCATTCTGGCCCCTTATGGCCCGTAATTATGTAACAAATGATGTGAATATCATAATCTATAGTTGTAAAATGTTGAGATAAACATTTTTGCTTCAGTAATACATTACAAAATATTGATCGTTGAAGAGTTATTGTTCAAAGACTTTCGGCCAATCTCAGCCCCTATTGTAAGGGTCCAGCCCCTTTTTCCTCATAACACTTTAAAGATTTTATGATTTTGAACACTTTTCGTTCAACAACTATTCAGAAATTCTTTTCCGTTTCCGAGATATTAGCAAAAGAAGTATTTAGGGACCGGCCCTTTAACTCCTTAATGGGGACGTTTGGAGAAAAATGAAACGTTGCATATTGTTTAGAACATTATTTTGAACATCTTTTGTTCAATATTGCTTATCAAAATATTTCCCACTTTTGAAATATAAAGCGTCAAAGATTTTGCATTCTGGCCCCTAATGGCCCCTAATTATGTAACATACGATGTTAATCTTATAATATGTAGTTGTAAATTGTTGAGATAAACATTTCTGCTTCTGTAATGCATTACAAAATTTTGATTGTTAAAGAGCTATTGACTAAAGACTTTCGGCCCCTCTCGGCCCCTAATGTGATGAGTCAGCCCTTTTTTCTTGATATCATATAAAAGATCTTGTAATTCTACACAATTTCTATTCAATATGTTTTTAGAAAATCTCCATAGTTTTAGAGATATGATAAAAAATGTCTCGAAAATTCACTCCTGATTCATGTCCTAAATTTCGACCCCTACCGAGCTTCCATACTAGGTACTTCCGGAAAATTTGAAAACCTAGGTGCAAAACTTCAACATGTCGTCTATAATCGCTGAAAATTTCAGCGCTCTAGCTTTTGCCGTTTTTTAGTTTTTGTGTCGACAAAATGTTTATCTGAAAATCGATTAAAGGGCGATAACTTCTGACCGGAAGTGAATTTTAAGGATTTGAACAAAAAAGGATCATCTTCAGATCAAAAGGCATTACCCCTGAAAATTTCATGAAAATCGATCGAACCGTTTGCGAGATATCTTCTGCACAAAAATTGTAAAGAAAAAGTGGAATAATAATAATAATAACTAGATGCGATCTCGTTGCGAGCAACGAGTGGGTCTTCCGTCCAATTTTCGATGAGATAAGAAATTTACTGAGATTTTCGTTAAAAAATAGTTATATAAATAAATTGTTAAGACAAACAATTTCCCTTCAGTAATGTGTAACAAAATATTGATCAATAAAATGTTATAGATTAAACACTTCCGGCCCGTCTTGGCCCCTTACATGAATGATCAGCCCCTTTTTCTTGATATCATCTTAAAGCTCTCATGATTTTGAACACTTTTTGTTCAACAACTATTCAGAAATTCTTTTTCGTTTCCAAGATATATGCAAAAGAAATATTAAGTGCCGGCCTTTTAAGTCCTAAACGGGGACGTCTAGCAAAAATTGAATGATTTCATATTATTAAGAATATTATTTTGAACGTCTTTTGTTAAAATATCGGTTATCAAAATATTCTTCCTGTTCAAGATTTATTGCGAAAAAGGTTATACAATCTGACCCCTAATTATCCCTTATTGCATAAGATATGACGTAAACACCATGTTATATAGCTAAAGAGTGTGAAGATGAACTATTTCGCTTCAGTAACATATTACAAAATATTGATCATTAAATAGTTATTGATTTAAGACTTTCGGCCCCTCTCGGCCCTTATTTTGAGGGGCAGCCCCTTTTTCTTCATACCACTTTAAAGCTCTTATGGTTTTGAACACTTTTTGTTCAAAAACTATTCAGAAATTCTTTTTCATTTCTGAGATATATGCAAAAGATATATTTAGGGGCCAGCCCTTCAACTCCTAAATGGGGACGTTTAGCAAAAATCGAAAGGTTACTTACTGTTTAGAACATGATTTTGAACATCTTTTATTCTATATTGTTTATCAAAACATTTCCCTCTTTCGAGATAAAAAGTGCCAAAGATTTGGACTTCTGGCCCCTAAGGGCCTCTAATTATGTAACATGTGATGTGAATATCATAATATATAGTTGTAAATTGTTAAGATAAACATTTTTGCTTCAGTAATGAATTGCAAAATATTGATTGTTAAAAAGTTATTCATTAAAGACTTTTGGCCCTTCTCGGCCCCTATTTTGAGGGGCCAGCCCCTTTTTCTTCATACCACTTTAAAGTTCTTATGATTTTGAACACTTTTTGTTCAACAACTATTCAGAAATTCTTTTTCCTTTCCGAGCTATATGCAAAAGATATATTTAGGGGCCAGCCCTTCAACTCCTTAATGGGGACCATTAGCAAAAATCGAAAGCTTAAATATTGTTTAGAACATTATTTTGAACATCTTTTATTCAATATTGCTTATCAAAATATTTCCCACTTTCGAGATATAGAGTGGCAATGATCTGGCATTCTGGCCCCTTATGGCCCCTTATTATATAACATATGACATAAATTTATAATATATAGTTGTAAATTGTTCAGATCAACATTTTTGCTTCAGTAATGAATTGCAAAATATTGATCATAAAAAAGATATTGATTAAAGACTTTTGGCCCCTCTCGACCCCTATTTGTAGGGGTCAGCCCCTTTTTCTTCATACTATTTTAAAGTTCTTATGATTTTGAACACTTTTTGTTCAACAACTATTCAGAAATTCTTTTTCGTTTCCGAGCTATATGCAAAAGATATATTAAGGGGCCAGCCCTTCAACTCCTTAATGGGGACCTTTAGCAAAAATCGAAAGGTTAGATATTTTACAGAACATTATTTTGAACATCTTTTATTCAATATTGCTTATCAAAATATTTCCCACTTTCGAGATATAGAGTGCCAAAGATTTGGCATTCTGGCCCCTTATGGACCTTAATTATGTAACATATGATGTATATATCATAATATATGGTTGTAAATTGTTAAGATAAACATTTTTGCTTCAGTAATGTATACCAAAATATTGATCGTTAAAGAGTTATTGATTTAATACTTTTGGCCCCTCTCGGCCCCTAATATGACAAGTCAGCCCTTTTTTCTTTATATCATATTAAAGATCTTGTCATTCTGCACAAATATTGTTCAGTATGTTTTTACAAAATAATTATACTTTAAAAGATATGATACAAAATGTCTCAAAAATTCACTCATGATTCGTGTCCTAAATTTCGACCCCTACCGAGCTTCCATACTAGGCATTTCCGGAAAATATCCAAACCCAGGTGCAAAATGGCAACATGTCCTCTATCATCACTGAAAATTTCAGCGCTCTAGCTTAAGCCGTTTTTGAGTTCCATCGCAGACAAGGAACCTGTCCTCTAAATTTGGATAAAAGGGCGATAACTCCGGACCGGAAGTGAATTTCTAAAAATTGTTTAGCCGGAATTAACTTCAGATAACCTAGCAACACTCCTGAAAATCTGAAGCAAATCCATCGATCCATCTCCGAGAAATCGTCTGCACAAAATTTGTGCAGAAAAAAAGAATAATAATAATAACTAGATGAGATCTCGTTGCGAGCAACGAGTGGGTCTTCCGTCCGATTTTTGATAAGATGAGATAAGAATTTGACTGAGATTTTCGTTCGAATATAATGATATAAATATATTGTAAGACGAACAATTTTGCTTTAATAATGTTTAACAAAATATTGATCATTAAAGAGTCATAGATTAAAGACTTTCGGTTCTTCTTGGTCCCTAATATGAGAGGTCAGCCCCTTCTTCTTATATCATCTTAACGCTCTCATGATTTTGAACACTTTTTGTTCAACAACTATTCAGAAATTCTTTTTTGTTTTCGGGATATATGCAAAAGAAATATTAAGGGCCGGCCCTTCAAGTCCTAAATGGGGACGTCAAGCAAAAATTCAAAGAGTGCATATTGTTCAGAATATTATTTTGAACGTCTTTTGTTTAATACTGTTTATCAAAGTATTATTCCTTTTCGAGACATATTGCGCCAAAGATTATACAATCTGGCCCCCTAAAGACCCCTTATTGCGTAATGTATGATATCAACATCATGTTATTTAGATAAAGTGTGTGAAGAACTATTTCGCCTGAGTAATATATTACAAAATATTGATCATTAAAGAGTTATTGATTGTATACTTTCGGTCCCTTTGCCCCTTATTTAAGGGGTCAGACCCTTATCCTTGATATCACCTTAAAGCTCTCATGATTTTTTACACTTTTTGTTCAACAACTAGTCAGAAATACTCTTTCGTTTCTGAGATATTCGTGGCCCTTCAACTCCTTAATGGGGACGTTTAGCAAAAATTGAAAGGTTGCATCTTGTTAAAACCATTATTTTGGACATCTTTTGTTCAATATTGCTTATCAAAATATTTCCCACTTTTGAGATATAAAGCATCAAAGAGTTAGCATTCTGGCCCCTTATGGACCCTAATTATGTAACAAATGATGTGAATATCATAATATATACTTGTAAATAGTTGAGATAAACATTTTTGCTTCAATAATGCATTACAAAATATTGATCGTTAAAAAGATATTTTTCAAAGACTTTCGGCCCCTCTCAGCCCCTATTGTGAGGGTGCAGCCCCTTTTTCTTCATATCACTTTAAAGCTCTCATAATTTTGAACACTTTTTGTTCAACAACTAGTCAGAAATTCTTTTTCGTTTCTGAGATATTTACAAAAGAAGTATTTAGGGGCCAGCCATTCAACTCCTTAATGGGGACGTTTAGCAAAAATTGAAAGGTTGCATCTTGTTAAAAACATTAATTTAGACATCTTTTGTTCAATATTGCTTTTCAAAATATTTCCCACTTTTGAGATATAAAGCATCAAATATTTAGCATTCTGGTCCCTTATGGACCCTAATTATGTAACATATGATGTGAATATCATAATATATACTTCTGAATTGTTGAGATAAACATTTTTGCTTCAGTAATGCATTACAAAATATTGATCGTTAAAAAGATATTTTTCAAAGACTTTCGGCCCCTCTCAGCCCCTATTGTGAGGGTGCAGCCCCTTTTTCTTCATATCACTTTAAAGTCCTCATGATTTTGAACACTGTTTGTTCAACAACTAGTCAGAAATTCTTTTTCGTTTCTGAGATATTTACAAAAGAAGTATTTAGGGGCCAGCCCTTCAACTCCTTAATGGGGACGTTTAGCAAAAATTGAAAGGTTGCATCTTGTTAAAAACATTATTTTGGACATCTTTTGTTCAATACTGCTTATCAAAATATTTCCCACTTTTTAGATATAAAGCATCAAAGAGTTAGCATTCTGGCCCCTTATGGACCCTAATTATGTAACAAATGATGTGAATATCATAATATATACTTGTAAATAGTTGAGATAAACATTTTTGCTTCAGTAATGCATTACAAAATATTGATCGTTAAAGAGTTGTTGATTAAAGACTTTCGGCCCCTCTCAGCCCCTATTGTGAGGGTGCAGCCCCTTTTTCTTCATATCACTTTAAAGCCCTCATAATTTTGAACACTTTTTGTTCAACAACTAGTCAGAAATTCTTTTTCGTTTCTGAGATATTTACAAAAGAAGTATTTAGGGGCCAGCCATTCAACTCCTTAATGGGGACGTTTAGCAAAAAATGAAAGGTTGCATCTTGTTTAGAACATTATTTTGGACATCTTTTGTTCAATACTGCTTATCAAAATATTTCCCACTTTTGATATATAAAGGGTCAAAGATTTAGCATTCTGGCCCCTTATGGACCCTAATTATGTAACAAATGATGTGAATATCATAATATATACTTGTAAATAGTTGAGATAAACATTTTTGCTTCAGTAATGCATTACAAAATATTGATCGTTAAAGAGTTGTTGATTAAAGACTTTCGGCCCCTCTCAGCCCCTATTGTGAGGGTGCAGCCCCTTTTTCTTCATATCACTTTAAAGCTCTCATGATTTTGAACACTTTTTGTTCAACAACTAGTCAGAAATTCTTTTTCGTTTCTGAGATATTTACAAAAGAAGTATTTAGGGGCCAGCCCTTTAACTCCTTAATGGGGACGTTTAGCAAAAAATGAGAGGTTGCATCTTGTTTAGAACATTATTTTGGACATCTTTTCTTCAATACTGCTTATCAAAATATTTCCCACTTTTGAGATAGAAAGGGTCAAAGATTTAGCATTCTGGCCCCTTATGGACCCTACTTATGTAACATATGATCTGAATATTATAATATATACTTGTAAATTGTTGAGATAAAGATTTTTGCTTCAGTAATACATTACAAAATATTGATCGTTAAAGAGTTATTGATTAAAGACTTTCGGCCCTTCTCAGCCCCAAATGTGATGAGTCAGCCCTTTTTCTTTGATATCATATAAAAGATCTTGTTATTCTACACAATTTCTGTTCAATATGTTTTAACAAAATACTCATAGTTAAAAAGTTATCGTAAGAAATGTCTCTAAAATTCACTCATGATTCGTTTCCTAAATTTTGACCCCTACCGAGCTTCCATACTAGGCACTTCCGGAAGATTTGAAAACCCAGGTGATCAATGGCAACATGTCCTCTATTATCGCTGAAAATTTCAGCACTCTAGCTTTAATCGTTTTTGAGTTCCATTGCAGACAAGGAGGTCCTCTGAATTTTGATTAAAGGGCGATAACTTCCGACCGGAAGTGAATTTCAAAAAAATGAGAAAAACGTATAAGCTTCAGACAAAGATACATCTTCCCTGAAAATTTCAAGTAAATCGATCAAGCCAACTCCGAGAAATCTTCTGCACAAAAATTGTAAAGAAAAAAAAAGAATAATAATAACTAGATGAGATCTCGTTGCGAGCAACGAGTGGGTCTTCCGTCCGATTTTTGATAAGATGAGATAAAAATTTGACTGAGATTTTTGTTCAAATATAATGATATAAATAAATTGTTAAGACGAACAATTTTGCTTTAATAATGTTTAACAAAATATTGATCATTAAAGGGTTATAGATTAAAGACTTTCGCCCCTTCTTTGCCCCTAATGTGAGAGGCCAGCCCCTTTTTCTTGATATCATCTTAAAGATCTCATGACTTTGAACACTTTTTGTTCAGCAACTAGTCAGAAATTCTTTTTTGTTTTCGGGATATATGCAAAAGAAATATTAAGGGCCGGCCCTTCAAGTCCCAAATGGAGACGTCTAGCAATAATTGAAAGAGTGCATATTGTTCAGAATATTATTTTGATCGTCTTTTGTTCAATACTGTTTATCAAAATATTCTTCCTTTTCGAGATATATTGCGCCAAAGATTATCCAGTCTGCCCCCTAAAGACCCCTTACTGCGTAATTTATGATATCAACATCATGTTATTTAGATAAAGTGTGTGAAGATATACTATTTCGCTTCAGTAATATATTACAAAATATTGATCATTAAAGAGTTATTGATTGTATACTTTCGGCCCCTCTCAGCCCCTTATTTAATGGGTCAGACCCTTTTCCTTGATATCACCTTAAAGCTCTCATGATTTTAAACACTTTTTGTTCAACAACTACTCAGAAATTCTTTTTCGTTTCCGAGATATATCCGAAGGATATATTTAGGGGCCGGCCCTTCAACTCCTTAATGGGGACTTTTAGCAAAAATCAAAAGGTTGCATATTGTTTAGAACATTATTTTCAATAACTTTTGTTCAATATTGCTTATCAAAATATTTCCCACTTTTGAGATCTAAGTCGTCAAAGATTTAGCATTCTTGCCCCTTATGGCCCCTAATTATGTAACATATGATGTGAATATCATAATATATAGTTGTAAATTGTTGAGATAAACATTTTTGCTTCAGTAATGCATTACAAAATGTCGATCGTTAAAGAGTTATTGTTCAAAGACTTTCGGCCCCTCTCAGCCCCTATTTTGAGGGGCCAGCCCTTTTTCTTCATATCACTTTAAAGCTCTCATGATTTTGAACACTTTTTGTTCAACAACTACTCAGAAACTCTTTTTCGTTTCTGAGATATTTGCAAAGGAGGTATTTAGGGGCCGGCCCTTCAACTCCTTAATGGGGACGTTTAGCAAAAAATGAAAGGTTGCATATTGTTTAGAACGTTATTTTGAACATCTTTTGTTCAATATTGCTTATCAAAATATTTCCCACTTTTGAGATAAAATTTATGTTGATTCTCTTTGGCAAATTTATTGGGATTTTTGTGATGAAAGTACGCTTTATGCTATTAAAAACAAAGTAAACAGATCATCTGACTTCGGTCTGAAACGTCAAGACGAAGTAATTATTTCAAGAATACATCATTCAAAAATTACACATGAATACTGATTGAATCGGGAGTCTCAGCCAGAATGAACATATCATTGTAACGACAGGGTACTTTTTCAATTGAGAAACAACGGCATTGCCGTAAGAGAGTCGCAGGATTGACGATAGCAAAGAAAATTACAGCAATTGTGAAGGAGCAGTCCGTAGACAACGTATTCGAGAGTGCAGCAACAATAGCAGAACGAGTACTGTATTCAATGTCTGATGCAAACCTCCCGCCACAGAGTCGACCCAAGTTATCAAATTTTATACGGATCGCCAACAGAAACAGGGAAAAGGTACGTCCCGAGGTGCCAAAAGACTGCGATTTTGAGCTCGCGGAAGAATACATAACTGTAGAATTCCTCCAGAAAGACATTTCTTGTTACGGACAGCGGCATCTCATCTTTGCCACAACGGAACAACTCGATGTCTTAGCCATTTTACAGACATGGTACGTCGACGGAATTTTCAAAGATGTCAGGAGTCCATTTGCCAAGTTATTTTCAATTTATGTGTTCCTTGGTGACCATCAAAAACAAGCACCACTGGCTTTTGTCCTACTGAGTCGACGCCAGACTTAAGACTATGTCTTAAGTTTTAAGAATTCGTTAAATATTGCTGAGTATTATATTTCAGTCATGATTATTTTCAATGACTTGAAAATTTAATATTGTTAGATTCTCAGTTTCAAGTGCATTATTAATAAATGTTCGAGTGTACATCTGTTAATCACGCAAATGGAACCCTCAGATTATGTTCAAAATTAATTAATCCTGAAATAAATTTATACACGATTACTGAAACAGATATTTTGCAGTACATAGATTTTAATTAGTGTCGTTGTTGACCAGCGTGTTCAGTGATCTGTAACACTGATACCCAAATAACATGCATTGACTTTCTGCTAATTATGCCCAAATGCGATTGAAACCTCAGATGTTGACACCATTTTATGAAATTGTATTGCTTTTTATTTAATCCGTCAGTCAAACACAAACAAAACAAATAAGAAATAAGTCACAATTCCCGAAATTTTAAACGTTTATTTTTTAAATGTACTCTTTTAATAACTTATTTATAAATAAAAAACTAATTAATAAATAAATCCCCCAATAATTGTTTACATTGTTTATGTGACAGAAGAATGGTAGAATAATTTTATTTCATGGTCATTTAATAACTCATTAGTTTTTTTTTTAAGGGCGGTAAAAAATAGCATGAAGTGCTCTTTTTTAAGCATAGTAGCTTTTTCAATTAAGAAAAAAAAAAAAACAGTACACTACGCCCCTCTGAATATCTTACTGAAATGACAAGTTTGTTTTTTGTTTGTTTGTTTGTTTTTCTTAAATAGTGCTAATATAAACTTTGAGTACATAATCATGACAGCATTAATTTATCAGATAATTGTTTTCAAACACCTGTATTGAAGTTTAATGTAAGGGATAAAAATCATCCCCTGACTTCCCTTTTTAACTTCTTTCATTTTTAAAAATTAATTGTAGTCTACAATTGTGTAAATTTACAGCCCTGAAGACATTTAGTAATTAGTACGTGTATATATAACTAATTATAACTCTACTTATTTAATTTTTGTAGGAATGCTTTTTTATTAATTTTTTTTGTCGTAAACACCTCTCTGCAGAAAGTAAACAAAACAAGGAGCTGCAAGTTCAGAATACACAAGGGGCGGAGCTATCATGTCACTCAGAACCTTTTTTCTATTGTGGGGCTATAATGTTTCTATCACATACTAACTGAAATGGTTGCTTAGCAATAGAAATGTGGGGAAAAAACATTATATGCTTCAAAAATACTTGTTTGAATTATAAATGTGCATTTTAATGACTAAAAATAGCAATTATTAAAGAACAATAATTTACTGAATTGCATTTCTTTTCAAAACAAGGTGTGTAGGCAAATGTTCTGTTTCCATGGTAACAACAATAAATATTTCATGCACTACTTATATGCTTCTTATGCTATTATAACATTTTATGAATAAAAGTTGCTAAATGATGTGTAAAAACAAAGATCATTGATAAAAAAAGTTTCAAAAGAAAATTTCAAATTTTGGTCATATGGACTAGTTGCTAAGCAACATTTATTTAAAAAAGTGTCTCCATGGTTACCATAAAAATATACTAAATAATTAATGATGGACTGGTCATAATAAAGGAAAGGTCAGAAATTAAACGAGAGGCCCATGGGCCACATTGCTCACCTGAGCACATCGGCTAGGAAATCATCAGATTAGGTGGGCTAAAAGGGTGACTTAAACCTTGATCATAACTTTTGAACCATACAAGAGAGGGAATTCAAAATTTGTTTAAACCTTTATTTAAATTATAAAACAAACATATGATGGGTCTCATTCACACACCCATTCCAATTCCTGAGTGATTTTTCTGTGGGCATCAAAACATCAGATTGAAGAGAACCAATGAATATCTTTTAAATGGTAAGTTTTACTCAAGATAAAATATAGAAACTTCTTACTTGTACAACAGTGGCCAAATATTTTCTCATTTTTGGAAACTTGATGTATTGTGGATGTTTTAGTTCTACTTGATCTATGACATATTTCAATGCATTAGCTCCTCGTATGAAACTTTCTCCTCCCTTAATCAACATGGAACACAAAAATATAATAAATATAAATATTTTCTGTTCCACAGATTAAAACTGACCTAACAGTTATTTAAATCGAAGTACCTTTGCAAAGACGTAAGGATTGTTTAAAGAAATGCCAACTTCCTCTCTAGTCGCTACAAATAGATCAATCCCTTTTCTTATGGAAGGTGTAAGGAAAATTGGGACTTTTCTATTTTGCTTCCCAATACCTTCTACTAGATCCATGCTGAAAGATAAAGATGTCAATGCTTACATCAGCAGATTCTTTTCATCATAGTTTCTTTAAAAGGAGTATTTGAAATATCTTCTTAAAAATGTAATACTCATACCGTTTAGCAATTTCTTGCTCAAGTATCTGCAGTGTGTTGACTATCTCGCTATTACACTGCCTCCATGTGGCTAGTAACATCTTTGACGCTTCATTTCTTCTTTGGAAATTGAAAGTTTGCACTTAACAAAGTAGAATTTGGCGAAATTCCTCCAATTTGACATGGTTTTCTCTGTATTAAGAAGTACTATGTACTCCCTCAACTTAGTGTCAAGAAATTTCTGCAGACTGATCAAGTCTTCGGTTACAGGAAGCATGTCTTTCTTGTTGAATCTTTTTTCTTTTAGTAGTTTTCTTTAGTAGTTTGATGTGCAATACTGGAAATTTTTTCTGTCCACTCCACCTCAACAAGAGGTCCATGGGCAACATCGCTCACCTGAGCACATTGGCTAGGCAAAAGCACAAATCAGTTCAGTATTGAAAAGATTACCAGGGGAAGGGAGTGGGCTTGAATTTTAAACTACATGATGATGCTTCCATGTCAATATAACATGGCTTTGTTGCACTTGCAAAGATTTTTTAATTCCTTTGTAAAACTTTCATCCCCCATTGTGGCTCCTCCCTATCCCAGGGGTCATCATTTGAACAAACTTGAATCTACACATCTGAGGATGCTTCCATATCAATATGACTTAACTTAGCTTTTCTGTTTTTAAGAAGATTTTTTTTTCTATATGTTCTTATGAAAAACTTCTGACCCCCATCGTGGCCCCAACCTACCCCCGGGGGTCATCATTTGAACAAAATTGAATCTACACTACCTGATAATGCTTCCATATCAAAATGACTAAACATGATTTTCTGTTCTTCAGAAGATATTTTCCTATATGTTCCGATGTAAAATTTTTGATCCCCCATTGTGGCCCGATCATATCCCCGGGGATCATCATTTTAACAAACTTGAATCTACACTATCTGAAGATGTTTCTATATCATATCCCCGGGGGTCATCATTTTAACAAACTTGAATCTACACTATCTGAAGATGTTTCTATATCAAAATGACTAATCATGGCTTTGCAGTTCTTCTTCAGAAGATATTTTCCTATATATTTCTATGTAAGACTTTGATCCTCAATTGTGGCCCCATCCTACCCCCCGGGGGTCATGATTTATACAAATTTGAATCTACATTACCTGAGGATCTTTCCACATGAGTTTCATCTTCCCTGGCCCGGTGGTTCTCGAGAAGAAGATTTTTAAAAGATACAACCTAATTTTCTCTAATTCTTAATTATCTCCCCTTAGAAGAAGGCCGGCCCTTCATTTGAACCCCCTTCACCCAAGGATGCTTTGTGGCAAGTTTGGTTAAAATTGGCTCAATTGTTCTGGAGAAGAAGTCGAAAATGTGAAAAGTTTACAGACGGACAGACAGACGGACTACAGACAAATTGTGATCGGAAAAGCTCACTTGAGCTTTCATCATTATTAATTATAAAAAATTCAATTTAATTCGATTCCTGCTCCCGAACATCAGGATGAATTGTGTTGTGATCAGAAGGAACCTGGCCTGCTTGACATTCCGGGAGAATGGAGTGAAACTAATAACCTCAAAGACCCAGCTCAAGTGCGCACTGGTCCAAATGTATCTGGTGAATTCGAGCCTGGGTGTGCAGGTTTAGATGGATTGCAAGTAGGTCATGATGAATTGCTGGGAGTCTCTTTTGAGAGAATTGCAGATACAGATCATAAAGGATACACCAGGGTCCCAGGGGAAGATGACCGAATTGGCCAACCTAGAAACGAGAGAGAACTAGGCAAGTACAGTTTTAAGTTCAGAGAAGAAAGATATAGTAGAAAATGAGGGCCGTTTAGGTGGTGGGAAAATGCAGTAAATTAAAGTGTGGAGTACTTATGAAGAGAAGACAAATTAGAATAGGTCGGCCAGATGCAAAAGTAACTTAGGATTGCAGCAAAACAATAAGAGGACCTGAAATCTAACGTGTAAACTGGTGTTGTAGGTTAACATACAGTGCAGGGAACTAATTTTGTTAAATAAATCAGCATAAGCATTAGTAGCATCAGGATCGAGCTAGCATCACCATTTAAAAAACAGCATTACCAGGTTCAGCATCAGCAAGCAAAGGATAGAACTAGCATAGCTAGCATTGATCTACATTTACAAGGCAGCATTGACCTACTTAAAATCAGGATTATGCTGGTTTACTATTAATACACATTCGTTTTTCACAAAACGAAACAGCAAGTAGATATTCTTATTTCAGTCGGGAACAAATACAAATAATGTATTTCTTGCGGTTAAATTATTCAATACAATCTTTAGATAAATATTGAATTAATTTAATAACATTTTTCAATCTGAATCAGCTGATCACCAAACGTCCTATGGAGTCCACTGTTGAGGCCTCGCCACGGCTTGATGTTATTGAAATTGGTGATAAAGGGGTAAGTAGTAACACTTTGTCAAGAAAAATAAGGTTTATAATACAATAAAAGTATGATGTTTGATGTATAACTATTTACTATAATTTTTATTGGGTTTTATGTGCATACACGTACTATTAGAAGTAATTCACAATCCGAATTTCCTCTAAATTGACGGAAGCCAGAAATAAAAGCCACAGTGCCTTTTTAATAAGATAATCATAGAGGTGTATTGAACAAAGCTTAATAATTAAACCAAATAATTGATTTTGAATTTTTCACAGCATTAAACGAATCTGGTTTAAATATTTTTAATGCGGAGGTTCTTAAATTTTATAAAAACGTGTGCAGATAAATTTGTGTATATACACGAGAAAATTTCACTTTCAAGTAGCTAAAAAATAATTATCATTGTAACACAATATATGGGAGAGGATCTATGCATGAAAATACATTCATTTTAACACTTTTACACTACATATTCCACACACACACACACACACACACACATTTATATATATATATATATATATATATATATATATATATATATATATATATATATATATATATATATATAAGATGATAAATGAATAAATCTTAGCTTCTTTGTATAATGTACTTTTATCTTTATTATAGCTCTTTGTGGAAGAACATGAGAGTACTTGATAGAAATGGAGTGCTATGAATAGTCTACAGTTTGTTGTTTCAACACCCCACATGAGAATCTTTCATTCATATGGAGACGCCAACACTTACCGGTGAATGGCTGCAAATTTAGACCTGTACTCGGCACTTAGGCCTTTAAGGAGGGAGAGATATTTTCGTGCCAGCACCTTCTGCGACACTGGAACTGGGTTTATATGGTCTCATCCAAAGGACTGGGGCAATCTACAGTGGTGTCCGAGAATGATAATTAAAAGAAAATTCTGTTTGGAAAATTATTTTTTTTTTAAAGAGAAATGTTCTTGATTCCTAAAAGTAGAGGGTATGGACAGTATAATGTTATGGTGAAAACTTACAAAAAACAGGTTTTCCAAGAAAGTGAACTTGTTGAAAGAAACTTTGCTGGTGGTCAAGAAAAAGGCTTCACTTTTTCATGCAAACACCATTCTATTTATTTGACTTTGTGGACATAAATTTATCAAACAAGTGAAAAAGCAGTGAATATGGGACATGAATTGTAAAACTATTGATCTGATTATTCCATCATTACACCATTTCATAAAATTCTGAAAGTTGTTATGGGACATTTTGTGATTCCATTTATTATTAATTATAATTTGGTTAAGTTAAATTGGCACTGACTAAAAATGAAATGATAAAAGAGTTTGATATATTTTCAGAAAATGAACATTTTACCAAGGTGGTATACATCTAGAAAAGAAAAACTGATAGAAAATATTACTGTAAATTTCATATATTAAGGTTTTAATTTTAAAATTGTGAAATTTGTTTTGAAATGAAGGAGAACAGTTTTAATGTTATATCATCAAGGTGAAAAGATGTCTGGCTACCATCAACCTCTAAATCTATGGTACACCATAGTATAATAAGTGAATGATATAAACCACTGGCTTAAACAATGAGGAAAATGTATCTATACAATATGTACCATGATATGAGAGAAGAAATATCTATACAGTAAAACATGGTTATAACGAACACGCTATAATAAATTCATGCTGATGGCGAAATGATTTTCATTCCCTGTGGTTTTCAAATCCATTGGAAAGTAAACATATAACAAATCCAAACTGTTTATCCCAGGCATTTTGCTGTAAGCTTATTTTTCTGTATTTGAATGATTTACTTCATTCTAAAATACCCTACATGATAATGTGTTATCCCCCATATTCAGTCTCTTAATGCAGATTATGGAATTTTCCAGTTAACATTTTAAATGAAATCCAAATAAAGAAATGTTATTATTTCAAGTTTAAATATTCAGATGTCAATGAATGGGGACATACCAGTATTACTATTTTTGTCTTTACAACTCATTAGAGCTGAACATGATTCGTAAAAGAAATTTGTCCGTCATATTCGATTGGACTCTCGCTATATCTGAGGGACTCTATATATAGAGCCGCTCACTTAGTCATTGTAATCAATCGTCACCGGTGTAGACGGACGTATGCTATGTAGCACTCGGTAGCGACAAAAAATAACTGTTTACTTCTAATGCAGGAGAGTAAGATACCAAAGGGACTTACAACAGTTGCACAGGTCAGTGCAGTATACAAACAAACAAAAATACACATAAATGCAATAAAATGTAAACAAAGGTAATTAAGATAACCAGCACGAACAGGGGTCGCCACTCCACGCCGATACCTGTGACAATAAAGCAGTCAGGTGTAACGAATGCGAAGAGTATACCCTGGTGCTAATATCCTAGATAGTTATATGCCTATTTACGAGTCGTGGTCAGCTTTACCCTTGGCTTTACTCAGTATTTAACCATTGCATGTATAACATTCCATTCACTTACCTAGTGTACAATTCTTAGCTCAAATACTGTATATATACTCTGTATAGTGTAAGCAAGTATATTCCAACTCAAAATTTAGTGCAAAGTAGGAACATCAGTGAATAATTAACCAGTCATGAATTAGTGTTTCATTTTTTTAAGTTGGGATGTAAGTGATCAAAAATTCTTATTTTTATACGCCCGTCTTAAGACGGGACGTATTATGTTATGGCGTTCATGTCCGTCCGTCCGTCTGTTAGCTTTTTCGTGTCCGGCTCATAACTTTAATACTATTAGGCCTAGGATTATCAAACTTTGTCAGCTGATACTTCTTGGGTAGAGGGTGTGTCGCACATTTAAAGTAGGTCGCTCTGACCTTTAATTATTTTTGTATCCATAATCCTGAAAAGAATTAGAAAAGAATTTTTTTTTATATTTATTTATTTATTATTTATAACATATTGAATACTATAAATACATCAAATTTATTTAAATTGACAACACCCAATTTTTATTAATATATATGCTATGGCCAAATATAGAAAAATACTGTCCGGCTCATAACTAGAAAACTAATGGACTTAGAATCATCAAACTTGGCCAATTTATGCATCTTAGGTAGAAGGTGTGTCGCGACCTATTTCAAGGTCACTGTGACCTTTAATATAAGTGAAACTTAAAAAAACTGTCTTTTTACTATTAGATTACACAATCCCAAAAAATGCAAGAGTGTTGCAGTATCCTTATTAAAAAAATGTTAAATCAAGAAAATACTTATTTTTTTCATTATATACTCTACAGCAATCTATAACAAATGTAATGTTACAAGAGAAATTCCACCTCTCCCATGGGTGTAATTATCAAGCACTGGTCAAGGAGAATTTGATAACAGAAAATTGCATGTCAAATTAGAGAGAAATAATGAGTTTAGTGTGAGGAGCTAACTGGTAGAGCTTCTCTGATCAAGCAGGTGTTATCTATATCTCTTGGGAACTGGGCAAAAAGAATCAGCCATGTTGGATTAAATAGTTGGCTAGCCTAACTTTTAAAATGAATTTGGTGAAAAGTAATTAAAACTTATTTGATATTGTATGATAAATTAATTTGACATTGTATAATAAACTAATTTGATATTGTATAATATAATTAAAACTAATTATACTTGGGGGGGGGGGGTGATATTGGAATCAGCATGCCCGTTGTTCGTATGAATTGCAGCTTAAAACCAGTCTGACATTAAATCTTAAAAAATCAAGAATTTAAAAAAAAAATGTTTTAATTATGGTAGATAGTCCCAACAAATCTAAGAGTAATGCAGGAACCTTATTAAAATTGTTGCATCAAGATTACACAAGTTTTTTGTTTCATTTTATAAATCTTTGTAACAATTTAAAAAAAAAATCCTTGTTTTCAAATTTAATTTCAGAATGACATAAATATGCATTTTTATTGCACTACAAAGCAGATAGTATGTATAGATCCATTCATCTCTTGGGAGTAATGAGTGGACATGCATCCAGTTAAAGATTAATTAATGAGTTCAGTGTAGGGAGGCTAGCTGTCTCAATCATTTCTGTTAGAGGATCTCTGATCAAGCAGCTCTTATCTGTATCCTTTGGGAATTAGACAGCAGAACTGCTCCTCAGTTTATACCATATGTCATTTTGATGGTCAGCCTTTATTTTTAATATTAATATGAAATAGATTAAGTTGTTAAGACTAAATTGATATTGTGTAATATGATATTTTTATTTAATTTTTTGAAAATATAAACTAATTCAGAGCATCATGTCTCAGAAATCTGAAAGCTGGGGGGGGGGGGGGGCTGCAGATGGGCATTTGTCAGACTCTAACACAACGAATTGAGGATCTGTAATGTAATATTTGTTATAATTAATGCCTACACCACAGGCGATGTATAAATAAATATTATAAGGAATGGAAAAATCCTTGAAATTCTTGTATCAAGGTTGACATGATTTTCTTGCACTCTAAACTGTTTATGACAATTGATTTGACGGGCGTATCATGCTGTGGCGGGGCACTTTATTTTTTAGAGTATTCATGAAATACAGGATTACATATGCTTCAATAAGAACACATGTAACAGAAATATTGCCTGTCTACATCATCTCAGAGGCAGGGATGTTGGTGTTATCAAAAAAAAAAATCAGGGGTATTTTTTTTTTGAAATATGTGTACTGCAAACACAACTTGGACATAGAATTTTATATATACATGTTTCTATCTATTAGTACCTAAAACATCACACTACTGTAAAATATATGTGTTCATTTATTTGACAAAATCAATTATGTGGACAGTCATATGAACAGTTTTAAGACTGTACAAAATTAAAGAGCAGGCATGTATTTGAATTTTGTAATCAGGTACAATACATAAAGCACTTGAAGTCCACTTTTAATTCTGTATATTACTTTTTAGATCTACATGGGAGATAACTTAAAAATGTACATGTATGTGATCAATGAATTTGGCACACTTCATCACACAGGTTTTAATGCCACTGTCTATTTTTAGGTCACCTGAGTCACTCAGGTGACCTATTGCTATCTGTTTTTGTCCGTCGTCGTGCGTCGTCCGTCGTGCGTTAACTTTTGAACATTTTTAACTTCTTCTCTAGAACCGCTCAACCAATTTCAACCAAATTTGGTATATAGCATCTATGGGTGAAGGGGAACAAAAATTGTGAATTCCATGGTCCCTGCCCCCCTGGGGCCTGAGGGGTGGGGCTAAAACCACCAAAAATAATGCAATCTTTAAAAATCTTCTTCTTTACTCCCGGACAGGAAGCAGTCAAACTGTTGGCATCATTGTAATAAGCATTGAGCCCTCTACCAAAATTGTGAAATTCATGGCCCCAGGGTCAGGGGTTCTGGCCCCAGGGTGGGGCTATATAGATCATATAGTGAAAGTGCATAAATTCTTTGAAAATCTTCTTCTCTGCTCCTGGGTATTAAATAAAGTTACTAAGTACATAGTTATGATGAGCAAGAGTGCCTCTTCCAAAATTGTGAAATTCATGGTCCCAGGGTCAGGGGTTCTGGTGTTAGGGCGGGGCTGTATTGATTATATAGTGAAAATGCATTAATTCTTTGAAAATCTTCTTCTTTGCTCCTGGGTATTAAATAAAGGAACTAAGTACATAGTTATGATGAGCAAGAGTGCCTCTTCCAAAATTTTGAAATTCATGGCCCCAGGGTCAGGGGTTCTGGCCCCAGGGTGGGGCTATATAGATCATATAGTGAAAGTGCATAAATTCTTTGAAAATCTTCTCTGCTCCTGGGTATTAAATAAAGTTACTAAGTACATAGTTATGATGAGCAAGAGTTCCTCTTCCAAAATTGTGAAATTCATGGCCCCAGGGTCAGGGGTTCTGGTGTTAGGGCGGGGCTGTATTGATTATATAGTGAAAATGCATTAATTCTTTGAAAATCTTCTTCTCTGCTCCTGGGTATTAAATAAAGGAACTAAGTACATAGTTATGATGAGCAAGAGTGCCTCTTCCAAAATTGTGAAATTCATGGCCCCAGGGTCAGGGGTTCTGGTGTTAGGGCGGGGCTGTATTGATTATATAGTGAAAATGCATTAATTCTTTGAAAATCTTCTTCTTTGCTCCTGGGTATTTAAAAAAGTAACTAAGTACGTAGTTATGATGAGGAGGTGGGCCTCTTCCAGAATTGTGAAAGCCATGGCCCCTGGGTCAGGGGTTCTGGTGTTAGGGCGGGGCTCTATTGATTATATAGTGAAAATGCTTTAATTTTTTGAAAATCTTCTTCTCTGCTCCTGGGTATTATTTAAACAAACTAAGTGCATGGTTATGATGCATAAGGATGCCTTTTCAAAAATTGTGAATTTCATGGCCCCAGGGTCAGGGGTTCTGGTGTTAGGGTGGGGCTGTATTGATTATATAGTGAAAATGCATTGATTCTTTGAAAATCTTCTTCTCTGCTACTGGAGACTATTTAAATGCATAGGGATGCGTTTTCAAAAATTGTGAATTTCATGGCCCCATGGTCAGGGGTTCTGGTGTTAGGGCGGGGCTCTATTGATTATATAGTGAAAATGCATTGATTCTTTGAAAAACTTCTTCTCTGCTACTGGAGATTATTTAAACAAACTAAGTGCATGATTATGATAGACAAGGATGCCTCTTCCAAAATTTTTAAATATATGGCCTCAGTTTTGGGGGTTATTGAGGAGGGGAGGGGGGGGGGAGGGGCTAGGGCAACAATGCTTCATCTATCAGTGTATTTAACTTCTAAATTGTTGTATTATACTCAGGTGACCGTTAAGGCCCTTGGGCCTCTTGTTTCAGATAGAATTTCATCAGCTGGAATTAGGTCCAAAGAGGAGGTCAGCATATTATCTAAATCATTCTTCAAAATATTCTTTTTTTGCCATAAATCCCTGGTGGACTTATTGCAGTGTTTACTGTCATTAGCCTGAAAAATATGTGATATTAAGTCATGATTTAATTTAAAAATTTTATCAAAGTAAATTAAGTTGATTAGTTTAATTTCTCTTCTTGCATAGAATTAACAAACAACCTTCCTAAAAGAATCTGAATATAAGTTTTGGTTGGAGATTTTTAAATTTCATATAATTAAGAAACTCATCCTTGAATTATTTTAACTTTCAAACAGACTGCTTAAAGCTGAACACGACTCGTAAATAGGCATACGCCATTTTCGATATCATATCCACGATGCATCAACACCAGGGTATACTCTTCGCATTCGTTACACCTGACTGCTTTATTGTCACGGGTATCGGCGTGGAATGGCGACCCGTATGGAACGCCGGGACTGTCTTATATGAGGATTAAACATTATATGCAGTGTTCTCTTCATTATATGTGGTACTATTTTAATTATATGAAGTAGTTTTTACAGTATATCGTGTGCAACTTCCATTATATACAGTATTTCTTTCATTATATGATGTAGATATGTCATTTTATTATGTACATCTATCATTATATGAGGTGTTTTTATCATTATATAAAGTGCTTTTAACAGTATATGCGGTAGATCTAACATTATATGCAGTGAACACAACAATATATTATATACTTCTCACAATATATAGAGTATATTCATCATTATATGTAGTATTTCTGTTATTATGACGATGCTGATCGTTAAATATTATGTCCGGTCCTGTTAGCATTCCGTGCGGTAGATTTTGCATTTCGTTATGATGTAGACACAGTATTATATGCTGTGCTTTCTTCTTTATGTGTATGATCTTTCGGAAGCTACCTTTCGGAACTCTCTGTTAAAAATTCGGTACCTTGAGAACTCCGACCTTTCCTGTTGAATTCAGTACAATAAAAGCATGCGTATATAACAATTAATGCTCCGTGAACAGCTTAAAATGTTTTTTTAAGATATGAAGTATAGGGTAATAGAGTAAAATAAAATCCATTCTATTTCATGGTATGAAGTAAAGAGAGAGAGAGGGGGGGTTGTTGTTGATAGAAATATTTTGGGAGTGGAAAAAAATTTGAGGCATTTTCTATCTTTTTTGTGAACAATATGACTTTCAAAAAGATTCACATCATATATAGGACAATCAAATCAATGTCAAAAAAGATAATTAAAAAAACAGGGGCGTCGGCAGGAATTTGACATTTGGGAGGCGAACTGGATCGAAAAGGGGGGGGGGGGTCCTAACCAACTAAAATAAGACTTCAGCCAAAATCTTGATATTTTTATTTTCTGATTAATAAAGAACGATTAAACATGCAACCAAAAAAAATGTTTTATGTGAATTGAGTTATATGCACTATAGATAAAAAAAAAAACGGAATATTTTTAATTAGCTAGGAGCTAGTGGGTTTTTTTTTCCAAAACGGCATAGAAAGAACTTTGAAGGGTTTATGAGGTAAAGATTAAAGTACATATAATTTTCTATTATTGTATAATATTTATTGTTACTCGCCGAAAGAATGCATACATGCATGTAGTTATGAAATTTAAAATGAACAGGGTGATTAATCCTTCATAATCCCCCCATTTTGAAATGCAGAAATGTGTATGACATTAAAAAAATCATCTGAAGTTGTTTTAAATAGTATTTGTTACCCAGTATTTTATATATTGCTTTAATTTTAATAGCTTACAACTTCGATTCATCAAAGATTTCCAAACATCGATAGACCAATTCATTAGACAATGAACAGGCCTGTTATACGCGGGGGGAAGGTGTCAGGAAGGGGTGCTCTAATTTTTTTTTTTACCAATTTCTCCACTTTTTCTGAGAATAGGCTTAAGTTTCGATATGTAGAAATTCATTAACGCAGCTACCCCCCCCCCCCTCCTTTCATACACACTTTCTGTTGCTGTCAGGTCGAAATCGGGTAAATTCCAAAAGAATTGAAAAGAAAAAAAATTCGGCAACTTAGGGAGTTCCCCCCCCCCCCCCCAAAATAGAATTTCCAAAAACGTTGCTAGCTGTGGGCCTGATGAAGAATTTGTAGCAAACTTGCACGTAGAGCGATGGATACCATGCTTATTGTTTACAAACGCCAGGTACATGTACAGGTATATAATTATACACGTACACGTACATCCCAATTTGCGTCTGTATAAACAATAGCTTTCACACTTCGCCGCTCCATTGACCACAGATATTGCCATTACAAATGTTGTAATTTTGATTTTCTCATTTATTTTTCTTTCATTTTTCATTTCTTTTTTTATGTGTGGGTGTGAGTGTGTGTGTCTTTTTTTCCAAAATTATCGGGGCGGCGATCTCCGCCCCTTTGCCGACGCCCCTGAAAAAACTAACTGCATTCCTACGCCTTTGAGTTCGCAGGGCTTTAACAACGGCTTATAGAAAACACTACATGTATTTACTTATTTGTTTGTTTTTTTAAGGGGTAGGATGTGCTAATTTTTCACAATGTAAATTACCCTTTTATCTCTTATTTTATTTGGAAGAGGGGGCTCTACATGTATATATATATATATATATATATATATATATATATATATATATATATATATATATATATATATATATACGTTGTATTACTGGGTAATTTTACCACATATCTTTTTAGAAGTAAAATCTTGAAGTACAACCCACGACTCAATACATTTTCTGTTCTGAAAATCGTTTATCTTTTCCTGATACATTACATACCATTCACATAGTATTTAACTAAAGACAATTTCAGCAATTTTTTTATACGCCATAGTTTAACAATTAATACTATGGAACAATAAAATTATTTCAGTAATACATTGTAATAAGTGCATCTCTCTCTCTCTCTCTTGTTGTAAACTACTGAAGTATTGATATGACTTCGAAATTCCTTTAATATAGGGATAAATATTGTGTGGTATGTGATTATTCCGCGATGCTTTGGCTGACGTGTGGTTGATTACCAATTATTAAAGATAACCCAAAATCATTAAGAATTTTCATATCTAAGAACGAAAAAAGGTAGAACTTTCTAAATCTAACAAGGGGGGTTCCGAAAGGTAGCTTCCGAAAGATCATACACATAAAGAAGAAAGCACAGCATATAATACTGTGTCTACATCATAACGAAATGCAAAATCTACCGCACGGAATGCTAACAGGACCGGACATAATATTTAACGATCAGCATCATCATAATAACAGAAATACTACATATAATGATGAATATATTGTATATAATGTGAGAAGTACATAATATATTGGTGTGTTCACTGCATATAATGTTAGGTCTACCGCATATACTGTTAAAAGCACTTTATATAATGATAAAAACACCTCATATAATGATAGATGTACATAATAAAATGACATATTTACATCATATAATGAAAGAAGTACTGTATATAATGGAAGTTGCACACGATATACTGTAAAAACTACTTCATATAATTAAAATAGTACCACATATAATGAAGAGAACACTGCATATAATGTTTAATCCTCATATAAGACAGTCCCGGCGTTCCATAGACCCGTGTTCGTGCTGGTTATCTTGCATTACCTTTGTTTACATTTTATTGTAGTTACGTGTATCTGTGTTTGTTTGTATACTGCACTGACCATAACTACTATAACTGTAAGTTTCTTTTGTATCTTACTTTCCTGCATTAGACGAGGTATTACAGTCATTTTTGTCGCTACCGAGTGCTGTATAGCATACGTCCATCTACACAGATGTCGACTGATCATACTGAACAGTGTCCAAGTCAGGCCCTTTATGTAGGGGTCCTCAGATATAGCGAGAATCCGAACAAAAATGGCGGACACATTGCTTTTACGAATCATGTTCAGCTTTAAATAATAAAGTTAGAAGGTTATTAATTCCAATATCAAGAATGCAAAATGTTAAAAATACAATGTATATACAGTTCTAACTACTGTTTTGTTAACTTTGTACAATTACGTGTACATCGCACATACAAATATACAGAATACAAACTTGAAGAACAAATTGTATTACAACAAGTTTCAAAGCAATTATTTTTTTAAAGGTAAAACAAAAAAAATTGACACTACTTAAACTTGAAAAGTACTTGCATCAATGAAAAAGGTAGTAACTTATAACATAATTTTGCTTTTTAATGTCAAATTAATGATCACAGTTTCAAACATTTATTCAATTTCTTTTTTCTTTAACTCCAGTAAAATTTAGAAGGAGCCATTAGGGCTGAAAAGATGGATCGATAATATTGATTCTGTGTGAAGATGGTACGCATATCAATATGTTATGTAAAAATTCAGGCAAGGACTCAGACAATTGCAAGAAGAAGAACAACGGTGTAAGAATTTCTTACAAATTTTCTGTTTTTTATGACGGCATCCATCCAGGTACAGAATTAGCCTTGATCTGGAGCAGAAGATTGACTGAGGACATTAACAAAAGTTGTTTCAGAGTTTTACCAGAAGACATTTTGGACATACAAGTATCTGAGTAAGATTTAAAATCAATAGAATAATGCCTGCTATAAATTTGAATACTGCGTCTTATGAGGACCTACTTGAACTCGAAGGAATTGGTCAGCACAGAGCCACAGCCATCCTTAAATTACGAGAGGAAAAGGGCTTCATAACAGAGAATGACATTCGCCAATTCCTTCAGGGCACCTATAGTACCATCAGAACTCTAATGGATGAGGAAAAAGTTTCTCTAGACACACCACCACAGTTACTTCAGGCACTTAAAAGGGAATGGGATGACCGAATGGAAAAAAAATGTCAAACGATTTTAAGGAACAAATGAAAGCTTCGGAAGAACACTATGAACTCATGCAAACGCAGTTTGAGGAAAACCTGAGAAAAACATATGAAGAAAAGCTACTGAAAATAAATGAAAGTGCTGTCGGTAATTTGGCTCCACATGGTGTTTATGGTGGTGGTAACCCATGGATGAAATCTAAAATTGACATCAAAAAAGAATACACCTCATTACCTAGTGACAGTGCTACTGCTAATTGTGGCTGGCTTTCGTCTGGCCCGACCAGTGGTAACGCTGCTGCTATGGTAAGTACAGATGGAAATACACAAAAAGTTAGAAGTGGACAGAAGCCCAGCATCATGACTAGTTATCAAACTATGGGTGCTCCCCCACCAAAGATGGCTACCTTTGACGGAAAATCAGAATGGAATCCATACATTGTACAATTCAACATGATAGCAACCAGATACAACTGGAACAATGAACAACGACTTGAACGCCTCGTTGAATCCTTACGTGATAAAGCATTAAAGTATTACTGCACTTGTTCAGCCCAAGTACAGAGCAGTTTCTCATCTCTTTGTGCAAAGATGAAATCAAGATTTGGCCAACGAGATCTCCTCACACAACTAGGAGAAATCTCCAGGACATCAAGCAAGGTGACCAGTCAGTTGATGAATTTGCGGAAAAAATCCAGGAGATGGCGAGTGAAGGTTACCCACAGGCCCCCGACTGTGTAAAAGAAACAATAGCCACTGACACTTTCCTTAAGGGCCTCGAAAATAAAAAAAAACATGGACAAAGATCCTCCTGACCTTGAGACTGCTCTACAATTGGTTAAAGCTGCACTCAATAATCAGAGATTAATTTTAGGTGCGAAGAAGCCGGAGGTGAGGAAAGTTCATTTTGAAGAGGATGATATAGATAGTGACATGGGTTTGTTGAATGAATTTGAAGTTAGACCAATACGACCAAAAAGCAAAGTACACAAACTTTCAGAAGAAATAGCGCAACTCAAAAGTGGGCTGGAGGCGACCAATGCTAAAGTGGATAAAATCATCACCCTAATGAATAAACAACTTGCCACAAGGTCACAATCTCCACCACGGAAAACAGACAGTATTTCCAACTCTTCAGCACCCCAGACAACACAGTGTTACAATTTTGGACAACCAGGTCACTTTGCTAGAGAATGCCAAAGGCCACACAGGTCCCGTTCCCCCTCACCTAGATCACCGAGGAGAGAAACCAGGGCTAGTCCAAGCAGTTACGACATTCGGATGTATGACAACAGCCAAACTCATCCATATAACTTGATGCTAGCCATCTCTATTAACGGAAAACCTGTTCAAGCTATTGTTGACACTGCAGCCCAGATAACTGTCACCAGCCAAGCTTTTGCCGACACCTTCACCCCACCCTTAGTTCGTGGAGAACACGTAACCATGAAGGGTGCAGGAAATTCTGATTTTATTGAGGCCAATTACTGTAAAGACATTCAGATTTGTATTGGGAACACAAAAGAAGACCCCATCAACTGGACTGTCCTTATTGCTGATATATCTGATCCTGTCATCTTAGGTCTGGATTTTCTAAAGGCACAAAAGGCTACCATTGACCTTAATGAAATACAGGTAGTCCTTGGTGGCAAAAGGATGAATGCAACCCTACTAGATGCAAAAGGCATACACGTTCAAATAGCTAGAGTGAAATTAAGCCAAAAGGTGCGAGTTGAACCATTTTCTTCAGTGCAGGTTCTTGGCCACTCGGACCAACATATAGCTGGTATCTTGGCTTTCAAACCATGTCATAATGTTAAAGGATTACTTTCACCACATGCTATAATTGATAACAGTGACAAAGTGCCAGTTCTTCTGCGCAACTTGTCAACAAGGCCAATCAAACTTCAGAAAAATGTTGTGAAAGGGACTGTGTCTGAAGTGGACCAAGTTGCACATGGTGGAAAGCTGCAAGACCACAACCAGACAGATGAAAGTTTTCCTGTTGAATTACCAGACCACTTAATAGATCTAGCAGACAGATCAACAAGAGGTCTAACCTCAGAGCAAAGTCTAAGTGTTAAACATCTTCTTCTGGAGTTCCAAGACATATTTTCTAAAGGGGACTTTGACTTGGGACTGTTCAAAGGAATCCAACACAAAATAAATACTGGCAATGCCCACCCGGTGAAATCCAAGTTGAGACGCACACCACTAGGTTTCCAAACAGAGGAAGAAGAGCACCTGAAAAGTATGCTAGACAAGGGTATCATTGTTCCGTAAGTATCTGAGTGGTCATCAGCACCAGTTCTGGTTCGAAAAAAAGATGGGACTGTTAGGTATTGCATTGATTTTAGGGGAGTTAATAAAGTCACCAGAAAAGATGCTTTCCCACTCCCAAACATGGAGGAATGCCTTGACACGCTGGGAAAAAGCGCCTTTATGAGCACACTTGACATGGCACAGGGATATTATCAGATAGAGGTAGACCCTAATGATAGGCACAAGTTGGCATTCATCACTAGGTATGGCCTATTTCAATTTGTAAGAATGCCATTTGGAACTTGCAATAGCCCTGCAACCTTTCAAAGGGTGATCCAGTTAGTTTTACAAGGTCTCAGAGGAGCACCTAAGTAATCTAAGAGCAGTATTCCAAAGATTTAGGAGTCATAATCTTAAACCAAAAAAATGTCATCTCTTTCGGAAGGAGCTTCAGTTCCTTGGTCGCCTGGTTACCGAAAAAGGAGTCAGCGTCACTTCTGAGAGTGTTAAATGCATGGCAGAATGGCCAACACCCAAATGCAAGAAAGACCTGGAAGCATTCCTCGGGTATGTTAACTATCATCGAGAGCACATTAAGAGTTTTGCTGAGATAGCAGCACCTCTGTACACCCTCACAGGACCAAAGACAAAATTTTTATGGAACGAAGACAATGAGGCAATGACAAGTCCTGCAGTTCTGGGATATCCTTCAGATGATGGCATGTTCATATTGGACACAGATGCGTCTGACATGGCTATCGGAGCAGAACTGTCGCAAATTTAGGGTGGTAAGGAGGTCCTCATCAGCTTTAACAGCAAGAGCTTGACATCTACTCAACGGAAGTACTGTGTCACTAGGAGGAAGTTACTAGCCGTTGTAGCATTTACTCGTCACTACCGATACTATCTACTTGGTAGACCTTTTATTTTGTGCACAGATCACAACAGTCTCGCATGGTTAATTGGTTTCAAAAATATTGAGGGACGACTAGCTCGCTGATTGGAAGAGTTGTCGCAATATGATGTAACTATCCAGCACCGAAGTGGAAAGAAACACCAGAATGCTGATGGCCTCTCAAGAATGCCACCAAGTGATTTGTCCTGTGATTGTTACAATGCTGGTTGTGATGTTAGTAGACTACCTTGTGGGGGCTGCAGTTATTGTCGACGGATGCATGCTCAATGGGAACGCTTCCACGGGGATGTGGATGATGTAGTACCCCTAGCAGCAAGGACGCTTCAAAAAACCGATAAACCAAAGGGAAAATCTAACATCATAGACAAGGACATTTGTAACTGCGCTATTGCCTTAACTGATGAAGGAATCAGAGATGCACAAATGCACGATTTAAACACAAGTACCTTGATTAAATGGAAGACTGAAAACTATGTTCCAACTGAACTTGACCTGTCCCTTTCCAGTAAAGCTATAAAATACTTTTGGAGCTGCTCATCACAATTACAAATTTTTAATGGTATCCTCTTCTATGAGTGGCTAGAGGGCTCTGTGTCCAGACTGTTGCTTGTGGTCCCAAAGTCATTACAAAAATGTGTTCTGGAAGGATCTTGTGACAACATATTAGCAGGCCATATGGGACAGCAGAAAAAACCTACAGAAGGTCAAATCAAAGTATATCTGGTTCGGAATGAGTTCAGACTGTGAATCTTATGTCAGAATGTGCCCAGTATGTAATGTCAACAAGAAATCCAACATACATGCTAAAGCAGGTCTTGGCCAAAACCATGCTGGAGCACCCTTAGAAAGAGTTCATATTGACTTAATGGGTCCATTTGTGGAGTCCAACAAAGGGAACAAGTACATTTTAATGATAGTCGATCAGTTCACCAAGTGGTTAGAGTGTTACGCATTGCCTGATCAAGAAGCGGAGACAGTGGCAACATCATTTGTGGAAGGTTTTGTATCTCGATTGGGGTGCCCTCTCCAGCTCCACTCGGACCAGGGTAGGAATTTCGAGAGCCGCTTATTTCAGGAAATGTGCAAACTACTCCAGATAACAAAATCGAGAACCACCCCTTACAGGCCCTGCTCAAATGGACAGGTCGAAAGATACAATCGTCTTGTTCTCCAAGCCATCCGATGCTATATGGAAAACATTTCACAGCAGAAAGATTGGGACCTGCACCTCCAGCAAATAGCAGGGGCAATCCGTGTCACAGTCAATCGACAAACAGGATTCACACCAAACAGAATGATGCTGGGGAGAGAAGTCTCTCAGCCTTTAGATGTAATGTTAGGAAGGAAGACGCCAGTGCAAAAACCAGCAGGATATGTGGAAAATTTGGAGGAGGCCCTCTGCGTGTGTCATCAAGCTGCAAGAGATAACTTGGGGGAAGCACAACTCCGACAGAAGAGGACATATGACATAAAATCAAACACAAGAAGCTATGAGGTGGGTGATGTGGTATATATGGTGGACACCTCTTCCAAAATAGGCCAATCAAAAAAGTTGAGGAAGCCATGGATAGGCCCTTTTGTCATTATTTATAAGATTAATCATGTGCTTTACAGAATCCAAGGAAGAAAAGAAAACAAAGTGGTCCACCATGACCGATTAAAACTTTGTCAGGATAGAGATCTACCATTATGGCTTAAAAGACTACGACATTCAGTTCTTCACCCAGAACCCAATGACAAGGAATCCAAACTGCAAAACCAAGTACAGGAGGACTTACTGAAGTCCAATTCTTGTGAAGATGATGCTGCAGGCCGCACAAATGAAGGATACGAGAACGAACTATCAGATGATCTGGAAATCTGCATTTCTTAGGAGAAGAGACCAGCCCGAAAACGACGAGCACCGAAATGGATGCAGGATTTTTGCCTTTTGGATGATTCTATATTAAGTCATTGTCAATTTAAAATAGATCTATATGTATTTGAGTATCTTTTCTTTCTTCCCCCCTCCCCCTCCTTAAATTGATTAATATATTTTCATATAATGAGATTTTTTTCCCCAGAATGTGTTGCAAGATGGACTTATATCCTTTTGATGTTTTATTACTACATAGTCAATGTGGCTTGATTTTTCTGGCCCAGCTGACTATTTCCTATATAATACATTGTACATCTTTAAAAATTATGAGGGGGAGGAGTGTGGTACGAAACAACTTGGAACGACATGATAATAAATAAGTTTGCTACCTACGAATGGCTTTCCTTATCCCTCGTGGTTTGCGAGCCCCTGTATTGGCCTGTAGCTGAGCTCACAGACTTATAGGTCACTACAACATACTAGGTTTGAGTGGACTTGGTTATCAGTCTGTCAGGTTATGTATTGACTTGATACCATGTGAATTAACTACAGAAGACTGCATCTGAATCACTAAAAATCATACATTTAATTCTTTCTCAGTTGAAAGAATTGACCTTTAAAATCACATGGGTTTAAATGACTGAATCGCTGAGAATTTTGAGTGTTTATTTATTTGTAAATCTGTTTCACATCATCCTTATAAAAAAAAAACATTGTTTACATACCCTCGGAGTCATGGTAGTGTACTGATGATCTGATGGTTCCTTGGGAAACGGCTTTTACAACTTAAAGCATGATATTTTTGCTGAAATATTCACACGATACATGATAGATTTTCATCTGGGTTTGTCATAAACTTCATCATGTTCATTGTCCATCACGTTTCCTTGCTCACAGTCACACGTTGAACACATTGGGCTCTTCTTCCGAAATCGCTTAAAAAAAGGGATAAACTATCGTATCTCATCGCATGATATCAGACTTTACATTCGGTGTTTATCCTATAATATAAAGGCATGGCGAGGACTCTACTCCCTCCTTTCGCTTCACAGGAGTAGATAATTACGATTTATTTTATAATGCATGAAATGAGGGCAAGAAATATCATGGGAGACCTGTATCATTTCAGTGGTAAACATCAATCTAAAATGATACAGCTAAATTCTCTGTTTGTTTGTATTTGTTTAACGTCCTTCTCGAGAATTTTTCACTCGTATGGAGACGCCACCACTTGCCGGTGGAGAGCTGCAAATTTTGTCCTATACTCGGCACTTACGACCATTGAGCAGTGAGGGATCTTTTTCGTGCCAGCACCTACTACGACACGGGACCTCGGTTTATACGGCCTCATCCGTAGGACCGGTCTCCACGTCCCCCAGTGGGATTCGAACCCGCGACGTAAGGATCAACTCCTTATTCAGCGACTCTAGAGCAGACGCTCTAACCACTGCGCCACGCGGGCGACGCTAAATTCTCTGAAATAGACCGATTAATTTGAATCCACGTCACACACCTTGTATTCCGCCATGTTGAAAGTCCCTATAGTGATAAACCATAAATCAGTGCCTGCCTGGCCTTCGTTTGCGCAGCATTATGGGAGGGACAGGAAACAGGCTATCAGTTTCTTTAAAAGTTTTTCTGGACAGAATCATGTTCAAATACTTTCCAAAATTTGAGTGGTTTAAATCAGTTCTACTCGACGACTTTTCATATCCATTGGCAGACACAATGTCGGAAGAGCCATAGGTATATTGGCTGATTGTATGGGTGGAAAATGAGGCCAGCTTATAAGCCTGTCATATATATTGTAGGTTTGCTAAAAGTGGCCGAGGTGATTCATATTATATTAACATTGACTCCTCGTACATGGTGTCTCACTCCAACCTTCTGGTTCACGTTATCAGAAAGTGATGTCAAAAAAAACGACTGTGTGTCCCTTGGTAATATATGAGAAGAAACAAAAACCTTGCTCTAAGACTTGAGAAGCAATTCTGCTAAGTTTGCCCACAACAGATGCGTTCCTGTTGTGTATACGTTCCTGAGAAACAAACATGATTTATCCACTTCATGCAAACATCTGTTATACATTTACATAGTTTATCAACATACAGTGGCTGCAACGTTTATTGTTGACAACTTACACGAACGATCACGTTACACGTGTTCCGCACGATTAAACCTGTTACACGACCGATCCTTCACGCACACGATTCTACACATTAACGATCTTTCACGATTGCTTACGCAAACGCACGATTGTTCACGCAAAATTGTTAAAATATTTAAGAGTTACTAATTACAATTTATTTTGTTAATTTTATTATTTATTTCTAAATATAGGTATTTTAGATTACAAATAATTATTAGTGCAACTCATCGACTTTGGAAAACTGAACAAAATATTTAGAAATGGATATTTTTGAAACTAAACAAAACTTAATATTTATTTTAGATGACAAGTAATTATTAATGTAATTCTCCGACTTAGGAAAATTGATTTTTTTTTATCTTTTCGATACGTAAATGTTTAATTTTTTATCGATTGCTGATGTTCTATCGGATGATATAGGTGGTCTGTGAGTTTTGATTCTATTGGATTTTATGATTTTATGCAGTAAGGGGGAAGAAGATTAAAAAATGGCATAAAATGTATTAAAACTATCTGTCTTTCCATGTGTGAATCTCTTAAAAATCGGTAGTTTTTTAAACAATTTATTCATTTGCTGAAATTATAACAAAAATGAAGTAAGTACCAGGAATAAACACTGACAAAAGTAACCCCGACAATCATGTCGTTTACATTCGCCGACTAAATATTTAGGTAAGCATTGGGAATTAATAATTTTTGTAAAGATATAATTTGTTGATGTATTGATATAAAAATATCTCTACCAAGATTAGCAGAAAACATAATTAACATCAAAGAGAATAAAATTCGTCTGTCTTTGTAAGGAGTTGCAGAAGAAGCCTCTACGACTTCTGTACTGTTCAAAGCAGTTCAATTCTGTCTGAAGCTAAGTTGGCTGAGAGGGCTCATATAATTCGTTTTCGCTACTCTCTGTCGACTGTTTTATCTCAGGTTCCTTTGTTTTCTTGGTGGGCAATGGCTTTGAAATGACGTCAGAGATGGATGATTTTACATAATGATCTCATCCGGGTTTACGATTTTATTTGCAATAACAAGTTCATCTTTGTCGAGTTGAGCCTCTCTGTATTTCTTATTCACTTATATTTGCCAACTCCAGCTCGCCCCCGCTGGATTTCCACAAAGTAGAAGTTCTGCAGATGAAACAAACTAAGAAGCATTGAGTCCACGGGAAGTTCTTGCCAGCCAGTCATTCTTTTGAGTACCGCATTGATGCTTTCTGATGCATTATTAGTGATGCCAGAGTAAAGGATCATATAGTGTAGGGAACCCCTGTATGATCCATCTGCAAGAGTGTGTCAGAAAATATGTTTTTCTTTCTCAGCTCACTCTGCAGTAAGATCATAAGAAGTTTCAAATTGACTTTGTGTCTCGCACTGAGCCATCTTTCGCCAGTCTGCCAGATACGCACTAGTTTCATTTGAATCTGCCCCAAGTTTCCGCAATTCTTCTTTGAAATCTCGTTTAAGATGGTTCCAACAATGTAGCACAGTAATATTTTGAAAGTACATCTGGACTGCCTTAGTTAGAGCTGGTTCATGATCGGTTATGAAAGGGATTTTCTTTGTTTTAAGGATGGGAACCTTTTTCGACAGGAATTCAAAGAGACGGTTATGACACTCCTGGAGTTTTCTGTCGTGCAACAGAAATGCCAGAGGAACCCATGGTGTGTTTTCGAACAGGACATGACGAAACACAAGTGGTGACACATAGAAATAACCAAGTTGAAAGAAGTATTATATACCAGACTGACAGGCTTATCTGTTTCACTCTGCAGTAGTTCTATAAATGCATTCATAATGTCGGGGAGAGCAAAAATTGTTAGTAAATCGGGGTATACGGTGACTTCTGCAACAGATCCTTCCAAGTGGTAAGCAAGTTGAATAAAGTTGTAGATATCATCCTTGCTTAATTCCCCTTTTGTTCTCGTTTGGTGATTCTTAATTTGCCTAAGGTTTCTGATCTTCTCCGTCTACATCTGACTTGGAACTTAATTTCCGATACACTCTCATTGGCTTTGAATGGGTTTGCTTTATTTCCGTGAGGAGTGATTTTGTTGACCTTGCATATTCATCCTCGCTGTTTTTGCTTTTTCCATGTGGAATGGGCACATAAAGCTTTTCATCCCCGTGGTATGTTATCAAAACCCTGTTGGGGTTTGATGACATATGAAACGAGCTTCTTTTGAACTTTGTTTGATTGATCGATTATTGTTTAACGCTGAGTCGGCAATATTTCAGCGATCAAATTAAGTGAATATTTCCATTTTTGAAATTTTCGGTTTCTCTGGCGGCCCCCAGCGAGCCTACTCTTTTTCGAAAACCAGAGAAACGATTTTTTTACGTACCAAGGGGGTTGTTATCCTTGAAAATCCGACGGACTCAATATTTAAAAATATGTAAACAGTTATAATATATAGAAAAAAATGTTAAGTACACCATTTTAAATTTTGCAGTAAAAATCAGTTTCATGTAAAAATGCTAAAATTGTAAAAACACTTATATTTGCGAATAGTTCATGCATCGTTTGCACATTATTAAAAAGTCTACTTCGAGTAGGAGAAAAATCGGTATATTCCAAAAGAATATGACTGATAGTTAACGGACATTCGCATGATATACATTCTGGTTGCAATTCTCTAGTAAGTAAATATTCATGCGTTATTTTTGAATGACCAATACGTATTCTGGAAATTATCACTTCGTCTTGATGTTTCAAGCCAAAATCAGATGATTTGTTGACTTTGTTTTGTATAGAATAAAGTTTACTTGTATCACAAAAATCCAAATAAATTTGCCAGAGTGAATTTACATAAAGTATAACAAAATATTTCATATCTGTGTATGGTATTTTGAAAAAGGAATCGTCATACTGAAGTGCTGTATTTGCAGCACCATCAGCTTTGGTGTTTCCAGGGATTCCAATGTGACTTGGAATCCAACAAAAGTATACAACTTTACCTTGATGAGTAAGATGATAATATTGAATTAATATATCTAAAATGTATGGTTGCTCGATGTTCATATTTTTTTCGATTGTAAGCAAGAGAGCGAGTCCGAGTATATTGTAAACTTGTTATCAGTAGAAGATTTAATATATTCAAATGCAAGTTGAATGGCTTTTTCTTCTGCTGTAAAAATAGTCGCTCCATTAAGAAGCGGTGTAGAAAAAACACTTTTGTCAATCACTGCAGCTGCTGCTACTTTGTTTTTATCTTTTTGAACCATCTGTATCAATATCGACTGAAGAATTCTTAGAATGTTTTAATTCGGTAATTTTTTGTTTAAAAAACAAGAGGATTTGTCTCTGATTTCTTAAATTCAGTTAAAAATGTATCTACACTTGGTTTTATTATCCATGGTGGTATTTCGGAATAGTTTATGGGTTTTATTATATCCAAAGGTATTTCAGAATCTCTTACGTGTTTTTTTTAGATCTTAGTCCTAAAGGTTTTATACATGATTTACTCTTATCATACAAATCTTCATAATGCGGATGAAAAACACGGTATTTGCTTTTAATTTCAGAATGTGTTGTAAGGTGAGTTTAATCCTTCTTAAGTCGAGAGGTGGCTCATTTGCTTCGACATGTAAGCTGTCTGTAGGAGAAGTACGAAAGGCTCCTAAACACAGTCGAAGGCCTTGATGGTGGATTGCATCAAGTGTTTTTATATAAGAAGTCCTTGTTGATCCATACAATACAGCCATAGTCTAATTTAGATCTTACAAGAGAGCGATAGAGTTTAAGAAGAGTATTTTTGTCTGCTCCCCACTTTGAATTTGCAATAACTTTAATTAATGTATCGCCAAACCCCTCCCATCTTGCTATGGGAAATAACACCACTGATGCTCCGATATCATCAATATGGCGAGCAAGTCGACGCCGGTTGACTTGTCCGAAGTTCCTGATGATTTTGCTGCAAAATATTTGCCTTACGAACCCCCTCCGAGACAAAAACAACGGGCAAATGCTTTTATTAAGGGTTCATATATCCATTCACTAAAAATATTAAAAAATGATTGCGTATTATCCCTGGGAAAGTTTACCGAAGCATGAGAAAGTCCGAGTCCCCTCGTACTGTAAACATCGATGTGGACGAATACAAGAAGCAGATTACAGAGGCACATTGCGACTGTAAAGCTTGGTAAATGATAAATTATAGCAACGATCTTTATTCAATTTGCAATGTAATAAATCTACAATAACACAAAAACCATACGACATTGTCAAGACATGTTTTTAATTTCTATTTATAAATCGGCCCGATAATTTCGACTGTGGAAAAAAATCTTGTTTATTTTCAAGTTCTGGTGGAAAATGTGTACACGTTCTAGCTATAATATTAATGGTTGAATCTTGGAAAATTAATGGGTACAAGGAAACTCCAGCAGAACCCTCGTCAACAAACCTTCCCCAAAAATGGGATAAACCAAGAGGTCCAAAGATTCAGGCTGAAACAGTTTCGCAAATTGTTATATCCAGGCCTGGCAATGTTAATAGAAAGTGAAAACCAGTTATGGCTATGTATAATGACAACAGGTAGAACACCAATGATTTCGGTCAATTTTATAATAAACAGTTATATTCCATATAACAGCATCAGTTAATACAATTAATGTAATAAATAGTTATAATAATAACTATATAATTAAACACATATATATATATATATATATATATATATATATATATATATATATATATATATAATACAACACTTAATACAATAAAAATGCATACAATCAAAACTTTTTTAAAATTACAGAATAAAATTCATTCCCTTTCGGTTTCTTTTACATATTTTGTTTAATAGTCAGTATCATTTACATAATAAATAGTGTGTGAAAACATTAATTTTAAAGGAGTATAGAACTGGAAGAATCCAACATCACTTTATTAAAAAATCATTCATCTACACCCATCTCGTAGATTGTGTCTGAACCCAGCCAAATGATTGATGCTGGTCAATCCCAACAACCACTTGGATCAGGACTACCATATCATGTGAGCAAATAAATTAAATCAGTGTTAAATCCTGAGTGAGGAAAGGCATGAAATTTGTTAAAAAAACAAGAAACAAACCAGATCTGATTTACTGAGCTAAATGAAATAAGATCTTCTTTGTTCGCCTATATTTTAAACTTTTTTACTCGAGCAATAGCTCTCTCAACATGTACTCTATGAGTTGCAACTTTTCTGTAATATTAAAATCCGATGTTTTCATCTGGCCAGATGCAGGACAGAATGATGGTATATTTAACTTAGGCCCTATCTTTTCAAGATAATTTTCAATACGAAAACCCTTATCAGCCATAACTCCATCATCTTTGTGCATTTTACCTGCTTTCATCATTTCCTCTAAAATCCACTCTGATGAGTAATATCATTGTCAGAAATCGACCCCGAAAATAACATTCAAGCAAATATTATAGAACCCCTTGGATCAACACCAACTAATCCTTTAAGAGTTGTACTGGACTTATAGTCTGAGTAAAACTGACTTTGTTTTGTTTAAGAACTAGGTCATTGATTTTTATTTCAGTGCCATCAATAATGACAAGGGTATTTAGAATTTTTTTTTTTTTTTTTATATTTCTTTGGCATTTTCTCTATAATCACAGTTCTTTCTGGCCAAATTGGTACTGACCCAAAGCGATAAAACATATAGTTTATCCAATTATTAAAAATAATACTACAATCTTGAGGAGAAATTCCAGAGCCGAGATAAATGTTTGAAATCAAAATTTTGTCGTAACTTGATTAAAACAAATAATTCATCCTTCATACTGAGACTTCTTAAACAACTTACGTTTTTTGAGTATTTAAATGGCTTATCTAAAGGAACAAAAAAATGGGTATATAACATTAAATGTTGCTAGTTTAGACCCTGTATAATATTTAAAGTCATTTGTTTTCAAGTTATCAAATCTCATATTACCGGTACATTGTTTATGTAAATCATCTAATTTTCTATTTTCACATTTTAATTTGATGTTTTCCTGTTTGAGGGACAGTATAGTTCCCTCCAACTTCCTCTTCTCAGCAGCCATAGCCAATAAATCAAGGCTGTTGATCATTGAAATAAAAGATGGTTTAATAAATAATTCATAAATTTGTACATAAGCTCCCTTGACAACACCCCTTGAGCAACCTCGACCAGAAGGGGCAGATATATGTGGGCAATTGCAACTTAATTTTCCAAAACCTTACATGATGCTTAACCTTAAAAGTACTGGAATTTATGAAATGCAACCCCCCTGGCAAGAGCTATATACATCCTTTGAAAAAATGTGCAGAGATCGAGCGGAGCACCAAAGACCAGAGCAACAGTGCAATATGGTTTGCTGAAAGGAAAGGTGTACATTAAAAGTTCTGGGAACCATATATATGATGTTGGGCTAGTTGTTAATCCCCTTTTTGGGTGCATCACCTGATGCCAAAGTTTGTGAACAATCTGTAACAGGTATTCTTGCAATTAAATGTCCATATTCAGTTAGGGATAGTACTCTCAAGGAAGCCTGTGAAGAAATATATTTTTCCTAGAAATTTCTGGCTCCAGATACACATTAAAAAGATCACATTCTCACTGGTTCCAAGTTCAAGGTCCGTTACTGGTAACCGGGGCACCCTTTTGTGATTTTGTAACATACACTAGACAAGAAATCTGTGTTGAAAGCATATATCCATGTATTGATACTATCCTTTCATTATTGAGAAAATTAAGCGATGTGTATGTTAATCACTTTAAACCATACTTTGAATTAAAAGAATAAACAGTCATATCATTGGGATCTACTGTTTCTTTTTGAGGTTGACAGTTTTCAGAGATGGCAGTAGTGCTGTTCATTTCTAGATGTGGCACAGTCATATCCTCTATGTGTTGAACTTCATGTTCTCCATTTTCATTCACCCTACACAACATTTAAGCTAATTTCAATAAATTAACTCTCTCAAATTGTAAGATGTAATTAGTATTACGCAGGCAAAAGTGGCTCACTTAAACTTTAAATGAAATTCAGGTAAATTCTTTGCATGACAAGGAGAAGAAAAAACAAGACATATGAAATTTTAATGTATACATGTGAAAAATTCAAGTAATATTGTGAAAAATTCAAGCAATATTGAGAACTTTCATATGAACTATACATGAAGAACACATCGCATAAATATTGAAGAAAATTTCACATACAAATTCTACCGTTCACGGTAACTCAGTCGGTAGAGCGCTCGCTCCGTGATCGGGAGGTCGTGAGTTCGAATGTCGGCCGCGACAGACCTAAGTCGATAAAAAATAGGTAGCAACTGTTCCTTCGCCATGCGCTCGGCACTTTGGAGTGAAAGTTGCGGGTCTTTCGGATGAGACCTTAAAAACCGAGGTCCCGTGTCACGGCAGGCGTTGGCACGATAAAGATCCCTCACTGCTCAATTGCCCCGAGTGCCGAGTAAAGGTCAAAATTTGAAGCCCTTCACCGGTATATGGTGACGTCTCTATATGAGTGAAAAATTCTCGAATAGGACGTAAAACAATATACAATCAATCAATCACATACAAATTCTAAAAAAAATTATGTGAATTTTGTACAGACCAATTCACATGATATTCACATGAATAAATATTTAAATAATTTTTACATGATTTTTGCATAATTTTCAAATAAAAAGAAAATCACATGAATGTTATGTTAGCCACTTTTCCCTGTGATCTTTATAATAATTAATTTATCTTTATAATATATAATTTATAGATATTATAATGTAGTTTACATTAGTACCTGATTTCCTTTAAAACCCTATTTGGCTTTGAGTTATCATCTAGACAATCAAGTGACTGACGTCTCTTTGATGCTGGTCTGCTTGGGGTGACTCTGTCATGTTGTAGAGCTGGCAATGGGTCAGGATATTTTTCTGTCTTCCGTCAATAAAATGCTGCGATAATTAATACATAATTCAGACAGTCGCTTAAAGTTTCAACATAAAAGTAAATGTTTCGGCAATTCCTATGCTATCACGCCTTAAACGTAAAGAAATACTAGTCCCCTCAGGATATAACCAACTCTTTCCCCACCCGTGCTTAATTTACTGTATTTCATAACATACCAAATAAATCAACGGAATAAATTTAACTCCCCTTTCCAGCCTTTCAGGATACCTGTCGTCGGTGTTACAAGTTTCCCAACTGCATCTTTTAACCATAGTGGACTTTGTTTATTGTCGACCACTCCGTCCACTGCGATTGTTTGTCAGAGCACATGATGGAGCAAGCGTTTATAGAACGCGCAGAATAAACGAAATTATTTCAATGGTTGAAAATTTGTTGTGAGCTGGCGAATCGTTAATTTCTAAAACGAGGTACGTTATTGACAAGTTGCTGCAACAAGAATATCAGCAGTCTCGTTTAAAGTCGTCATTTCATAAGTTCTATGTTCGATACAATGACCTTGTCAGCAAGTACAATCTTTCATTAAGTCAAATACTGACTTTTTTCATACTAATTGTTCGGCCATTATTCACTGAATTGTAGACGGATTTTTCTTTTATTTCCCAATCATGACAAGGAGCACACGGCGGGTGTTACCGGTCGGCAGGGGATGCTTACTCCTCCATGGCACCTGATCCCACTTCTGATGTCTTAGTGGTCCGTGTTTGCTTATCTCCTATTTTGTATTGTTAAATTGACTTTTGCGTTCGAATACTGTTCGTTATCTCCACATATTTCATGTAGCCAAGCAAAAGCGAGAATGGAAAGATGCAGACGAGGTTTCAGTCTGAAGCTGAAGCCACTTGGAAGAGGAATACAGCTAATTAGTCATGACAAAGAAGTAAATGAACAGAGGCCATCCATTCCTCCTCCTCCATCCCCGCATGCACCACAATGGACATCGCACACAACCGCTACAAATGTCTTGTCCAATGGAAGTGCTATTGCTCCGCAAAACAACTCTGAACCCGTGAAAACTTACCAGCCGCCATCACCAGGAGTAACATTTCATCTACAAACATAAAATGGAGCACACGGCGGGTTTGAGCGGTCGTCAGGGGATGCTCACTCCTCCATGGCACCTTATCCTACCTGGGATGTTTTATAGGTCCGTTTTTGCTCTGTGCCCGATTTATATTGTTTAAATGGACTTTTGAGCTTGAATACTGTTTGTTATCTCTATATTTTTCATTAGTAAGAAGAGCTGTTAAATCTTTAAATAGTCACTTTGTGGGCATGTTTATGTTAAAAAAAAACAACAAAGATAGTGGAAAAATGACGTGAAGTTGCCAAAACAGTGGAACATGGCATGCTTCTGTGAACGTAACAGACACAATTCAGGCGACCGTCAATGCTGCCATGTCACAATTAGTGATTGGACATCGAAATCAGACAGACACACGGACGCCAGACAAATTGTGATTTAAAAAAAAATATCAGGTGAGCTAAAAGCAATTACTTCTAAAATACTTGTATGACCTTCATATTATTTACATTTTCGGATTCAAATGATTTATTATCTTTTTCTCTCTTAGTGATTTCTTGTCAACACCTCTGATGTTATGGCTTCTCTTTGAAATAGAAACCAGGTCTGGCTACCATACAGACAAATGTGTAAATATGTTAGGAAACTTTCAACACGATATTACTAAGCTTCAGGTTGGAGACAAAGTTTAACGTTCTTTTTTTTAAGTCTAAAAAAGCCACCCGAAAATTGTACAAAAAGTGAATACTGTGTACAGGGTAATGTTATTTTCGCCCTTTGACACTTGCAAAAAAATTTGCCCCGTTTTGAATTCGCTCAATCACAGTTCTATTTAAGAAATTATATAGTTTTTTGAATTCGCCCCGTTTTAAATTCGCCCACTTGCTAGAAGGGCGAAAATAAAAGTCAAGCGAAAATTTCCCTGTATACAGTATTTCAAGGAAAGGTGACATGTATGAAGACAATTATTCAGATGAAGAAGACTTTCCAACCACTACTGAGGGAAGTGACAATGTTATTGAAAAAGAAGATTCGAATTATAATGCGAAAGGTGCTTCTTCAAAACCATTTTCCCCAACAAATGATGCCTAGCCTGCACAAGCGTACATAGAAGAGTTCTTTGCGCACGGATGTTAACAGGTACTCCTTTTAAAGGAATGATCAGCATGGAACCATAAAGGTCAGCATTATGAAATGTCTTGAAATAAGTTCGTAGACTTCTTTTTTATTATCTTATTTTTTCCCCATGAGTATGTATATACGTATAATCATTGCTCAACTGAATACGACGTGTGAAGGATAGCCATATTTACATGCGTTTCTTAATATGCCAAATTGAAATAGCACATTTTAACAGGGCATTGTTGTTATTTGAAGACGTATGGCCACGTACATTATGTTGCCTTTTAAAAATAAATTTATTTGGGAAAAAAATGAAAAATGTTCTATTGTTCTTTTCCTTCTTAATTGGATAAGAGACATAAAAATAAAGTAGGCTACATCTTTAAAAAGAAAAATAACACTGAAGATAAATTACAAAATATATATATATATATATATATATATATATATATATATATATATATATATATATAAAATTAACTAGTCTACTTTTTGCCCCTTCTTGCCTATTTTGCTTCCTTCTTTTCCTCCTCGGTTAAAGCTTAAAAGATCTATACTTTGTCCTGTAGTCTTTTAAGTCTAAAGATCTTTCTTCTTGGGTATTTTAAATTCTTTAAGCAAGCAAAAGCTTTCTTAAAGGATCTCCTGAACAGTGCATTGTTCAAAATAAAAGGTAAAAGTTCTTGATTGTTTCAGATTAAATTTGGTACTTCTTGGCTTCTGTATCTTAGTTCTGTTCGTTTCTTCAGCTTCTACTATGTCCGTGTCTACAGCAACAGATGTATTCTCACCAGTGCTTAGCTCTCCTTCTGTGTTCCGTGCGGAAACCTCTGAAAACTGAGCTTTTTGAAGAATGTCTCTATCTAAATTAGTGAGGGCACTCTGTACACTTTGGCTCTAAAATTCCCAACTATAACCAGGCTTATGGAAAAAAATACTTAACGTGTTTGCATGGTGGATGGAACCTTTTCCAGTCTAAACAAGAACAACTAGGGATCCTATTATCCAGATTGACGGTGTAACTGTTCTCCCCATCTGTATTAATTACCTGAAATTCTCCATTAGATAGAGATGTTAATTATTAGGATCTGTATGGTCCTTTTCCGGCTTTGGAATAGGAATAATATTAGCCTGGTTCTAGTAAGGTGGAAAATGACCTCGCTCCCAAATCGTATTAAAAATTTGCAGAAAACATTCTTTACTGTTTATAGGAAGGTGTTTAATTATTTGATAATGGATCTGCTCCGGTCCTACCGCTGTATCATGAGAATTTTCTTTTTAACGCTAATAATGGAATTCTTTAGAGATGGCACGTAAAATTTTATACGAATTGCCTTTGTTGATGTGCTACATCATTTTAAATCAACAGTGCCTAGGGGAAAAACAAGCTTTACGAACAAAGGTAAAAGCTTTGGGTGATAGAGATGAATCATCTTAAAAAGGAAAGAAAACAAAAGTTGATAAAACAGCGCAAGAAGTCTTCATATGCAAGGTATGAAAAGCTGAATGTGAGTGGGAACCAGCCGAGACTAAGAACGAAGGCATAGCTTGTGACAAATGTAATGGCTGGTTCCATTACAAATGTGTTAATCTAAAAGGAACTGAGAAATTTCTTTAAAAATCTGCCTCATCATAGTGTAGCACAGTCTGCAGAGGAAAGGGCAAATCCAAATTATCCAAGTAAAACTCGTAAGGATTGATAATGATAAATGCTTGAATATTATCATTGACAAACGAGAAAGGTGTTTACCGAAGGCATTTGAATGCATATTTATTAAATTACATGTATTTATCAAAGGTTGAATGACACGTGTTCGTGTTTATTTTTATCCGAGACATTTAAATATTCATTCGTTTTTAACCTGACCGCTGTTAGCGCTGAAAGTTCTACAGCCATTCGAAAATCTTTTCAGTGCAGATAACTGATTCCAGACCCCGCCCGCCCTTGCTTTACATGTTTAAAAAGTTTTTACATCAAACTTGTGTTTTTTGTAGAAAGGATTTGATTGATTGAATATTGTTTTTCAGTCTTGTAGAGACGTCACCATATACCGATGAAGGGCTTCAAATTTAGACCTTTACTCGGCACTCAGGGCCTTTGAGCAGTGAGGGATCTTTACCGTGCCAACGTGTGATTAAATGATTGTGCAATATTAAAGCTACCACATCTTTCAAACTATCAAAGTTACTGAATTTTGATAATGGATTTTCACTACAAATTAGAGGTCTTACATCATTATCTGTACGACACAGACAGACAATTAAGAATAGTTGCAAGAATGAAGACTATAAATTTGTTTATCATGCTAATTATAGTAAATCCAGTTTCCATATTTCTCATGCTTTTTCCTTAGTCGTTGTGACAGCACTCTCCTGTTAGATTCTTGTGCTAATTAATTTCTGTTCTTTGTACATTTACTTTCTTGTTTTCTTTAGGTAGCATGCTGTTACTCACTGTGTCAGTAATCTCCGTGGGGAAAGATGAAATGCAAATACAAAATGCAGATCAAAGAACACCACTTATGGGGGAACCGATGAAGGGCTTCAAATTTTGACCTTTACTCGGCACTCAGGGCCATTGAGCAGTGAGGGATCTTTATCGTGCCAACGCCTGTCGTGACATGGGGCCTCGGTTTTTAAGGTCTCATCCGAAGGACCCGTAACTTTCACTTCAAAGTGCCGAGCGCATGGCGAAGGAACAGTTGCTACCTATTTTTTTTTTCGACTCAAGTCAGTCGCGGCCGAGATTCGAACTCACGACCTTCCGATCACGAAGCGAGCGCTCTACCGACTGAGCTACCGTGAACGGTGAGGTAAAAAAGAAACTATGAATTTAAAAAAATGGGTTCGAACGCGAACGATAAAAATGATCGGTGTTTAATTTTTCCAAAAGGAAAATATTGTAACGTTTATGAGTTATACCCATCCGTCACTGGTTGCTCCCAGAAATGCATGTGATGGGTATGTAATGGGAAATCCCGGCATGAATAATTAGAAGAACATTTATTCTTTTAACATTATCTATTCATCATTTCAGATATCACAACATAACTGGCTCTGAAATTAATATAAAACATACAATAACATTAGAATGGTATAATAAAATATAATGAGAGATATACATTGGAATCAATATACAAACAGTGTTCTAAATAAATATTTCAATTAATACGCTTTACATGTTTAACGGGGAATAACTCTTACAAGCTTAATCTTTAAAATCACTTTCCACAATCGTGAAGAGTTATCTTTCTTATATAATAAAATAACAAAATAGCAATGCATACCGGTTTATGGAACCAAGTCCATCTGACAAACTGTATGGGTCTTTCAAATATGATGATACACTTTATTAATAATAATAAATTCCTAAAGATATGCTCTTTACAATAACGATGTATTTACAAAAAAATACCAAAATATTTCTTATAGAAATATTTATCCATAGACATTTATTAGGATCTTGATATATTAAACTGAATGGAAATAGATTTATCCATATCTGATCTAATCATAGGTATAAAATATTCTATACACATAATTGTTACCAAGTAACAAATTCTTAGTTTCTCGTGTATATCTTATTCTAATTAATTAGATTAAAAGGTTAAAATATTAGTACTTACATTTCTGTCTCTGTCCAGAAATTTAATGTCAGGAAATATAATAAATACAATACTGTAGATTTCAATAATTCAGTAATTCACAAGAGAACCTTCTGCATGTCTACATGACTATGAAAATTTTAAATCTGAGTAATATTCACACTGGACAATGTAAAACCTCTTGACCAATGGAATGGAAGTGTACAACCAATGAATCAGTGTAGTTATGAAATGTGTAGGTGGATCTAAAGGGATGGGTGGTATAACCTAATACTTTATTAGTAATAGAAAGACTTCAGATTTTATTTATTGATCTATTTTAAATTTATTATATTTATTATCATTTATTAAATTATTTATAAAAATATACATCTACTACAGGTATATGTTGAGTCCAGACTCCTCCACTCTGAGTTTGGTTATTGCATTCTGGAGGGCAAAGTAGTCTTTAGGTGCATTTCTCTCATTCTCTACTCCTACTTGACTGGCAAAATGAGTTACCCGTTACTATTTAGGTCTAATACAAGAAAATAACTTCATTTTATGCTACTATATAGCTTTATTGCATTAATTAACTAGACTAGATGATAATCAATGAAAAGGAAAAAAAAAGATTAATGTTAAAGACAAAAATTTGGATCAGAAAAAGTACACTTAATGCGGCTTTTAAGAAAGAAATTTTACTGTAAATACCGACGCTGCACGTGGGTATCACACAAACAGACTGTACACCATCCAGGAAGTTGCATCAGGCGCACCTAAAAATGATTTCTTTAATGCAGTGGAACTAGTACAAGAGTCCAAAATTAATACTGATTGCCTGAATAAAGATGCTGAAAATGAAAAAAAATAAATCCTCTCTCTCTCCCTTTACAGAGAGAGAGAGCACAGCAGCAGTCTCTAGTCTCCGTATGAATTGATTGGCGAGATGGAAGGAGAAGGTATCTGCTGTGGAGGAGTCACTCAAGCTCACTCATACGTAGTAACCTCTCTCAGCTCTTTGCTCTCTAATGCTGTACGATCTTGAATTTCAATACCGATCTCTTCTTAAATGAAGTTGAGCACTTCCGTTCATAATCCTTTGTTCTATTCAGGTCATATCTTTGTGTGTTCTTGTGACAAGAGCAGTGCTAAAAATTTAAAATTCAATGCATAATAAATGCAACATTGAATAATAATCTTAAACTACCTGAAAAAAGTAGTGTTATAATAAAGTCAATATTCAATCATATTTATAATTCCTATTATCAATTTAAAATGCACCTTAAAAACAATATGACTTCAGAAGTTGCATTGAGCAACAGCAGCAGCAACTCTCAATGTTGTGCTTTCAGATCCCAGTGAAATAGTTCCTAAAATATCGAGTTTTTACTACCTTCAAACCCTGCAATTTTATGTATGAGTTGACAATACTCACTTCCGGTAAATTTAACAGGTTAAAATTCGGGTCGTTTCGATTGAGCCGCTTCGGTAAGTTCTATTTTGTATTCGTGTATTGTCATATTATTGTGCGTATCTTGAGAAAGTTTGTATGAATTAAAAGTGTCATCTCTGTCACTGAGTAACTGAAATAATGAACGTCGCGGTTCTCCCCTGAAATAAAGTAATGATGAAATATATGGAGATAACGAACAGTATTCAAGCTCAAAAGTCCTTTAACAATACAAAATAGGAACAAAGCAAACACGGATCTCTAAAGAAAATTAAACGCTGCAAACTCAAAATGTTTCACTAGTTTCACTAGTGAGTGATAAATGGACATTTTTTTTACTTAAGATGTAAACATAACATTTGTGCAGAATGAATTACCATGTAGAAACTGTATGGAACTCCCATCAACTACTATTAAGGAGAACTTTAGCTAAGATAAGGGTCCTCTCCAATCTTCATTCCCAACAAGATGCTCTGGTGAAGAAAATATGATGTCACATTCCTCCACTGAACAATAATCCTTTTGTCCTTATTAATGATTGGAAATGATTAAAAATTAAATAACTAATGTCCAGAAATTAAATGTTTCTATCTAAATTTCACTTCTAGTGAACTAACTAGTCATATTCTTCATATTTTAAAAAATCCTTTAAATTAAAATGCTTTATAGTACTTAGCCCCGGAAATAAAATTAAATTTCATTCAACTTCTAAAATATTGTTAAGAAAACTCTAAGGCGAACAGCAACAAAATTAAGAATGATGATAATCAATTTAAATTTTGAAGGACTGCCGTTGAGGGAGAATAAACGTTAAATTTAATACCTGTATACATAACTTTAAGACCATTTCCAAATTTCTGTAAGCGAACCACCTGGTCCTGCATCAGTTTGTTTGTATGTTCTTTAACGTCACTCTCGAGAATTTTTCACTGATATGGAGACGCCACCACTTGCCGGTGGAGAGCTGCAAATTTTGTCCTATACTTGGCACTTAAGGCCATTGAGCAGTGAGGGATCTTTTTCGTGCCAGCACCTACTGCGACACGGGACCTCGGTTTATACAGTCTCATCCGAAGGACCGGTCTCCGCGTCCCACAGTGGGATTCGAACCCGCGACGTAAGGATCAACTCCTTACTTCGCGACTCTAGAGCAGACGGTCTAACCACTGCGCCACGCTGGCAACGGTCCTGCATCAGGGAAATGAGCGGGGAGCATACGATGATGTTATGGAATTCTTTTCCCAACTTGTTCCCAACACCCTTCGCTAGCTGGTATGGTAAAGACTTGCCATATCCTGTCGGTAACATGCCTACACAATCTTCGTTCCTAACAATTGATGTCAGGATGTCTAATTGCTCCCTTTCTAGTGCATCTAAACCAAAATTTTTTTAATTTCTTCAAACGCAGCTGATACTTCTTTTTTCGACGCCATTTTGAAACAATGTTACAACCAACTTCGTAACGAGTATTGTGATTGGCTAATAAATCTTTCATGCAAATAATGAAGTTCATTCTGACGTCACGGAACATGACCCTCAATGGGTCGTTGTCAGAACTCTCTGTGTTTGCGCTATGAAGAGATCTGTATTTTAATCAGATTGCATATACAGAGAGCTGATCGAAGATTACTTCTAAAATAAATCAAGACACATAAGTTATCAGAGATCACTTAACATTATGAATAAAGTTTAAAATACTACTACATTAAATTGTCATAATTTTTATCTCATGAAATATTCCTGGATCCGCTCTTATCATATAAATATTATAAACGTTTAACTTTTACATGTTACTTAAATGATTGAACCTCATCTTTCATTCATCCATCCTTGTAAGATATTCATTTGGGTGTTATATATACAGTGTATATGCATTATAAAACTTCTTTTGTAGGCCAGGAAAATTTTGGAAGTGCCTTGGACAGATTGCCTCATATATCTTAAGAGAACTGGTGGAACAGTCCCAATCTTCAGTTTGATAAGGTAAAATTCATGAAAGATTGTGTTTCAAATTTTAAACAAGATTCAATAAATTTTTCTTGCATATTTTATTAAAATATATGTACAATCCGCAAGTCAAACATAGTATATCAAAATTTGTACCGTATATGATTTACATATAGTATTGGCATGTACAAAAAGGCAGCTGCAGAACTAGCGTTATGGTTTTAGATGTTAGTCTTTAATTATGTTTAATCATAACCAACACGTATAATTTATCTCCCTTCCAAACAGTGATTTTATGTCCCTTAAGATTAAAACAGGCTTTTGCTGCCCCTGTCAAGTAGATTTGAGGGAAAGGATGGGCTGCTGGTTCACCATGACCTTGTGTTGGATATATGCCATGATTTTCATCCACCATTGTATGGCTGTCCCTTTTCTCGTCAAATTTCGTAAGGGTTACATTTGGGGTATGTGGCCTGGATTGGGTGGGTGCGCCATAGAGATTGAGGAGGCATTCCGCACTGTCTGCTCCTGACGCTCCGCCTGTAGTCAGCAGTGGGTTGTATACTCGGTAAATTGCAAGTCTTGAATGCGTGTCACCTGCCTACCCAAAGGGACACCGAAGACCAAAGACGACTCCCTTTATCTGCCCAACATGTGGATCACAGTGTGGATTTGGGTAGACTATGACAATTATGAACACGTGTTCGTCTTTGTAGCGCTAGTGAACAAACTAGATATGTATTTTGTTTCCGAGTTTTTTTTTTATGTATTTGAGAACGACGCGGCTATGATAAAGCTGTCGATAAATATCACAGTGTACCAGCCGTTGTTACTTCTCTGAACTACCATGATATGACGTCATAATAGAATATGACGTCAAGTCACTGCAAACTTGAGTAATCACGACGAGGAAAGTGTTGTAACTTTTACATTCCTTCCAATGGCATGTAGATTTTATTTCGACGTTGATATTTAAATCAGATGTCTGAATTGTTGGTTAAAGTTTTTATGTGCTGTTGTAGCGCCGTCGAGCGGTAAACGGCTCTATCTAAATAATCCAATTGTGAGATAACTCCAGTTTTATTAATAATCCTTGTGACTTAATTAATCCAGCCCCTTAAGCATAAGCTTTAGCTTAAATGAAACGCAAAGTAAAACTTTTTACAGTTTATTTACATCACAGTAAAAATCCAAAGTTTCACAAATAATAAATCAAAAACATCACTGGCTGAACTGCACTTTCATTACATGTATATCCCGTTATAGAAATAATACTACTGACCCCTCTAAGCTTTTACTCGGCATATATATATATATATATATACATAATGTGCGTTGCTCATGAGGAGCAATCTTTCTAAACGGGGTCAGTTATGTAACGACATTGCTCGCGCTGAGCAATGATATGTAAACAGACATTGCGTAACAATAAAACAGAAGAATACTTAAGATACCGTTACACTGTTATGATGGTGATTACTTGCAATAATATATCGTTATTTCTTTCTCTTTCTGATAATGTGCGTATTCAAACAATAACAAAAAATGAATATGAAACGTTCCCACTTACACATCCGTAGACGGAGTTAGAATTTATAAATCATGCATATATTAGACTGGCGTATGAGTGATTAATAAAGATAAACCTAAGATGTTCTATGTGAATCTAATGTGTTTTTTAACTGAATTTTGCTGGGGGATCGTATGTAATTTATCCTATTTTGTATAAATTGCTATGAAGAGTGGAAAATGTTCCCTTGTATTTGGGTAAGTTGAATTTCTCGTGAAATATTTTCTTAAGAAGTTAAACTCAGGTGCCCCAATCACTTTATATATATATACCCAAGAATACGTTTAATTGACTTATGTAACAAACTGTTTTCAATAATTTTGTTCTTCACTTAGGAAAATTTTTATGTTTTCGTCACGTGATCAACACAGTCATGTGACATAACAGATTTGCTTTTTCACAATACCTTATTAAACTTTCTTCACAAATTAACTGCACACGTATACATAGATTACAAATTGGAATCAAAATCTAGCTCAAAATATAATAGCGTATTTCTAACGCATAATTAGCCTTCCGACAGCCTTAACATAGCCGCGAAACTATTACAAGAGAATTATCATTATGGCATTGTGTTGAAAGATATGTGAACTTCATTACGTTTCTTATAAACAATGGATTCATGAATAAAACATTTATTTTAACGAACTGTTTTTGTATGCAGTAAAATTACAGTTAATAGAAGAATGGATCAATTTTGAAAAACAGAGAGAAATTATTTCATATTGATTGATTATGTCATTATAGTATTTCAAAGAAAGAGGCATCAGAGTTAAAAAAATTACTTCAACTGGTATTCGTCCCAATGAGAGAAATATTACCCTCTGTACAAATCTATATAAAAGCAAATATCATTGTCAAAATACGTATCAAAATTAACACATATATCACAGACACTGTTGATCTTCAGGTAAACAGGAACACAAAAGTCACTGGCAAATTACAAGTTACTCCAATCATGCAAGTCTCTCATGGTCACAAGTCTTGGTCCAATAAAATGTCTTTCACTTGATTGTGGAATGCCGGCAAGTCCGTTCGTTAAAGTTCATGAAGGATTAAAGGTAGCTAATTCAGCATGGAGTCCATTTATTATGTTATCATCAATAGCACTACGAATGAGTGCATGAATGACATTCACAATTTCCACTTAAGGTTTTGCCAAAGGTCAAGATGTCCAAAAAATTATTTTTACAATAGCTCCAAAACTATGTGAGGTATAAGGTTAAAACTTTTACAGTTTATAAATATATCATTGATTAACAGATAGAAAGTATCACTTGAAAACAAATATTTTAAAAGATATTTTTTCAGAACAAAATTTCAACAAATGTGCATATTTTAAAAAAAATGCACCTGCTTAACTCTGTACTTTTAGTGAAAATCATTATTGCAGAAATAATATATGTTTATGAATGAAGGGCAAGTTGGACGTGAATGGTCTCTGAAAGGCTGTCATTGAAAGCATGTCATGTAAAAAGACAAGACCCCTATAAAATCCGCTATTTGCAATGTACTTTCGGTTTCAAATCTTAACATTTGGACAAAATAAACAGGGAAAACAACTTCCCAGAGGCTATCGAAGTCCAACTTGCCCTTCATTGATAAACATATATTGTTTCTGCAATGATGGCTTTCACTAAAAGTACGGAATTCATTAGGTGTATTTTTAAAAATATATGCATTTTTTAAAAAAGATTTTTTCTCGATAAATATTTTTTTTGAGTATTTGTTATCAAGAGATGCTTTTTATCTGTTTATCAAAGATATATTTATAAACTGTGAAAGTTTTAGTTTTATAAACCACATAGTTTTGGAGCTATTGTAAAAATAAATTTTTGGATGTACCCCACGTCGCTCTCGTAAATGGTGGATGCATACGCATATAAGTACTATCCTTTTAAATCACTTATGTGACTAAAATCCCATTTAGCCGTGGTTTTGCTAAACAGTAGAAAGAAATATATAGCACATAAGGAAATGATAAAATAAAACGAAACCCATTCATTGCAAGAATACAATACTGCTCTACATTACTAGATCACCTTTAAATCTGTTCAGAATACCCGTGTATTATTTTGGATATTTGCAGTGGAACTTATGAAAAATTCTGATAAGTAAACTTTCTTGATACTATGAAATTGCAGTGTGTATCTTCTTAAAGAATATTTTGTCAATTGAAAGGATGTTTTATAAATTTCATTATTTAGTCCATAACTATACATGTAAAAACAAACTACAAAGACGTTATGCACATGAAAGCTAGTACATTTATAAAGAACTGATGTTTAAAAATGACAAATTTTCTTTTTTTGAATCTATGAGGATGTGAATTCTAAACTGGAGTTTTTGAAGGCCAAATTTAACAGAGGCAAACTGAAGATGATTGGTGAAAGAAAGGTATCTACCACCTTCTCTAAAGTGATTGAGAAAGCAGAGGTAAAGACTTGTATTTAGAGACAAATTAGTTAGATACAAATGTTTTTGTCACCATTATTATTTGCATCATCAGTCTATTGATTGAAAAATATTTGGACCTTCTATTTTGTGTGTGCGTGTTTTTTTTTTTAGAAGGAGGGGTTATATGAATCACTCAGGTAACCTATTGCCAAATGCCTACGAAATGGGGGTTGCAGGCTAAGTCCTTGATTTGCCTTCTCGTTCTCATTTGGATTCTGGCTCCTGCACCGCATGAGATGGCGATGCCCTGAACCCCCTTTCGTCACAGGATGGGACATGACTTGACTGTCACTGAGTGAGGGATGTAGAGAATGAATTGAAGTGATGCAGAGGAGCGAGAGGAAAGACAGGAAAAGCTGGGACCGTTGACATTGAAATGACTGAAGGCTACAACCTTCGTAAGAGTAAACAGGCTATAAACTTAGTAAGAGGTAAACAATGTAAGTAGCTCTTAAACTAAGATTCGAATCTTTATATTAAATACATGCGCAATACAACATTGATGTGAGGTATGCATGTATAATAAGATTGTGTCATTTGGTTTTGATTTATTGGGAGTTTTGGTTATTCCATTGCCCTAGTTTACTTTGTACTGATCTAACCACACTTTTTTAGATTCCAAGAATTTTTGTGATTTCTCCTCTTTTCTTGACACATCCTTCATACATAATTCTAGAAGTTTTTCCCCCATTTTGCCATTACTGCATTTTCGTATTTCTTCGGCCATGTTTTTATCACAATTTTAGAACTGATTTTTGAATTTAGGAACTTTCAGTCGAAGTAATGTAATTTCCGTCTCAAATCGTTGCAGCGCTAAATTAATTCTAATTTGTGTTTCTTCACTGGATTCCAAGTCGATGTTTTTGATCCTAAATTTCCAGGGGAAAACAATTTCTTCTTCATTATACCCCCGCTCCGAAGGAGAGGGAGGTATACTGTTTTACCCTTGTGTGTATGTCTGTAACAAATATTTCATCACAGTTTTCTCAGCAACTACTCATCGCAGATGCTTAAAATTTTAGCACACACTTTGTTGAGGTGTGTCATATGGTGGGATTCATTTTCGTACGAATCCGATGTCAACTTCCTGTTTATTTATGCATCTGTCTGTATCATACATAACAAATTTTGGTCGCATTTTTCTCAGCAACTACTGATTGCAGATGCTTGAAATTTTAGAACATTCTTTGTTTTGGCATTTCCATATAGTGGGATTCATTTTTGTACGAATCTGATGTCAACTTCCTGTTTATCCATGTGCCTGTCCATACCATACATAACAAATTTTGGTCGCAGTTTTCCCAGCAACTACTGATTGCAGATGCTTGAAAATTTAGCACATTTTTTAGGCCTGCAATATGGTGGGATTCATTTTTGTACGAATCTGATGTTAACTTCTTGTTCATCGTCGTGTCTGTCCATTACTGAACTTGTGTACATTCACATCAGAATGTATATTCACATCAAAGCGGGGGTATTACTAGTGAGCATTGGCTCACAGATTTCTTGTTTTTCCAGCTTTCGTAAGTGTCTGCAAGATTTTCATTCTTGATAGCATTCCAATACGCTTGTTTCCGTTGGTTAAGAAGTTTAAACCATACCCTTTTCAGCTGTTTCCTCCTCTTGTAAGCTTCCTTTTCAAGATTTATCTCATTCCATTGTTGAATTATATCTTGTGCATTAGTCGCATAATTATCTCTATGTGCCATAATATTTCCATCGTTGTCAGCACTCTTAGTAGATAATAAAATTTGGACTTCTCGAAAACTTCGATTCAGTTCCTCCAGATCTCTAATTGCAGTAGTAAGATTCTCATACTTAATACAAAGAGTAGAAATTTTCTTTGAGATTTCTTCTAAAATCCGTTCAATTCCGTTAGATTCCGCTACCGTCTTAACTCTGGTTTGTGACATCCTGGATCAATATATAATTTCAAAACAAAATGAAGAACCGGTACAGTTTCGTTGGGTGTGTTAAAAAAAAAATCCCAAAAATCAGAAAATATTTACTGCAAGCGCTTTTGCCATGTAAGGCTCCTCAGGTTGTTATACAAATGTCAGGTAGTTACCTGGTAACGTCCAAAAGCAAAAGTTAATTGTGACGTCATAATAGATCAATGTAGCGTAAAGTTGCCGTATTGGATAATGTACAAATATTGGATTTACACTTACACAACACATGCACATTCTACTTGGCCATCTTTTTTCTGCAACAACCATGTAAAATAGGGTTTCTCACTTAAATTTATTTCCCTGACACAGGTGGCCGAAACGTAATTATAATATGAATCTGGAATTCTGTACATTTGAACATTACTATTATGTCCATCCTTAAAAGCTTGTAACCGTTGTCTTGCCTTTAAATTTGACCAGCCGGAACATCTGAGTAAATATATCAACACATCGAATATTTCCAGAAAAGGAAGTCTCTAAGATCTTTCGTAAAAAGACTTCTCCAGCGAGACTTCGTATGGTGCACTGTTTCATGTTCATGACCTTGTAGTCGTCTTTGGCGACAATGACTGGTAACTGTAGTTCAAGTGCAACTTCCGCCAACCTGAATAATGTGTATTTTTTGTATTCATAACAATTGAACTTTCTCTCAAAAAATTACGTAATTTTGGGAGGGTTTTTGCATTGAGATAAGGATGTTGATGATCTGCTATTTTTGTAGCTGCAATAATGTAGCCCTCTCCGATTTTTTTTAATATGATATTTTCAGGAGAGGGCTACAATTCCACTGCATGGTGCAAATATATTTTTTAGATACGGGCGACAGCAGGCAAAATAAATTGTTTTTGCATTCAACTTACTTCCAATAAGACGGTATTTTTATTCACTATCAACATCATAGCCCGTTATACGCGAAAACCAAGTAAAATAAATCTGCGTGTTTTCCAGTCGTTCACCTCAGCAGCCATGACAGTTCTCGCGTGATGTACCGAGACTTGCACTTGAAATTTAGAATCACTTTATATTGTAAATGTCGGTGTTGATAAATGTTTGTGTTGTATGATATCACTAAACATCGATAAATAAAAGCATTCCATGTGATATTTTTATCATAAACAGTGATATTTATGCTTATAATAAGGGAAATCCACACAGATCCGCTCCCCTAGATCCCAAATTCTCATTGGTTATCCCAAAATAAAATCGATCAAGGTCAGTAAACATGGCGGATAAATTCAAGTTGTGATGTTGACATACACGAAAAATAACCGATATACGGATTGTTCTGTATATTTTTGGATCAATTCATGTCCTGCATAAGTACATTTTATGAGTTCAGGTAAGATATGTTAACAAAATACCCACTTACTGATAATTTGAGCCGAAATCTGTGCGGTAGTGAATCACTCCCGCACTTGCACCATTACGGAGATCCTAAGGAGTTGTAGTCCTCTCCCCCCCCCCCCCCAAAAAAAAAAAAAAAATCGGAGAGGGCTACATTATTGCAGCTACTATTTTTGATGCCTAAGAAATGATCACGTAACAGCAACTTTTCTACCTCCACACAAAAAACGATCTCGGAAATCGGCTATTTAAACGCTACTCGTTATACTAGTGTAACCTGGGTTGGAACAGTTAACGCTTTTTTAGCTCACCTCAACGAAGTTGGGGGAGCTAATGTAATACCCTCGGCGTCCCAGGTTAAAGTTTTTGGTGCAGTTTTCTTTTCAAGTACTTCTGTGCCCTATATTAATCAGAGATGCATGGAGGATGCTTCTGGTGTGTTTCATTGTACCGATCAAGGATTCAGATGCTGCAATTTTAGCTGAAGAATCACCAGGTTAATGTTTTTGGAGCAGGTCTCATTTCCAAGTAACTATTAGCCCTATATTGACCAAACTTGCATGGATGATACAATTAAGGATGTACACTACCACGCTTGCTTCGGATGCTGGATCTGATCTACATTTCTCGGATGATTGACCAGGTTAAAGGTTTTAGAGCAGCCTCATTTCCAAGTAACTATAAGCCCAATGTTGACCAAACTTGCATGGATGATATATCTAAGGATACACAATACTGAGTTTGCTTCGGATGTTAGATCTGACCTACATTTTCCAGATGAGTGAGCAGGTTAAAGTAAACTATAAGGGCTATCTGAACCAAACTTGCAAGGATGATGCATCACATGATGAACACTCTCAAACTTTCTCCAGATGCTGGATATGACTTACATTTTCTCGATGAGTGACTAGTTTAAAGATTTTAGGCAAGTCCATTCCCAAGTAACTGCAAGCTCTATCGGACCAAAATTGCACAAATGTTACAACTAGGGATGCACACTTCTAGATTATTCGTTATGGACTTTGTCTTACTTTAAGACAACATTCGTTGAGGTGAGCTCTGTAATCTCTGATTTCCTATGTTTATAAACCGCTTCGAGATAAAAACACTTAATATACATTTATAAATCTGAAAGATGAAAGAATATTTATACATGTAGTACATGGAGCGGCAGCATTTCCGTCCCCAGTACAGAATTGTTAATTCTGTTCATATGATTCAAGTTCTTCTCTGATCTTCTTTGTCCAGAGGCTGCTAACTTGAACCCGGAAGACAAAATCTGTCGCTTTGAGATCGATTCTATCCATAGTTCTGCCTTTCCACGTGTCCCTGGTATTTTTCTGTTGCATGGGGTGCAGGCAGTGGTTTTCGCCCCCTCTATCTCTGATGCTTTCTTCTCCATATCCATTTCCCCATTTCCTTTCAGTGAGTATCCAAGGAATTGCTTTGTCTCCAAAATCTGCATATTTCTTAAATGAAATATATGGAGATAACGAACAGTATTTAAGCTCAAAAGTCCATTAAACAATACAAAACAGGAGCAGAGCAAACACGGACCTCCAAAAATCAGAGGTGGGATCAGGTGCCATGTAGGAATGAGCATCCCCTCCGATCGGTCACACCCGCCGTGTGCTCCTTGTCATGATCGGGAAATAACGGAAAAATCCTTCGACAATTCAGTGTGTGAATAATGGCCTAACAATTAGTATGAAAAACGTCAGTCAGCATTTGACTCAATGATAAATTGTATTTGCTGACAAGGTCATTGTATCGACCAAAGAACTTACGAAATGATGACTTTAAACGAGACAGCTGATATTCTTGTTTCATCAACTTGTTTGTCAATAATTTACCTCGTTTTAGAAATTGTACATACGTATAGCATGCTCTTGCGTATCGAATCAACTGAGAGATATAAACCCTGTATGCAGGTGATGATGGTATATTGCTGCATAAGTAAGGAAAGCTGACGATTGAAAAGTTAAAGTCATCACGTTTATCAAAAAGCTTGGTTGTTAGATTACCATTAGCGTCTTTTTCAAGTAAAATATCTATATATGAAACAGATGTGTCAGACTCTGTGGTATCTTTCATCTCAAGCTGACCGGGATATATCGTATCGACAAAAGAATGGAAATAGCCATTGTTAATTGACAATACGTCGTCGATATATCTAAATGTCGAGTTGAAGGCCACAGCAAGTGTTTTCTTCTTTTCTCGTATAAGATTTTGGACAAATTCTGCTTTATGTGAATACAAAAAAAAGGTCTGCTAATAACGGGGCGCAATTGTACCCATGCAATTGATAAACCTATGCTGTAAAGATATTAGTAATATGTACAGTTGTACCTAACTTATCAATTTAAATTGACATTACATTTAAGAACAGGCTCAATTTATACCTTGCCTCAAACTAATTAAGAACCTCTTTTGTCGATGATATGGCATCCCGAGCATCTGCTAGAGTTTGGTCTTTTCTTTGAAGCGTCAATGATAGTCTGGCCAGTGGCTTCACAATAACCTTGAAATGCAAGTTAATAATAACCATCTTAAATGTAAAATAGTATTAACATCCAAAAGGATAAGGATTGTTCCTTATCCTTTTTTTGAACGCCGAAGGCATTCATTAATTCTGGACACCACACGGTCTCTCCAGACGGCAGAATTCTTTACTTCTGGGTAAAAGTGCACCACGTATATTTCAATGGCTTTTTTCTTTCTCACATCTAACTCTTTTTTTTTTTAGTTTTGTCCACCGTCGAACCAGTTGTAGTTAGATTTCTGTCCAGTTGGAAGCAAAGTAGTGAACATCTTCATAATTAAACAGGAAAATGATCGGGGTTGTTGGCTTCTATCTTCAGGGCCGTCAGAATTGGTTCCTCGATCCTCAAATCTTTGGGGACCCTGTTCAAGTCCTCCTCTGGTAAATATATTCCCTTGTCTCTTCACTTATTAACGTACATGTAAAACTAACGTACATGTAAAACCTGGAAAGTCTTTAAGTTTGATCGCAATACAACCAAGTTTCTCTACAAGTTTGAAATTTTACCTTCAATGGCTTGAAACTCCACAAATTCATACTCTAATGAATGCATTATCTCTTATTGTCTGATGTATCGACAACAGTATTTCTTTCTTTTATCAGTATTTCTTTATTTTGACTGTTAAGTGCTTTACTTTTCATCATTTCTGCATTACAGTGATTCAGTTTAAAATTGGTTATTATGGATCCAATGGACCCCTCTTAATGACAACAATGAGTTCCACGCCAAAACTAATGCCTCCAAATCTATGGGTTCTTAAGGGTACTGTAGATAAGTTATTACAGAGGAAATTCTGGTGAAATATAAAAGGGTTTTGCACAAAGTCCAATTGTTTTAATGTAGCTGTGGGTGGTTTATACTATTAATGACATTGACTTACTAAGAATTCATTCTCTTGTACTGTTTATTGGCTTACTTCACTTCAAACTGGGAGATCATAATAATGTTTAAAAATTGACATTTTTAATATATACTAGTAACTGATCATAAAAAATTGTCAAAGGAATACTTGCTGCATACACACTAAGAATGTCAACAACCATTTTTCCCATTTACAAACAGATGTGTAAGACTCTGTAGTATCTTTTATCTCAAGCTCACTGGGATATATCGTGTCGACGTAAACATAAACACTCCAAAGGTTCAATTAGGGGTTAGCTTTCAATTTCAAAAAAGTCCTGAAAAATCAGAGGTATCTGATGAGACTATGGCTCTAGTGTTTTGCTCATATAAAAGAAAGAAAAAGGGAACATCTAAACTTAAATAACTTTATTTAAGTTATTCTTTTACAAAGTATTGTTCTAATTTTTTTAACAGTTGTGCCAACTGTAATATTCCGGAAATTTATAGTGTGACCATTCGGGTTTAGCTATAATGTTGCAGATGTAAACTTCCGTGTTAAAAAGGTATATAAAGGCTGAATCCCGGTACAGACAGTCTTTTTCCAGTGCGAGCTGTTAAGAGTTAGACGTGTGTGAACATAACAGTGGTAAGTGAGACTATAAAGAAATAAAGTCAGCTTACAGAAGAGGACGACCTTATAAGATAAGTAGGGTTAACAAGTACAAGTACTTATAAAAAGGCTCTTGTGTTTTCGAGTGGCAAGACACTCAGAGACTAACCAGGAACGGAGGTTTGCCACCTGTAATGCGTCTAATTGACCTGTCTGGCGTCCAGGCTGTTATGCGCAGTGTGTCTGCCTGAATAAGGCTAGCAGTGTGTACAGCAGTTGAAGGTCTGTCACTTGTACTGACTGTGTCCTGAATAAGGCTGCAGTACAAGCGTCAGTCCTAGCAGTGTGTACAGCAGTTGAAGGGTTGTCACTTGTACTGACTGTGTCCTGAATAAGGCTGCAGTACAAGCGTCAGTCCTAGCAGTGTGTACAGCAGTTGAAGGGCTGTTACTTGTACTGACTGTGTCCTGAATAAGGCTGCAGTACAAGCGTCAGTCCGAGGTTGGCCAGTGAAAGGGGTAGTCTACCCACTGCATTTACACAATCATTTGTAACTAGTTGATTACCTATTTCATATTGTCGTGATTATTAACCTAGATAAGGTTAGGCCATATTATTTGTGTATGTTTGCAGGCCTCTGTTGTCAATCATTTGCAAATCATTTATTATTAAGAAAAATTGCTATATCGAAGTCATCCCCAAAACCTTGAAATGACAAGGTACGACCCCCGTTAGAAGCTAACATTCCGCTCGACACGTAACAAAATTTGGTGGCAGCGGTGGGATTTGGGGTACTTGATTTTTTTTCCTTATAATTTGTTAAATTTCGTAGCTACCGATAAGCATTGTTCTTGTTTGTTAGTATGGATAGCATGCATGAATGACCTTACTAAAATTGAAAGAGAGCTAAGCAAGATTAAGGCTAGCTTAGATGAAGGTAAAGCAAAGAACGCCAGAGATTCGGGTTTACCCGAAAGTAGGCGAACAACCTTAGATGATGAATATTATTAGGCAATGGGTGCGATACCTAAATCTGTTAGGACGACCACTCAGCCTACTGATATATCTGAAAATAGAGGGCCTGATACCAGCATTAGCATAGATAGGTCAGATGACATGGCTCCAGATAGGTTTTCCTTTACAAGTACACCATATGTTAGAAATAGGCAGGATGACCCTCTGTTTACAAATATTACCACACGCCGACCTAATGTAAGGACAAATATTGATCAACACAAGGGTAATCATGCAAAGCCAGACTTTAAATCTCATTTTGATGTATGTGCTGAACTAAATGGTTGGTCGACCTCTGAGAAAGGCATGTACTTAGCTGTCTCCCTACAAGGTCGGGCACAGGCGGTGCTTGGCTATCTTCCAGAAGGAGGAAAATGTAACTTCAGGTTATTATCCAGATCACTGAACAGCGATTTTTGCCACCTAACCAAACAGAGTTTATAGGGCACAATGACGAGAGAGGAGACAGCGGGCTTCCGAAACATTGCCAGAACTTAGGCAGGACGTACGCATGCTGGCCAACTTAGCGTATCCAACTGCTCCGATTGAGGTCAGAGAAAAGCTTGCAAAAGAGCAATTTATTGATGCTCTGAAGGACAGCAACATGAGAATCCGCATCAAACAAGTCAAGCTAGCTGACCTGAATGATGCACTACGCCATGCCGTGGAGTTAGATGCATTTAACTCTGCTGAAAGACGTCTTCAAGAACATAAGGGTTATTTGAGAGAGGCCAACCAGCTATTAGAGTCAGACAAAGACACCGTGACTCCGCTGTTGAAGGTAATACGCGACATGCAGGAGGAAATGAAATCAATCAAGATGGCAGTACAGAACTCAAAATCTACCAAGCGAACATCGTCAAACATAATTTGCAACTTTTGCAAGAAGAAGGGCCACATGAAGAGAGATGCCACCTTTGGAATTTCCAGGGGTCTGCGTTGTATGCCCTGCTGACAATTTGTATTGATTATAGATTATATGAGATCGATCACTTCGTTATCTTCAACTTGTCATTTCTGATGTGTTCTCTCCGAAAATTGCAGTCGTTGTTTACACTCGGTAGCTAAATAGATCAGGAGAAGTTAAGGTGAGTAAGAGGAGTCGATCAAGTATATAAAGGGGATGATTTAATAATAATTGTTGCTGGAATTGTAGTAATGATTTATATTTAGGAATTTTTGCTTAGTGGAATAAGTAGTGTTTTCAACTATAAATATTTTGAATTTACTTTGGATGTTATTTTACTTTAAGTCGCTTGCGTGGCGCAGTGGTTAGAGCTTTCACTCTTGAGTCGCGTAGTAAGGAATTGATCCTTACGTCGCAGGTTCGAATCTCACTTTGAGACCGGTCCTTCGGATGAGACCGTATGAAACAAGGTCCCTTTGTCGCAGTAGGTGCTGGCACGAAAAAAGATCCCTCACTGCTCAATGGCCCTGAGTGCCGAGTAGACATTTGGTCTTCAAAAACCTTTTAAACAAGACGTGTTTGTGAAACACTGATGCCCCCGTATGGCAACTCATAACAAAAGGTAAAACTTTCTCAAATGCAAATCAAATATGTTAGTACCCAAAGTAAGGTCTTGAATTGAGGAATATACCTGTGAAATATGAAAACCCTAGCAGCAACTATTGAATAGATAGGGAAAAGGTTGAAGTTTTTTTCAAAAGTAAGTCAAACATCAAGGTCAAGTTCAAATGGTCAAAATTAATGGTGGCCAAGGAAAGGCCTTCTCACAAGAAATACACGTGTGAAATGAAAGCCCTAGCACCAACCGTTCAAAATTATGGCCAAGGTTAAAGTCTTTAAAAATAGGTCAAATTCTAAGGTCAAAGGGTCAAAGTTGTTGGTATCCAAAGGAAGAAGGTCTTGTCACAAGGATACATATGTGAAGTATGAAAGCCCTAGCACCAATTATTCAAAAGTAATGGCCAAGGTTAACGTTTTTCAAAAGTAGGTCAAACTCCAAGGTCAAAGGGTCAAAGTTGTTGGTATCCAAAAGAAGGTCTTGTCACAAGAATTACATATGTGAAGAATGAAAGCCCTAGCACCAACCGTTTAAAAGTTCTGGCCAAGGTTAAAGTTTTGCAAAAGTAGGTCAACCTCCAAGGTCAAGGTCAAAGGGTCAATGTTGTTGGTATCCAAAGGAAGGTCTTGCCACAAGGATTACACATGTGAAGTATGAGACCCCTAGAACTAACCGTTCAAAAGTTATGGCCAAAGTAAAGTTTTGCAAAAGTAGGCCAAACTCCAAGGTGAAGGTCAAAGTTGTTAGTATCCGAAGGAAGGTCTTGTCACAAGGATTACACATGTGAAGTATGAAAGCCATAGGTCCAACCAATCAAATGTTATGGGCAAGATTTAAGTTTTTTGCGGAGAAACAGAATGACAGACGGATGGACAAGGCAAACTATATGCCCCCGAATCTTCGATTACGGGGGCATAAAGATCCGGTAGAAAAAGGTCCAATTTACATATAGACACAACTGAATTTGGCAGAGGATTTGCAGTTTAGATGTAAAACCTACAAGCGGAGACATTAATGAGGAGGTCCACATGTACAATAGAAATCAATTTCAAAGTTTTTGGAAGTGCGTTTTCTGGAGAAGAGGTGAAGAAGAGCTCCACATTTTCGTGTAAGAGTGTATTTTTGAACGAGTTATTTTTAAATATTCATTAGATACTGTTTTAAAGCCAATCTGATTAAAATCAGATCCTTTGGTCCGCTCACATAGATCGCTACACAAGGATTTGAAGAAACCCCATTTAGGGTCATCTCCTGGTGACCTTTCAATTATCTAATCAAACGTTTGCTTCAGAGAATTCAGAAGTATCTCGGAATTCAGTTACAGAAGTGAAAGACTCGATGATACACGAACGAAAAATAGTGACCTGGTTTCCGTAGCCTGTCAAAAGAACGACCAATCTTTTCTGTACAGAAATATATTTAGTATTTGCTTTTACCTTATTTTTTAGCTCTTTGTTTTGTACGAAACGATAATATCTTCTCCATAGCTACTTTCACTTCTACATTCAATTTCTCGAATGCCGCTTAAGTACGATCTCTCTGATTGGTCAAAATTTTAATGAATATTTTTATTAGGTCACCAGGAGATGGCCCTAAATGGGGTTCCTTCAGATTCTTGTGTAGCGATCTATGTTAGCGGATCAAAGGATCTGATTTTAATTAGATTGTTTTAAAGCGAACATGAATATAGTCGATTTTGATGTAACCAAGCTCTGGTCAGTTTCATAGGGTTCTTTAATTCCGACAACACGGAGTATAGATCTACTAAATATCCATTTGTGTACCGCACAGTGTGTACCCCTGTACTCGGGCAAAGACCTGTAGGGATATATATATATAATGATATCTAAAAACCAGTGCACAGTAGCATGTCTTGGTTCTTTTATTTTTTGCTATATATTTTACTGTTTGAATTTATAAACTCAACTTAACTCTTAAATGTTTAAAACTTTTGTTCAACTGGTTTAAAAGACATTTCTACAACGATTTTTAAAACTGACTTTTCATTAAGTGAAATCCGTGTACCAGTTTTAACCTGAAATAATGAATTCCTATGGTCTCTTCATTCAAAGAAAAACCCGTGTAGTAAACATTTCTTATTATTTCAATAGAAATGACAAAAAGTCACATAAAACAAACATTAAGAGTCAAACAGTATTTATGTGCAATGCTTAATGTAAGAATCAAAATAGAAACATAGAAAACTTCTTTGTTCCATAGAATATTGTCAGTGAGTAACAATCACATTCACATATACACTAAAAGTCCGCCAACATCCGAGAAATCTTTAGGGCTTTCCGTGCTGACACCTCCCCCTGTGCAAGCCGCTCCCATACAGCAAACAAACGTCCTTGAAAGCGTAGGGTCTCTTCTGTCGGCGACGTAGTTTCTCGTCAGATAGCAGGTTGACTTGCAGATTAACAGGGCGAGACTCATCACCAAGGAGTTGAAGTAAGTGATAGATGGGTAGGCTGGATTTCCCTGCGGCGTGGTTCAACTGGCGGTGCCATCCTTCCTGGTCGTTGTTGGTACTCACTCCTTATAGAAAACATTATATTTTGTAAGTTCATGTTTAAAAAAGAAATTATCATATTTCAATTACAATTATGTTTCAAATTATACTGTTTTTATTTTGAAAATTCAATTGCCCAATATTAATATTTTTATATTTTAAATTAAAGTAAAATATAATAAAGTTTCCAGTTATCTTATTCCAAGTTAAATATGTGTAAAAATAAAGCTACCTGATTAAACACACTCCACTGTCAAGGGCTCAACAAGGCTGCATCTCCAACCCAGGTGTTGGTGATGTACTCGCAAAGTTGAACCATGCCATCTGTTGTTGCAGCTTCCTGGAGGTGGTCAAACAACCCTGGTATGATGTCAGGAGGAAGATAAGGGAGGGCCATGATCTTCTTGCAGAAGGCGTAGGTCTCCTCTCGCTCCATGTAAGAAGACTGCAGACCAAGGTCCTGGACTTTTCTCCAAACCGCTTGGCCCCAGTGGAAGGCACATCCTCGGACTGTGGCAGTGGGGAAGATAGAATCAGTTGCTTTCCACATGGCCATCTCCTAGTCCAGGATGATCTCTTGCATGGAAGGAAGGAGGTGTTTTACCACCCGGAACACTGCTTTGTAGTCCTCCTCCTCCTTCTTCCCAGACATCAAAACAAATAGGAGTGGTAGCTAAAACAAATTAAAGTTTCACTTGGAAATATGAATAGATAAAAAGATATAATACATTGATTCACTAAATTTGCATTTAGAAACTTGATTCATTTATTATGAATTCACATATTTACAGTTTGTATTTTGAAAATTGAGATAAATACCTGTTTGTAGTTTCCCTCACTCAATTTCACAAAACTGTGAATGGACAGAAGTTGTGAAAAGGGCTCCTTAACTACTTTTAAGGTGGCATCAATGTATCAGGATTTGGCACGTCCTATAAGGAAAAAAAATCAGAATTAGAAATCAAAATAAAGACATCAAATATTTATTGAGTTTTACAATTAATAAAAGAAATAAAGACATAAACGACATAAATCTTATTTAACAAAAATATATAAAGTTTAATTAAAAGGACAGCTTGAAACTGTTGGAATTACCTAAAAGGTGAAGCAGTGCATCATTTGCAAATATTTCTTTATTAATACAACCAGTTAACGCAAGGTATGATATGGTGAAAAGCTACAAAGACAAGCATGATATGATATGGTTAAAAGCTACAAAGACATATTAATGTCCCCGCGTGGCGCAGTGGTTAGAGCGTCTGCTCCTAGACTCGCGAAGTAAGGAGTTGATCTTTACATCGCGGGTTCGAATCCCACTGTGGGACGTGGAGACCGGTCCTTCGGCTGAAACCGTATAAAGCGGGGTCCCGTGTCGAAGTAGATGCTGGCACGAAAAAGATCCCTCTGCTCAGAGGCCGTAAGTGCCGAGTATAGGACAAAATTTGAAGCTCTCCACCGGCAAGTGGTAGCGTCTCCATATGAGTGAAAAATTCTCGAGAGGGACGTTAAACAACATACAAACAAATAAAACAAAGACATAATAACAATATTGTAAACAAATGACTAGGATTACAGATTAGACACAATAATACTACTTTGCATAATAAACGTGACTTTATCTACATTTCTTTGTTTATCTATAAATATTACAAAGTGAGATAAAGAGTGAAACTGAACTTGTAGAAATTCATATAATGACTATAATGGACACCCATAGAAAATTTTCCCGCGAAACTAAACAATTACATTAAAAGTTAAATTACAGTAAAATATTACAAACTGCAAGGTGTACATTAAGGAAACAGTCATTCTTAGCCTAAAAATACATATGCAAATAAATCTACTTACATTGTGAGCATGTGAAGCAGACAGAACTATGAATAAAGAGCGAAGAAATCCAGCGAACAACCTGGGCGGAAATACTGATCTGAACATACAGTAAACCAACATGGGTAGAAAAATTCCGGAATACTACCGGGCTGAAAGCCGGCACAATGTGCCTTCGTTGTCCAACAAAAATGTCTCATTGGGAAACCCCTGATGAATCTTTTTGATGAATTCCTCATTTGGCTCGAAGTCCAAAGTAGTTAGATCTGCTAGGTGGGAACTCTAAAGAAAACATCAATAATAAAATGATTTAATAAAAACATGTTTTTCTTCTTAGTACTTTTATATAATTATGAGTTGTTTTTACGGTACTTTTTTTCGGAGACAAATTCAGTTTTTGTCTCAAAGACCGTAAATACCATGTACATCGTAATGTATAATTTTCAGCCATTCACCATTAATCCTATTAAAATTTTAATTCCATCTATTTTGTTAACATTAAAATACTTGAAATATAGTCAAAAAATCCGAAATGAAAATAATGTGTTAGAAATGAAATATTAATTGTCAAAAGTGCAAAGCAAAACTCCGGAAATCAAATGCACCGAAAATCCCCCCCCCCCTAAAGAAACACACCTCGACGCTCAATTGACCACTCCAATGAACACATAAAATAGTTACATTTTTTTAAATTTTAGAAATAAAATGAAAGACCTTAAAAAGTTTATAAAATAGAAAAGCTTAGTCACGGATATAAATCGTTGCAGACCTTTTTGTCTCATTCATTTGACGATTCGCGAATAACAAATGTCGCGTATGATTATTGGTTAACATTAAAATAGGTTGTGGATTTTTCTCGAAATTCAACACCAGCCCTCACCTACATGTATACGTACTTGAACAAACCAACCGATTGACATTCTCGGCTCTGAAGGAAAAGATTTTTTTCATTTAAGGGTAGACAGGCATTGCCTGTCTCTATCGTACGTGTATATCGCGCATATCAAACAGGCAAGCCAAGCCAGTCTACATTTAAGGGGGGGGGGATATACGTATCGTGATGAGAGAAAATTTGATCACCTGTCAATCCATTAAACATGAAGGATTATTTTTGGAATATTTGTATACAACTGAGGGGCTTTCTTAGAACCAAATTAGTATTTGTTAGAAAAATTAAGTACTAAGTAATTATTTAGCTGTTTAAGATTTGTTACATATTTGTAAGAACCACTTTATTAACAAATCAAAGTTTCATCCTTTTATGAACGCCGTGATATATTTGATAGGCTCTTTAATTAATATTCGGATATATTAATATTACCAAAATACTGGTCTAAAACAAATCAGACCATGCAGTTTTATTTTCCTATGTATTCCTATGTAAAACTTTGATCCCCCGTTGTGGCCCAACACTACCCCAGGGGGTCATGATTTGAACAAATTTGAATCTTACACTATGTGAAGAGGGTTTCAGTTAAGTTTCAACTTTTTCAGCCCAGTGGTTCTTGAGAAGATTAAAAAACACACACCAAATTTTCACTAATTCTTAATTATCTCCCCTTGAAAGAGGACGTGGCCTTTCATTTGAACAAACTTGAATCCCCTTATCCTAAGAATACTTCATGGCAAGTTTGGTTGAAATTGGCCCAGTGGTTCTGGAGAAGAAGTCGAAAATGTGAAAAGTTTACAAGTTTAAAGTTTAAACTTATAGATAAGTTTAAACTTTAGATTAAAACTTTTAATGTAACAGTTGTAAATAAATGAATTTTTAATTCATGATTTTTAAATTGCAATTTAGCTTAAACATATGATTTTTGATTAATGAAAACGGAAATATATTTTAAATTGTCAAAATGTAAAGTTACTCAATTTTGCACAGTTTCTTGTCATGATTAGTTTAATTGAAGAAAAATCTTTTGTTCTTTTGATAGTGGCATATCGTTACTCGTGAATATTTAGATTTCTAGGTAAAGAAGTTAATTCTCACTTCCTTTGTATTAAATTAGCATGTCTCTTAAGATCAAATAGTCATATCAAGCCAACGAGTAAATAAATAAATTCTTCTTTATTTCGGCATCTTTGGAAATAAATTCTTTATACACTTAACTTGACACTTCGAAATTCCTCATCACGAAAAATGTTTACTTTGTTTCGGCTTTTCTTAATCCGTCTTTGTTATAAAAAGTGTTCGCGTACAGATAAGTAACTGAAAAAACACTTTCATTAGTTGAGCTATTAGTGTCAAACATAAAAGAAATTTTGCCAAAATTGGCTGAAACTATTCTGTAACGTGCTTCCTGATTGGTCAGAATTCAAGTCTGTAGAATGACCGCATCGGTTAGTGATTTTAGCAAAATCACTTTCCGATCTGGCCTAAAGAAATAAAGTTCATTGTAATTCTACAGATTTGATTCTGTCTTTTTAGGTAAGCTTGAATTTTTATTCTAATTACTTAAATAATTTTCATCTTAAAATAACGATATTTAAATAAGATTGAAAGTTTTCATTTACGTTAAGTTAAGAATTTTAAAAGGAATTTGTAGACTTCTTTGTTTGATTATTATGTTCCCCAAACGAAGTTTGGGAACATATTGTTTTTACTCTGTTTCTTCTTCTTCTTCTTATTATGTTCCCCAAACGAAGTTGGGGAACATATTGTTTTTACTCTGTTTCTTATTATTATTATTATTTTTCTTCTTCTTCTTCTTCCTGGGTACTTTTTTGTCCGCGAGTGATCTCGTCAACTACTCATCCGATTGAGGTGAAACCTTTTTAGGGTTAATAGGCATGTTATGTAGATTTGCGGAATCAAGGTCATTTTGAGCGCACGTGCATGCACGTGCGTGCGCGTGCAATGCGTAAAATGACCAATATACTTGATATAGCTGTAACTTTTATATTTTTTGATGAAATGCTTTGATACTCAGAATATAAGGATATATTAAAAGTGTAAACAAGATGACATGGTCAACATGCACATGCATGCACGTGTGCGCACGCGCAAAGCGTAAAATGACAAATATACTTGATATACTCGTAACTTTTATACTTTTTGATGAGATGCTTTGATACTCAAAATTTTTATATATATTAAAAGTGTAGACAAGACGACATGGTCATCGTGCACATGCATGCATGCAATGTGTTAAATGACCAATATACTTAATATAGCCGTAATTTTTATATTTTTTTATGAAAAGCTTTGATATTAAGAATATACAGATATATTAAAAGTGTAGACAAGATGATGTGGACATCATGCTCATGAATGCACATGCGCGCGCGTGCAATGTGTTAAATTTGCAATATACTTAATGTAGCCATAACTTTTATATTTTTTTATGAAAAGCTTTGATACTAAGAATAAACCGACATATTATAAGTGTAGACAAAATGGCATGGTCATTATGAACATGCATGCAGGTGCGCATGCGTTCAATGCTAAGATGACCAATATACTTGATATAGCTGGAACTTATTTATTTTTTTGATGAAATGTTTTAATACTGAGAATATAAAGATGCATTAATAGTATAGATGAGATGACATGGTCATCCTGCACATGCATGCACGTGCGCGCGCGTGAAGTGCAAAAAACTATCAATATACTTCATTGGCTTATTTAATGAAGCTTACAGGAAATAAGACACCAAAAGGGTGTTGGGGAGCGTTTGGGGAACATCTGTAACGGTCCCCGTTACAATTATAACTAGTTATTATTATTTTTCTTCGTGGGTACTTTTTTGTCCGTGAGTGATCTCTGAAACTACACATCCGATTGAGGTGAAACCTTTTTAGGGTTACTAGGCATGTTATGTAGATTTGCGGAACGAAGGTCATTTTGCGCGCACGCGCATGCACGTGCGTGCGCGTGCAATGCGTAAAATGACCAATATACTTGAAATAGCTGTAACTTTTATATTTTTTGATGAAATGCTTTGATACTCAGAATATAAGGATATATTAAAAGTATGAACAAGATGACATGGTCAACATGCACATGCATGCACGTGCGCGCACGCGTTAAGCGTAAAATGACTAATTTACTTGATATAGTTGTAACTTTGAAACTTTTTGATGAAATGCTTTGATACTCAAAATATTTATATGTATTTAAAGTGTAGACAAGGCGACATGATCATCATGCACATGCATGTATATGCATGCACGTGCGCGCGCGTGCAATGTGTTAAATGACCAATTTACTTAATATAGCCGTACTTTTTATATTTTTTGATGAAAAGCTTTGATATTAAAAATATACAGGTATATTAAAAGTGTAGACAAGATGATGTGGCCATCATGCACATGCGCGCGCGTGCAATGTGTTTAATGACCAATATACTTAATATAGCCGTAACTTTTATATTTTTTATGAAAAGCTTTGATACTAAGAATAAACAGACATATTATAAGTGTAGACAAAATGACATGGTCATTATGAACATGCATACAGGTGCGCGCAATGCTAAGATGACCAATATACCTGATATAGCCGGAACTTATATATTTTTTGATGAAATGTTTTGATACTGAGAATATAAAGATGCATTTATAGTACAGACGGAATGACGTTGTCAACCTGCTCATGCATGCACGTGCGCGCGCGTGAAATGCGTTAAATGACCAATATATTTAATTGCCTTATTTAATGAAGCTTACAGGAAATAAGACACCAAAAGGGAGTTGGGGAGCGTTTGGGGAACATCTGTAACGGTCCCCGTTACAATTAATACTAGTTTTTACTGTTTCAGTATTGTGTTTAAAATTATTTTTCATTGATAACTTACTTACTGGTAGAAAATATTTTATTGTATTTTGCAAATTCATATCAATTCATTTTATTTTTTTTTACTTGATCTCTAAATCATATTTTGTTTATAATTTTCTGAAAGTTTTTCATTGAATTTTTACTCTTTGTTTACTTTGAAATTTTTGTGTTTCGAATTTACCGCTTATATTTTATGTGTAATTCTTTAGTAAGCGGAGGCGAATAACTTAGTGTTTATAAGCTAAAACCGAAAGTAGTAGCGCTAAATTCTAAAACTGCTTAAATATATTTAATCTTTGATACTTGCTTATTATCTATTGATTATTATGACAAACATTTGTAACAGTTTAATCGGTAAGCTTAATTATTCTTTATTTTGGTAAAAAGTTTATTTTCTTTCATAAATGGATATTTCTCCGATAGTGTTCGTGACTATGTTTATAAATAATGATGTTTACCTTTTTATACTTCCGATGTTGTTTATGACTACTACTGTTTGTAAACTTTATTATGATTGATTGATATTGATTTGTATTGAAAAAAAACACTTTCCGATCTGGTCTAAAGAAATAAAGTTCATTGTAATTCTACAGATTTGATTCTGTCTTTATAGATTTACACTGTGATTGTGAGTTACTCACATCAGACACAGCTAATTCCCCAGATAATCACGACGGTGAAAACCAGAGGGTGATATAAACAATGCCTTTTTTAACAACAATGTTTCCCACGTGTTGTAGCTGACAAACTTTACGTTCAAAATATGAAGAGAAATAAACATTAAGAAGATGGGTGAACATGACGGGCGAAAAGACTATAGTGCGACAAACAGTAAGGTGAAAAATTAAATCTCAATTATATAAATTTCTTCCTTGATATTTCATCTAACATTAAAGTATACTTTCTATTAAGAGCCAGTCCGCGAGAAAACCATGCAAAACTGTCCAAATCGAAGGTTGTCATATCTTGATGAAATTTGGTGGGTGGTTAGACTTAATAACATGTAATTCAAAAAAGCCAAAAATTTTCCCCATCATCCAACATTGCAGCCGTAGGAAGCGACACCTTGTTTTGCACATTTAAGTGCAAGTGCAAATGCACTTAAATAATTCAAGCAAAATGGTAAAAATTGCATTTGATTTATTTTACTCAAAATTAAATTTGTATTTCCTTTAAGGTATTTTAAAGTAACATATGGCTATGTTCTTCTAAAACTGACATTTATCATCATCAAATACGCAACATATCAAAGGGTAGACAACTCTTAAAATTTGGCACAATGCCAAGTTTGAAGAATTGACAAAATTATTACATACTGAATGGCTAAAATCTTCCAAGACCAAGCTTCAAAATTAAAATTTTTGATCTTATTGTCAACATACAACTCTAAATATTACCTTTGCAAAATATTAAGCTTGGGATTTCATAATTTAATGAGATAGAGATTTTACAAATTGCCAATTTTCTAAAAAATTCTTCAAATTCCAATGGGTTATAAAGTCTGATATAGAACTTTAAATTATGAATACTTGTTGGTAGATAAGAAAAAATGTTACCGTTTTCTTTATAACCATAATTATGTTCCCCAAACGAAGTTTGGGAACATATTGTTTTTACTCTGTTTCTTCTTCTTATTATTATTATTTTTCTTCCTGGGTACTTTTTTGTCCGTGAGTGATCTCCGAAACTACACATCCGATTGAGGTGAAACCTTTTTAGGGTTACTAGGCATGTTATGTAGATTTGCGGAACGAAGGTCATTTTGCGCGCACGTGCATGCACGTGCGTGCGCGTGCAATGCGTAAAATGACAAATATACTTGATATAGCTGTAACTTTTATATTTTTTGATAAAATGCTTTGATACTCAGAATATAAGGATATATTAAAAGTGTGAACAAGATGACATGGTCAACATGCACATGCATGCACGTGCGCGCACGCGCAAAGCGTAAAATGACCAATTTACTTGATATTTTTGTAATTTTGAAACTTTTTGATGAAATGCTTTGATACTCAAAACATTTATATGTATTTAAAGTGTAGACAAGACGACATGACCATCATGCACATGCATGCATATGCATGCACGTGCGCGCGCGTGCAATGTGTTAAATGACCAATTTACTTAATATAGCCGTACTTTTTATATTTTTTGATGAAAAGCTTTGATATTAAGAATATACAGATATATTAAAAGTGTAGACAAGATGATGTGGCCATCATGCACATGCATGCACATGCGCGCGCGTGCAATGTGTTTAATGACCAATATACTTAATATAGCCATAACTTTTATATTTTTTGATGAAAAGCTTTGATACTAAGAATGAACAGACATATTATAAGTGTAGACAAAATGGCATGGTCATTATGAACATGCATACAGGTGCGCGTGCGCGCAATGCTAAGATGACCAATATACTTGATATAGCCGGAACTTATATATTTTTTGATGAAATGTTTTGATACTGAGAATATAAAGATGCATTTATAGTATAGGCGGAATGACATGGTCAACCTGCACATGCATGCATGCACGTGCGCGCGCGTGAAATGCGTTAAATGACCAATATACTTAATTGCCTTATTTAATGAAGCTTACAGGAAATGACACCAAAAGGGAGTTGGGGAGCGTTTGGGGAACATCTGTAACGGTCCCCGTTACAATTAATACTAGTTAAAATTGAAAAAAGTAATAATATTGAAAATTAAATAAAAATTTCAAAAATTACTCCAATATGAGGATTGGCATTTTGCCAATTGTTTAGACTGAAATGAAATGAATTCATGATAAAATGTTCTGGCTTGTAAATTTTCAACGATCATATTGAATATTCATGTTTCTTTCATTTTTGTAAGATATTTTCTCTATATTAAAAAAAATGGAATTTACATGTATTTAAATTCAGGAGGACTCTATTACATCACGGTTCACCATACATATAAATTATGAGACTTGAACACATTTGAGCCTTCGATAAGTTGTTTGCATTCTGTAAGTTTTAAAATCGGCGCACTCTTGCCAAAATAACATTTCTGAATTATCATAATACTGACATGAAAATTATGAAATGCTTTACAAAATACTCTATAAGGGAGTTAAGGAATTTTTTTTTCAAATCATAGAACTTAATTTTCATACATCCATGTAGATTCATTATGGTAAGAAGTAGAATCAGACAGACAGGCAGAATTGTTTTTGTTAAAATCTGGGTTTTTAAAAATTACTCTTGCACATTTTCTTCTTATAATCTTACTAAAATGGATTTTGTAAAATGATATACTATTAAATCATTTGTAGTTTGAGGGAAAAAAAATTGGATCGTGGGGACTCAATTTTATGGCTCTGAGGTGTTTAGTTGTTGCATATTCCAAAATTTACATTTTAAGAGACTCTTCATACCACGACAACAATGCCCCCCCCCCCTTTCCAGGTTTAGACTCCAAATCTTTAACTATGTTATTAATTGTGTTAGCCAGTAATTTCAATATACCAATATTTTCAACATTCACTTTGAAACTGTACTTATATAAATAATTTTTCAAACAAATTTCTGCATAATATATAGTCCAATTACACAAAGGTTTTCGTTTCAATCATAGTGCCAGTACTAGGAATAATATTTCACTAAGTTTGCGCTTTGAACACCATAATATGGTACTTTCTTAATCATCTAAAAAAAAAACACACATTATAAGAAATACATGTCAGTGCATGCAGTTTTACATAATACGTGCATGTATATATTGATATGCTATCGTTTTCGACTGATACATAAAAAGAGAGCGAAACGATATATTTAAAAACAGCTTATAGAGACAAAAGGGTTACATTATCAATAACATATCATAACAAAAATTGCATTAAAATAAGAATGTAACATATTTTGATGTATTTGCACTATTCGGCTGAGAGAGATAACAGACACGAAGCTCTGAAGATAAAAAAAATAAACATAGATGCTGGCCACTAGGGTTTGACCTTTTCACCTGGACGGTTCCAAGAAAATGATACATTATAGATTGGAATGCGCTTTGTTACTTGTTTATCAAAAGATGTATTTGGTAAGGAGAAAAGAGCAACCAATAGTATTGAGGTGACCAGAGGTCAGTTGTTAGTATAAATTAGCTACAACAAAGAATATTTAAAAATTATGCAAAAGATAGAAAATGATTTTTAAAGTGCATTAGGAAACTAAAGAGTGTTGGAGGACAGAATAATGGTAACTGAAATTCAAACTAAAATTTAAAGTAATTATGGCAAATTTCGAGGGAGTTACAAATATGGAGATGTAAAACTACAAGGGTACACCTGGTATAAAATGAGCGGACGGCTAGACGCATTCAGTCAGAAACTGGATTGTGTCTGTCTCTGCTTGCATTTTATACAGGTGAGATCATTTTGTAGACTTGCGCGTTTTTATAAAACTTAAGTAAAATTTTCAGATGGCTAATTTTATTTACAGGTTTAAATATTTAGATTATAAGTGGTAATGTTTATTATAATGTTTAGTATCTTGTGTAAAAATATTTATTGTAATCATTAATAGAAAAAAATGGATTGTTTAATTTAATAAAGTCAGAAACTGGATTGTGTCTGTCTCTGCTTGCATTTTATACAGGTTGGGTAACAGTGCCACACCTTAACACCTGTGAGCCGCTCTGGTGAGGGAAGGTCCTCAGATTTAGAGGGAAATTGGAAGCGTAATATACAAGGGTCATTTCGCAGAAATAAAAAGTTGACTTGGGTCACTTCGACCAAGCTCAAAGATTATAAGAGTTATTCCACTTGGTGCGTCCTCTCACTTGCATAGCCAAAGATCCCGGGTTATACAAACAAATGCATGATCGGCCCAATGTCATTCGGGACTCTGCCTCCTCAAACTTCAGTGAGTGAGGTACAGAAAATAAGAACCATTAGGCTGGAGTCCGGAATGAGGTTGACCCGGTTATGATAAACATATCGATAACATAAAGTGCATATTAGAATACAAAAATAGGAAAAAGGTGACTTGATCCCAGATTTAAAAAGAACAAAATAATTGGAAGGGGGGCATACCCCAAGTGCCTGTGCCATTTTTTAGCATAAATATGCTTAAAATAAACATGTCCAATAAATATTATCATTGTTTATTTACTCTGTGAAATATGGGCAAATACTTCGTTCAAGTGCATATGCTTGATCCACATTCAACAGCTTAAAAAAAAATCAGACACCAATGTAAATATGTTGTCACAATATTTACATGTAGCATGTATATAGAACCTGAACTTGAAAATGAATAATCTTTCCTCCACTGGGAAGAAGTTAATCTGATCTTGAATGCCCCCCCCTCCCTCCCGCCAACTGTTTTCAGTGAATACATATATATATATATATATATATATACAAAAAAAAATTCTCCGATCATCTCCAAAATTAAACTCTGTCTGCAAGGGTGTAATTATTACAATTATGGTTATTCAGACCAAATATCAAATAAATTATAAAGCATAATACAATTTTATTATTTCAATAATATTATAAAAATGACATGACAAAATTCAACAGCACCCCACCCCCTCCAATTTGAATGAAATCATCACTTCTTTATCATGTTTATAGATCTTTCATTCATGCCCGTTTTTAATTCTTACCAGTTTGTACTACAAAATGGCATATGTTTTGGCTGCAGTCATGTGTTCTTTGCAGAAGCGGATACTGGCTTTGTCCTTGCTTGTTTTAGGATGATTTTATGCACAATGTTTGCTTGTCTCTCCAGTAAATAAAACGTCATCACGATATTTTAAAGCATATAATAAAGGTTTTAATAAGAAGAGTTTATCACAATTTCATTTCTACACACCGATACAACATAGAAGGCCTTAGCTCAGGGGCTATTTGCTTGTTCAAGCTGGATTGTTGTTTTTTCTTACATTCAAAGATTTTAAAAATGAGTTTTTTTCACTTTCAGAGTGCAAGGATGCTCTCCTTAGGTTCATATAAAATGATCATACATGACCTTCTTTATATTCCATGTTGATATATCAGATCTGTCAATTTTACCCAATAATACTAAAGAGTTCTAACAAGGGGAGATAACAATTTAACTCCAGGAAATTGGTTGCAGGGGGCTAAAATAAGCAATAGAATTTTATATGAAGTATCTAAATCAGATATTCGTATTTTTTTAAAAAAAAAAAAAAAAAAAAGATTTAGAATCTTTTTTTTATTTAGATATTTAAGAAATAGTCTATAAATATGATAATGGACTGTTATTTAAAATATGTGAAATTGTAGCGAAGTATGGTATTTCAAAGTTAATTTTCAACATGTAGTTATTATTTCCCAGGCTCAATATTTTAATATGTAGTAGACCTAAGGCCATTCTAAAGATAACACTTATTTCAATTTAATTTTTTACTTGGTCTTGAGAGAAAATAGCATCTAAAAATGGCTAAAATATCATACTCATTGATTTAGGATCTATAAATAGACCTTTAAAAAAATAGAACATTCATTTGAATAATGTTTTTCTTCATTAATTATATAAATAAGACCATGATTTTGAAAAGAAAACAAAATTTGAAACTAAACTGATGGCAGAAGGTCACTTTTTGAATTAATTAATTTGAATGGTTTTTCCATATAATTTAGTGTGATTTTCGACAAATATGCAAATGAGCTGTTACTAAAAATAGATGCGAGGTTTGACAATTTTTTGTAGATATTCTGAATTCTGCTTTTATGTAGAAAATTTTAAGCCACTAAAAAATCCTATGTTGCAACCTTCCATTTGAACGATTTTTTGAATTTTGCATGGTTTTCTCGCAGACTGGCTCTTAAATCTCTACAATTTGCATATATCTCACAAAGATTGAAATTATTTGCTTATGAAATGTTATAAACACACTAAAGAGGGCAAAAAGAGTCATTTTCTCATACTACAACACTATTCTTCGATATGAGTGGGTCTTCGCTCCATTTTTTTGACAGTTAATCCTCAAAGTTTGCATAAAAATATACATTTTTTGCTCAACAAAAATATGGAGCAAAGACCCACTATACCTTAAAAATATACTTTTATGACATAGTATTTGCATCTTTTCGAGAAATACTTGAAGTCCATTAAGTCAAGGGTCATATCACAAACATGATTTAAATGCCACGATTCATCAGGACGTGTGTAGTCTAATGGTTAGTGTGCTAGTCTCGAAAGAAAATGATACGCAGGTTTTTTATTGCTAGGGTTCGAATCCCACGAATACCACATTTTTTTTTTATAAATGAATATATTTTGCCTCAAGAAAGTTTTGTTTATCATAATTTCATAAATTTCAATAATGAGAACTTTACTCTAAACACTAAATTCACAAATTGAACATAATTTTTATATATCTAAAGCTATGGGCTTTCTGCACGCTATGTTCGCTCACCTCCTTTCTTCATAATTTGAGATAATTTAAGCATAAATGCTGCAGATATACCTTCCTGTATGTGTATGTTTTTATTTTGGATGTATTTAAAAATGGCGGAAAGGTCAAATATAGATTTATGACGCAAGGTTATGCAATTCATAAAACGACATCTGAGCATGCGCCATCTATCAGTGTGGGCGTTTTTTAAGCGAAGGATTGTGTAATCGTATGAGGAATGTATAATTATAGATGTATGTCCTAAATCTTTAATTGAAACATCTGAAATCTATTTATATGGTTTAAAATAAAATACACAGATGTAAAGCAAAGTGATAGATATAGTGTCCAAAATAATTGGTCGTTGTTTGTGACCCATGCCTGTATTAATAAAGAGTATAAATGAATAAAAGTGATTGCTAATTCTTCATTCAGTCTTTGTACTGACCAAGAAAGGGTTGGGTAGAAAATAACTGAAAATAACTGAAATGGAGAGTGTTGCGGTTATGACAAATTTGATTGAGAACACTTGTGATGAAGAGTGTAGAACAACACTCAAACGTTGCTGGAGGGACAAAGTATGGATGATTCCAATGTTTAACATTTTAATGGCCGTTCTTATATTGCTTTGTGTCAATCTTCTATAGCTTGAGAAAAGACAAAATGGCATTGATTTAGCGTTGGATATCGTAAAATGGAAAAATGATGAAAACAAAACGTCTCTAATGTGTCGGTATACCGACCAGTTTCCCCTTACTAATGATGTTTATGTTTCTATATGTAGCTTAAATCAGAACAGATTGATATTCGGCGTTTTAAAGACTATTGAGGGAATACAAATGAGTAGAATGCAATAGCAATATTTAAAAACATCTGTTGGACATATTGATTCTTCTATTTTAAAACGCCCCTCTTTGATCCGCGTGTAAGTTTGAATTTAATCTGCATACTTAATAATATTAAATGAATTACTTGCTTTTATTTTTTTTTTTTTACACTTAGTCCAATGAAAATGGTTTTTCACTTAAAAATATCTCTTCTTTTGGCTTAAGTGTTTATTTCACTATGGACAGTCAAAGGACACAACACAAATGGGAAATTGTAGCCTGGAGTGCACTAAGATTATCGAAAGAGTCTGAAAAGAAAACTTGGACTTTACAAGAAAGTCAATGGTTTGATCGCAAAGCAGATTGTATCAAAGATTTTCAGACCGTAATCAAACACGGTTATGATATTGCTGACAGTTGGGGGTCAGAGGAGTACTTATTAAAGCGCAGGGTTATGCCGAAAAAATACTCTCCATATTAGAGAGATATTTAATATGGAGCATTTACTTAGTGATGTAGAAAAATTACATAAATCTCGAAAACATGTTCATTTTAGTGACAATACAGAAATTTTTTTCATTCCTGTCGAGGAGAGAAAGGGTGAATGGATGACTTATGCCATCGACAGAGCACATTTTAAGAGAAGAATTCAACAAACAGAGAGTCTAATTTCACCTATTTTACAAAAAAAGCTAGATAGTATAAGATTTGGCTGTTCAATCTAGATATGGAATTGGAAATAAAGGACGTGATAGAATCGTTCATCAATGTAACTCCTTGACTGTTCAATCACATTCAACATTTTTCCATTACGTCTGGGAAAAGCGTAACGATATTGATACCAGAACAAGACGTGCTACAGTCAAGGTAGAATGATTTTTTGACAATATAATGTAGCCTGAGGCTTCACAATTGTCATGTTTTCACACATAAATCAGTCAGACAAACTATTTCAGCACTCTTATGAAATAAAGAAAGTTAAGTTACCATGACTTACCAAGAATGTCTGTAATGACAAAATTTCTATAAATAACTCCAGGTACACATTTTCATTGACGGGAAAAACAGACATTTTTTAAGGTCTGTTGGATATAGATGTAAACAGTATTGCACAACTCTTTAAAATAATAAAAAAAAGGGAAATATACAAATACTTTAGAAATGAAGTTATATAAAGTTTATAGATGTGATGACAATGTTTTTTTTTTCCTTGTATTTTTGACATATGATGATTTTTATATCAAAAAATAGAAAGTGACGACACATATTTAGTATAAAAATGATGGGAATAATTTGTGTTTTCACACTCGCTTCAGATTGCTACTCATCACGTCAAACTTCACAGGAATGGCTGCTACTCATCACGTCAAACTTCACAGGAATGGCTGCCAATTCTATGACCAAGTGGAAATGCAAAGACGTAGAGACTCCTGGAGAACTCGGGCGTATAAGAAAACGATTGTTTATCGACTTAGAAAACGATGACAAGACTTCAGTCTTGGCCAGTCTTCTCCTTTAAAGAAACCAAAACTTTTTGATGACCAAGAAAAGCAGGAACCGCTTCTAAGAGAACATCTCGGCAGAAACTGGTATCTTGCCATTGCCGAGTTTCAAGGGGAAGCAAGGGTTCACTTGAGAGAGTATGAAGAACGACAAAAATATGGGACCCTGTATCCCACGAGAAGAGGAATAGCCCTTGATCTAGAAAAATGGAAAAAGCTGTCAGAACTATACAGTGAAGAGATAGACGCCGCCATCGAACGCCACGAGGCCGAAATGCCCGTCTCGTATAATAGACATTTAGGAGAAAATTTCTATGTCACCGTCGAAACAAAAATTGCCTTGGTCAACATAAGGAAATGAGAAAGACACAAATGAGAAAGACACAGTTCCGACCAGACGTGGAGCGGCGCTTACATTCGACGAGTGGGAAAAATTGAAATGTCTAATACCACGCGTAGAAGAAAAGATTGGAGACCAGATAAGAAACGTGGAGAACTGTGAAAATTCGGAAAGCCATCAAAATCAAATGGGATTCCTTCAGTGCCCCAGGTGCAACCCCAACGAGTACACTAACTTTACTTACTAAAAAAAAGAGGATTGTGACACTTTGAATGACTATGTGTTCATATCTTTTACATAAGCCTGTGTTCTGCAAAAAAAAAACAAACAAAAAAAACCTGTAATCATTGATTTGAGTGACATAAGATATTGAATATTATGTAAGTTAAATAATGATGTACGTGTTTTGTATCATTTTCATTTCAATGTGATGTTTTTTTAACATTTAACATACTATTTTTAATAAAATGTATATAATGTCCAAGTTTTGATTTTTACATTCATAAGTGAACATGAAGTTGACAAAAGAACAACAGGTGTACTTGGAAAACATTTGGACTGATGTTAAAAAGGCAGCCTCATTTGCAGGTCCTTATAAACTTTATCAGATCTTTCAAAAAGAGGGGAAACATAAAATCGGCTTGAAAGCCATAAAACAATTTCTATCAGACTTGGAACCGTATTCTCTACAAAAGAGAGTTCAGAGAAAGTTTCCTCGAAGGCACATTTTGACCGATTCTGTTGACTCTGGAATGGAGATTTACAAGATGTCAGAAACATATCAAGGAAAACGACGGAGTTCAGTATATTTTGGTGTTACAAGATATCTTCTCAAGGTTTTTATTTACGGCTCCCTTAAAACAAAAGACAGCCACTAACGTCATAGATGCCTTAAAAACCATATTTGCCAAAGGGAGAAAGCCAAAGTGCTGAGAACCGATAAGGGTAGCGAATTTAAAAATAGATGGGTTTCTGCATTTTTGAAAAAGAAAGTGTACATCAAATATTTACGGAAAATGAAACAAAGAGTAACTTTGCAGAGAGAAGCATACAGAATTTAGGAAACAGATTACACAGAATGTTTGTTCATAAGCAATATTACAAATACCTAAACGAATTACCATCTATCACAGAGAGCATTAACCATACGCCGTCTCGACCTTTAGGAGGATTTGCACCTGCAGACGTCACTAAAAATAACGAAGACGAAGTTCGATATAGTGCTTATTTACAGAGAACTAAAAATGATAGGAAAACACAAGGTTCCATGAATGTCAAGTCTACAAGTGCCCAATATTCGAAAGAGAAATCATACAAGTTTAAGATTAACGATAAGGTGGACGGGAGAAATATTCAATGTCAGCAGTAGATTCCGCAGTCAAGGCATTCCCGTCTACAAGCTCAAAGATTTGGCAGACGAATCCATATCCGGTACCTTTTACTCTCAAGAACTGCAAAAAGTTAACAAGGACGACGATTCCATTTGGAAAATCGATAAGATTTTGAAAGAACGCAAGAGAAAAGGGGTGCTGAAGTACTGGTATCATGGCACCAATGGCCAGCCAAATTTAATTCCTGGATCAAGAAGTCAGACCTGCAGGAGGTATAAGACGGATTTACGAGTAGATGATCATTTTAAAAGAAAATGAGCATAAGAGTTGTTCTCCGATCTTCTGATAGTCACAACCTTTAATCGGAAACACCCCATATGACTTTAAAGTGCATATACCAAAACCGTTGTACTTTCAAGGTCACTGGACCGTATCACTTTTGGAATTTTCTTTGCTCTCCGGTAATACCGAGTGCGAATTATACGTGTGTAGTAATCTCTGTCAAGACAGCATAGTGGGAGAGAGTTACCTCTCTTACGACGAGTGTTTTTAGAAAAGGCAGGGAACAATATCTACACTAACCCTTATGAAGTACCCCTTCGATTGGGCGAATTTCAAGACGTGAGGATCTATATAAGGGATTCTTCTAATCAAGCAGCTTCATTTTAAAAAGGTGGTGAAAACGTTACCCTCCTCTTGAAGACACGCTTGTTTGAAATACAAGAATGGGTTCTACCTACGTTTCTGATCCCAGGGTCTGGAAATCGTTTTACAGAAACATGATGGATGGTCAGTTTCGACCTGGAAAATTTAGGGGTCGTCAAACGGGCGGCGGAATAGGAGGAATCTTTTCCAAGAAACCTTACATGATTCCCGTCAACCCCCACTCAACGGAATCACCCGACAAAAAGGTCGTGGGGAAACACGTGACTCCCATGGCTATCGTGGAAGAAAGAGCGAAATCGGAATCAAAAGAGGCCATCAAGGAAAAAATTCCTCACGTGTCAGAAAAGACTATTAAAAACCGACAAACGGCAGAAAAGAATCAAACCTAAATCAACTGTCAAGGCGACAACATTTAAGAGTGTAAAGAAAAAGAAACTTGAGGAAGAAGATTGGGAAGGTACTATATTCAAGAAACTGAAAAAATAAGGATGGCTTTTTTAAAGATCACCGACATCGGCCTTCCAGCAGAATTAACCTTATTTACAGTCCCTCCCAATGAAGTAGCCGTAGAAAAAATATATTATTCGGAATGCAGACCCGTCAGTTCCTTCGATTTAGAGGATGCCCCTTTTGAAATTTCGGTACCCGGACAGGGAAACGAGGACATCGATTTAAGACGCAGTCGGCTTTATGTGAAATGTAAGATCATTAAATGGGACGGTACTGCTTTGGCCGCCCATGGGGAAGACCGGAATCATCAATGTACCTTTGCAATCAATATGGTCACAGATTGACGTCTACATGAATGGAAAACTCGTTTCATTCAACACCAGTTACTATCCCTGGAAAGCTTATTTAAAGCTTCTTATGTCCAGTGGAGGCGATGCCACGCAATCTCAGTTACAGTCCCAATTATACTATTCTAGACGAAGAGGACATGGACACCCCGACGCCTACGGAGGTAGTAACGGAGGACTGGCAAACCGATATGCTTTTACACAGCAGAGTCATATATTCGACATGGAAGGTCCTTTATATGAGGACGTCTTTAGGCTAGACAAATACCTGGTCAATGGTGTGGATCTACACCTGAAGCTTTTCAGGAATTCTGCTCCCTTTATCATCATGAGTAAAGAAGCAAGTCCAAGTTGCAAATTACAGTTGTTGGATGTTTCCTTTAAGGCCTGCATGATCAAAGTCGATAGTGGGGTACTGATCAATCATGCTGAAATATTGAAAGAGAAAACGGCCTAATATCCTCTGACCAGAACCGAAGTGAAAATGAGTACCTGTCCAAAGGGATCTGGCTCCTTTATCTGGCAGAACGTGTGGTCCATCACACTACCGACCAAAGCTCTTTTCTGTTGCGTGTCACAGGCGGCCGTAAACGGTAACTACGAGAAAAATCCCTTCAACTTTCAGAATCTAGCAGAAGAAATAGCTCTGTACGTCAATGGAGAAAGCTTACCCTCAAGACCCATGAAAATCGATACAGGAGATAATCAAAATGACATCTCACCTTTTGTAAATCTGTTTGAGGTGGCAGAGAAATGGAATAAAGATGCAGTCCTACAGATTAAAGATTCATGTTTGGAAAAGGGTTTGCCATTTATGCTTTTAGCCTGGCCCCTGACGACCTAAGTGTGAGGAGTATTTAAATCTGGTGAGACAAGGAAACGTAAGATTGGAGGTGAAGTTTGCAGCCGATACAGTCGAAACACTGAATTGCTTGGCTTATGCAGAGTTTCCGGCTCTCTTGGAAGTGGATCATTCCCGCGACATCAAATACACCAAAGTATGAATGCCTCTGAAATTCGTTGCTTCATTAGGGGTCACGATCTGCTTTCCACGTTCGTCAAAGGTGTATATTCACCAGACACACTACCAGCAAAAATTGATTTTTACCCATCGGCCTATGTATGTAACACGGAACCCTCTCATCTCCCGGGGAAACACTGGGTCGTCTTTTGGATGGAAAGCCCGCAAAAAGAATTTTTCGACAGCCTGGGCAAACCGCCAGAGTATTATGATGAACGATTTAAGACTTTTTTAATGTTTAATTCAGAGAATACAGCTTACTCAAACAAACCATTGCAGAAAACGAGTGCCGAAACGTGTGGATACCATGTTTTATTTTTATTTTTTTGCTGATGACATGTCGCAAATACAACTTACCATACATTGTACAATATGTTAGCAGGAGGGACGATCCAGATTTATTTGTACATTGTCTTGTATCTGATTGTTTGTAAAGACTATTTTAAGCATATGTATTGTAAATAAGAAGATGATGTCATTCTTTGGGTTTCATTTTACATTAAAATTGGAGGGTTTTTATATTCATGATTCAGTCTCAGTTGAGAAGTGATGATGGAGGATTAGTGAAAACACAAATCGCTTTTACCCTTTCATTCCCCTGCTACGGCCATGATCGTTGGTCCCACCATGAGTGGTAAAACGTCCCTAGTTTACAAAATTCTAAAAGAAGCTGATGGCATGTTCCAGAAACCACCAGAAAGGATAGTTATCGGTTACACAGAATATCAACCTCTGTTTGAGGAAATGGAGAAAAATATCGACAATTTGATCTTACATCAGGGGCTGCCTTCCAAAGAAGAAATCGAGGAATGGAGTGACGGTGTGGAACACACCGTCTTGGTGTTAGACGATATGATGATGCAGTTGCTAAAAGTGAAGAGTCCTTGAATTTGTTTTGTGTGACGTCTCACCATCGTCGAGTGAGTGTATTCATGCTTGCTCAAAATCTGTACATGCCCGGAAAGTTTGCTAGAACCATCTCAATAAATTGTCATTATGTCATTATCTTTCTAAATGTTCGAGATTCCAGACAAGTGTTAACTTTTGGATCTCAGGTGTTTCCATCGAAATTGACGGAAGACAAGCACAGATTGCGCACGCATATTTTACCCAAAGAGGATACCATCGTCTACCTGTCTAAATAAATGTGATGTTAAATTACGAATTTGCATCATTTTCAAGATGAATCGCAGACTGAAAGCACATTTCTCGTTTTTAGACTTGTGTATTGCAAGCGCCAAGCAGAGATGGAACTTATTGACGACCATAACGTTTGCTTGAATGCAAACACTTCGCGAAGTTATTTATAACGTGTATAAGGGAACCATCCCAGTCACCAAAAAGTACATAAATAGTTTGCTACATCACAAAAACGTCATTCGTACTCTGACCAGTAGATCTGTGAGCAAGTCACGACGTAAAACGTTACTGTTCAAACATCATAAGATTATACCTCATTTGATTAAACCAGCACTACGCTACTTTCAAGATGGCTCGAGAATTGGTACTCGTCCCAACAGAAAAATTCCAAACTCTGCCGAAATCGGAGGAAAAGTCGAACAGTCTACAGGAGAAACCTCCTCTACCCAAGAAGGACCCTCCCAATGATGAAGACCCACCTACTTAAACCCGAATTTTAGAAATCTTGGAGCACACCATTCCAGTGAAATATCAAAACAAGGCGAAAGGATTAATTCAATTTTTATCACGATACGGAGGAGACGTGGTGTCCTGGAAAGAAAATGGAAATTTAATCTACAAGGGTGACGTCATTCAGGGTTCTCATATCAGTGATCTTATAAAACATGCATCAAGTCCAAATGTTAAAGGAAATCCTATTGGATTTCAACAGTTTTATAAAGCACTGAAAGACATCGACACCCCCAAGTCATTCATTCACAACAAGAAAATGATGGATCATTCCGAGTTACAGAGTGGTGGTGGATATGTAGTAAAGAAACGGACAGACGGTGCACCGCCGGGTTATCAAACTCCCAAGAAAAAAATGACAATCAAATATCAAGTGGCTAAAATTTTAATGCATAATGTATTGTTTATCAATACGAAGAAAAGTCTTTAAATGAGGTTATAATTAATGATTTATATGATGTACAATGAAAATAAAAAATGTTTGTCAAATTGAAATCAACGATGTTGTTGTTAAAACTGAAGTAATTTGAAATATCATCACATCAATAAAGTTTTTTTAAACAAAGTAAAGTTTATAAATTTTGTGTCCAAAATAACTTCAGTAAAGTTTAAGATATCAGAAGTGATTTAATATGTTAAAGAATAATGTACAAGATATGTCTTAAGGTAACATTTGAACAGTAAAAAACATACGAAATACATTTGTTTGTAAACAATAATTTGATAACATTAAATTTCAACAAAATATAATGTTTTTCAAATCATACAATATTCACAAACATTATACATTTTAGTAACCATAAGGCAATGTGTCCCAAGTACCGTCTTGAATCACTCTTTCGTAAACAAGTTTGTATTCTTTCTCTTCTGTGCGGGAAAAGATGACTTGATTTTGCTTATTTCTAACTTTAGGGTGGCTGATCACGATGTTTGATTTTCTCGACTCGTTTTCATTCTGTGGTCCGGTTACCATTGCCAACATCGAAGTGAAGTTAAATTTTTACTGTTGTCATAATTGAGTGAAAATCCTCGAATTTTGCAAGTTTCTTTTCCCTTTGTTGTTCGATAGGCATAGTTTTTGGGTCCTCCTGAGACGAATTCTGTGATGTATTCATCGGGATCTAATTCATTAGTAAGTTGTCCCAAAAACGACCCGACTTCAGGTTCTTCATCCCCCGGTCTGCTGACAAAGATGACTGAATCTGTATCAAAATACAAAACCCTTTCGTCTAACATCTGTAGAACTTCATACAATTTAAGTGTCACCCAGCAGGCAGTAAAACCTGCAATAAATACGTTGGTCTGATATCTTCTTTCGCCGACATTCCCTTTTGCTGCCAGTCAACTTGAATCATCTTTTTAGTGACGATGTGAGAATTGCTAACATCTTTGGTTTCGATCTGTCAACAGCTGAAAAAACTTATCTGCTTCGCTGTCATGAAAAAAGGTGGTCTGAGGCATGTTAAGGCGTTGACCGAACTTTTCCCCAGAACGAATTTAGCAATAATTTAGCGATTGATCTTAATGCCGGGTTTGTAACGATATTGTCTCTGTCTAGTTGTATTCCCTCTCGGAGAGAATATTCTGCAATATATTTGATGGCATCCTCTTTCTTTTGCACCCAATCGGGCCATCCATTGGCTTGTTTAATTTTAAAAAACAGGTTGATGTATTCACCAAACAATCCTCCGCTTCCTGTTTCCAAGTCATACTCTGTCGTTTAGTCCCAGTGATACACTTCATAAATGTTCAAAATGACAAAGCCACATTCTAGAGCTTTTTCGATTTCTGGGGTGCAAAACACTGCAATGATGGCCATATCTTCGTCGCTGCACTGACATGGTACTTGTTGCTGTTTCTCTGCACAGGTGCGACATAAAGAGAAAGTCGGTTTTCCGTTGATTTTTTTGAGACAACACAGGGTGGTACAGCTTTCTGGGGGGTAATATCTTGATCTTGGCAATTCCAAAGTAGTCTCTGATGTCTGAAAAATTGCGTGTAATGATCTTTGGTTCCTTGACGGGATATTTGGCATACTTGTTGACTGAGGGGTAGAGAGAACAAAAGTCCAGATAGTGTATCTTTTCTCCCCGTCTCTAACAATAGTGTAATTTAACAGCATTCGTGCGTCCCCCAAAAAACGAGTCTCGAGGGTCTAGTCTCTCTTGTAGATCCAAGGAGCCGATGAAGGCTGCACCTCTTTATTTTGGGTCAGCAAGTTCTCAAAATCGTGTTCCCACGTGCAGACAAATTTCATCCCAATTGATTCAATGTACCGTCTTTTTTTTAAAGTCAAGGCCAGTAACTCATCCATGGATTGGTTTGTTCTTGCATGTTTTAACTGTTGACGCCGATGGGAAAAACATATCGGACATCCATGCCAGTAGCATCCATTGAATTCATAAGCTGTTTGTTTCTGGACAAAAACCGTCTAACATGAATGTAGATTTTATTGCCCGTCTTTCTCTAATGGGCTTCTTGGACCCAAGACAGCCATTGGATGGAAATGGCACTGTATTGGTCTAAGAAAGGTCCATAGCCCACTGACGGAATTTGTAAAATTGAAGAGCCAACAAACCCAGACTCTTCGATAACGCAATCTGATTTTGTAATTCCTTGCCTGTCACCCAACTTCCATTGAAGTAGATAGAAAATTCTCCTTGCAACCGTCGGGCAGGTAGCCATTCAGTCAACGCTCCATCATTTCTTACTTTGACGCGCCAATCTTCATGCAGAAATTTAGTTTTGAACACTTGCAAGCAGACGCCAGCAATTGTGATGTGCTGAAATGGATCCACTCCACACATCCATTTTGTTTCTGGCAATTCCTCGTCAAATATCACTTCCTGTTTTCCAGTGATATTCATAAGAATGTCTCTAAATTTCAAGCAAGCCTGTCTCGGTATGTTTACACCGCTGTGACAGTATTCCAAAATTTCTCTAGCAAAATCAAAGGTCTCGTTCCTTTCCACTTTTCATTATACATGTGTACCATGCCAGAAACTCTTGTCGTCCTTTGGCATTCATCATATCACTTCCATCAGGTCCGAACAAAATCACTTATTAAAAAATGAATGAAATACCAGAAAATGAAATGTCCAAAAAAAATTGTCCGATCATGATAAAAATAGCCGTACATATCTACAATTGGTGAATAAGTGTACAAATTTCAAGACAGAGCCTTGCAATAGTCTATGAGAAAAGCTCTGAGAAAAGGACAAAATCTCATCTACAGACAGAAGGACATGGTAATTTCAATATAACTCCCCTGAACTTCCTTTGAGGGCATATAAAAATGAAAAAGACAAAGAAACACTAAAATCGCAATGATCTTGTGAGTGCTATGTTCATGTTTTCATTAATGTAGAAGATAACTGCAGCAGGAGTCCTACTTTGGATTCCCTTCTCTACTGGTCTTTCATGTCACCCTGGTGCTGTAAAAGAAATATTTTTTATCATATATTGTTTTACTTTAAAGAAATGACAACTACTTTTAATATATGGTAGTTCTAATTGTGATCAGGAAAGGTCACTTGAGCTGTTAGCTCATGTGAGCTTAAAACATTATAGCATTTATGAGATATGTGTATTATTGTTCTCAATTCCAACTAACACAGATTTAAGTGTGGACCCTGCTCTCCTTCCAAGAATCTTTATTCCGTCAACAAAGTAACAAACAGGGAATATCACATCCATGACATCTGTTGGTTCTCTTAAAATCATTTCTTGAATGTAGATGGTATTGGCCTCACTGAGAAAAGAAATTTAGAAAGTTTTATTCAAGATGACTAATGCAGCCATGACAGCATCAGAGAAGTTGATCAGTCTCTAAAATAGAGCAAAAGCATTCACACTTTTCATGTATAATATTTTATCTCCTAGAATGATTTTAATATTTTATGTCTTTCTTGAACTCATGAATTTGGGTATTTCTTTAGTTTGTAATTGGTATATAGTCCCATAATGGTTGAAGTGATATAGAATTAAGTTAGTTATGCAGAACTTTATTTATCTAAGTACTCTGTACTTCCAAGTACCGGTACGAATAGCCGGTCTTACTTATAGAGCAGTGATCAATACCGTTTTAAATCAAACATACAAATAACTGAAATAACTGTTTTACAAGTTCAGAAATATTATTTTGCAAGAAATTATGAAATACATTAAAAAAGTATTTTAAAACACAGGAAAGGCAGAATTTTAATTATCTGTGTATAACATGTATAACCTCAGTGTCAGGATAATGCATTACATTACCCACATTTGATTTAACTGCAGCAACATTCTATAGATTTATTTTTTATTTGCAATGCACAATAGTAATTGTCATCTGTGATTGCTTTTCTTTTTATTCTTTTGTATTTTAATTTAATATGTTAAACATCCACCTTTCTGTTGCTGTCAATTTTTGTCTCACATACCTAAAATAAAACTCTTTTATTAAAGCCCTTAACTACATGTTAATCAGTTTAGCAAAGTTTATGTATATACAAATTGAAGGCATCAGATAATATTTACATTTCTATACATAGATTTCTTATTTAATTTTCAAAGCTACATATTTCATGTATCATATGGTAAATACCTGTACAAGTCGAACATCAATAACGATGTTTTTATCCAAATTCATTGTCGTGTAGCTGCCAAACTTGGCACAGTGACCTGGCGTAACTGCCCTCCAATCTCCACCCAAGCGAACTAGCTGACCAGAGTCCTGAACTTGCTGAATGTACTGGGTCTGGTAGTTCTTCCAGACACTAAAAATGAAGGGATGCAGGTATGTTGAAAGTCCTCACTGAGGTGTGAGCCACATTCATGAATTGCATCATCCGGATGGACTAGCGAAAGCATCAGATGATTGCGCCATCTATTATGTATGTTTAACGACCTATCGAGAATTTTTCACTCATACTGAGACGTCACCATTTGCCGGTGAGAGCTGCTAATTTAGTACTCCTCACCTACGGCCTTTGAGCATTAAGGAATCTTTTTCATGCCAGCACCTACTGCGACACGGGACGTTGATATACGATTTTTTCTATGACCATAAACAGCAAAATCGCCACGCGGGCGACGAAAGGAATCATGAAAAAGATTGCCAGGAATAAGAGTTGAGGTGTTGGAGAAATATCTTTTCTCATGGATCGAGTAATTGAGAGGAGAGATGTTTTGAGTGGGAGGTAAGCCTGAGGTAGGAGGCCATCGCTACAAGGTTTGCAAAATTTGTTGTTTACTAAACAATCTGTCCATAGTATGTCATGCTAGGTATGGCCTGTAGACTTGTGGGGCTGTTATTGCACACTTGGTGAACTTATCAAATACAGTATTATTTTTAGTTTCATTATTATTTCCAGCTCTATATAATATGTTTTACAGGGGGCATGACGATGAAAAACCAGGCACGGAAACTTTTCGGAAAAGGTTTATTGACATTGGAGGATAGTGCTCCCTTTTTTTCTCTGTATCAACCCTGCTGGTTTTTAATGAAACATGCACAATAAAGATATGAAGAGGATGATGAAAGAACTGCATTTAGCTGGTGATGTTAAGGAGATAGTCAAATATTTCCTTTAAATGTACTTGGGGAATATAGGTGTATTCATCATCGTCCTCAATAGTATTTACTTCATCATTTTAATAGCTTTCTTCAGAAGAAAAAAAAATGTAGATGATTCAAGATAAGTATTTAAAGAAAAGCTAAACAAAAGCTTGGTTAGTACGGTATGTTGGTATCATCCATGTTTATTGATGCTAAATTGTTTGCAAATTATTTGGGTAACTCCAAATTAAAATATGGTATTAATATTGGTTTGTTATATATACATTTCAGATATACATTGACCCCAGAAATTAAAATGGTTCTTCATGTTTTTTTTTTGTTTTTGTTTTTATTCTACTTTCACACATATTACACAAATACACACAAACGTATATATATAAATAAATGTACAATACCATGTGAAATAAAGAGAAATGGGAGACTATGTATAAAACTAGTGTGAAAGTTTACAAACAGATAGAGAGAGATGGGAGAGGGGGCACATAATTCATGTAGAACTCATGTAATAATTTGTGTTGAGCAAATTTTAGAGTTTTTCAACTATTTCCTGCCATTGTCTTTCAAATTCATCATATTTACAGTTTTTTTTACAAGAGGAACTTTTCTACTCTAATTCTTTGGATAATAAAATTTTTTAAAGCCTCAATATTTAATGTTATAGTTTTGGCAAACTTACTTGCAAAAATATATTGTTTTATTATCAGAATTAGTAGATTTTCTAACTTGTATAAGTTTCTATTTGTAAATTTACCAAATAAAATTGATTGCCTATCAAAGCAAACAGACCTGTTCAATTTTTGCAAAATCCATTCCTCAATCTCTAACCAAACTTCTTTTACTAGTGAACATTCAACAAAAAGATGATCAATAGTTTCCATGTCCTTCCCACAGAAGGAGCATAATGGTGAATCAATTAGTTTTAATTTTTAAAGATGGCATTTTGTAGGAATTATTCTTTGCAAAATTTGGAATTGTAGCCATTGGAATTTTGATTCTTGGGTTGTTTTGAAAGGTAGCTCAAAATTTTTTTCCCAATATACTTCACCAAATTCTTCTCCATTTTCACTCCATTTTTTAACTGAAGTAATATTTCCCTTTTTATTATTAATGACAACATTATACATATCTTTACAGCCTTTTTTACTCTTTAAAAATATTCCAAGGGTGGCTGGAATAAGTGGTCTAGAAATTGGCATTATTTTGTAATTCTTAAAACAGGCTAGCCTCTTTCTTATTGCCGTCCTTAATCCTACATATTCAACATAGTTTGTGTTTACCATAATGTTATTTTGTATGAATTCAAAACTGTCGAAATCCCCATTTGGATCTAGCAAGTCATTAATAAAAACAATGCCTGAATTAAAGTGACTTTTGATGAAAATTGACCGGCAACCGATAGTAACATCTGGATTATGCCATTTGTGTTCTTGAGGAGAAGTTACATGTAAACCATCCATAGCTTTAGTCTAATATACTTTACACCAAAACCTCATGTTTGATATTTTGACCTACCTTTACTTTCTGTCAGGAAGTCATCTACTCTCTTTGATGAATGATGATACCGCATTTTTTAAGCTGAGGTAGGAGGCCATCGCTACAAGGTTTGCAAAATTTGTTGTTTACTAAACAATCTTTCCATAGCATGTCATGCTAGGTATGGCCTGTAGACTTGTGGGGCTGTTATTGCACACTTGGTGAACTTTATCAAGTACAATATTATTTTTAGTTTCATTATTATTTCCAGCTATATCTGAATAAAGAAAATTTTGGGAACAGGAGACTGTAGGAGAATTTTATTACTGCAGTGTTTTTTAAAGTCAAAAATTATTTAATTTTAAAACACGTGTTGTGACTTGTGTAGAGGTAAATGTGAGTGTCATAGCTGTAGTATGCTTCCCCTGGAAAAAATGTTACATTCAACAAGAAGCTCGTGTTCTGATCAAAATGAAATCTCGGACATAAGTACAAAAGAGTTTATCACCAATAATGAACAGGAGTTAAAAAAAAATTAAAATATAATGAACTAATAACCTAAGACTTTTCAGGTGAATTAAGAACACTTTTCAAATCTTGGCTCAAACCAATGTAACATCTCGTGCGCATAACTATTAATCTCGTTTGCACAACATAATATCTCTTAAGCATGTCATTTTTGTGCAAGAATTTTCTTTTCAAACAAAGAAAGTTCTAAAACGAGAAATATTAAAATAGGTGATGGAAAAAGACCTGCTTCGTCCGATGTTGTTCAATATTGTTCTAAATATTAAATAATATTCCAAATATTCATATAATAATATATATATAATATATATCCATAAAGGCCCCACCCTACCCCCCGGGGTCATGATTTGAACAAACTTGAATCTACACTACCTATGAGTAGATTTTTAAAGGTTTTTCCCTAAACTTTGATTGCCTTTTGTTGCCCCACCCTATCCCTGGGGGCCATGATTTAAACGAACTTGAATCTACACTACCTGAGGATGCTTCCATATAAATATGACCGATCACAGCTTTGCTGTTCTCGAGAAGAAGATTTTTAATGATTTGTCCTAGGTATTCCTATATAGAACTCTGATCCCCCATTGTGGCTCCACCCTACCCACAGGAGTCGTGATTTGAACAAACTTGAATCTAGACTACCTAAAAATGCTTCCATACAAATATGACAAATCACAGCTTCGTTGTTTTCAAAGAGAAGATTTTCCCTATTTACTCTTATATAAAAATGTGGCCCTACCCTACCTGTGGGGGTCATGATTTGAACAAACTTGAATCTACACTACCTGAGGATGCTCCATATAAATATGACCAATCACAGCTTTTCTGTTCTTGAGAAGAAGATTTTAAAGACTTTTTCCTATGTATTCCTATGAAAAACCTTCTCCCCTTGAAAGAGGGCGTGGCCCTTCATTTGAACAAACTTGAATCTCCTTTACCCAAGGATGATTCATGACAAGTTTGGTTGAAATTGGCCCATTGGTTTTGGAGAAGAATTGGAAAATGTGAAAAGTTTACAGACGGACGGACAGACAGACAGATGGACAAAATGTGATCAGAAAAGCTCATTTGAGCTTTCAACATAGGTGAGCTAAAAACTCTTCTAAAATATAAAAAAAGATCAATGAAATGGTAAACTAGATATGTCGTAACGCCAAGAATACCCCTGCATCCAAAGCCATCGGACCAGGACTAAATTCAATATGCATTTTCTGATAAAATACCTGCATATGCAATTCCAAACTTACACATACATCCTTATAAAAGTAGGAGAGCTGAAACTGAAAAAAGTTGACTCTGCCTATCATTCTTCTATATCTATTTCATCCTTCTTATGTGTACCTAGTATGAAAATAGGCTTAACATTCGGTTAATACCCATAACAGTCTACTAGTTCTTTATATAAAGGACATTCTTTCCGTTCGTTGCCTGATTTTGAGTTGTGATCAATGCAATCTCTAAACGCTTTTGTAATCTTTTTCCCATTTCTGTTCACACTGATTAACTGTGGAGGAAAGCCTTGAAGTGCATTTCAGAACAAATTATCTTCCAAACTTCATTTTTTTCAAAGAGGGTTTTGTGAAGAACTACGCACTCTAACTCTTAATTCTCGCCGACATTTTATCCCTATCTATTCAGTATAAATGGAATTTTGGCCATTGAAACTTTTTTTGAATGCAAAGAAGAGGTCATTACTATTTGATTTATATTTTTAAAACGATCAAAGAACTAACTCCCTTTTTAACATCTCCTTTTCATTAGGGTAGAAATTTTATCCATTGATATCAGGCTTTAAAACATTGCCAGAATTTCAAATATGCATGGAAAAATATAAATGACTCTTAAAACTTTTCTTATGTTAGAGTTGATTGATTGATTGAATGTTGTTTAACGTCCCATTCGAGAATTACGTTAGAATTAAGTACATGTATAAGAATTTTCTTTTAATTTGCTATCTCATTAGAAATTAGTTGAAATAGAAATTGATGTTGGAATGAATTTTAGCCCTTTTGCTAGTTGAACATATTCATTGTCCTTTAGTTGGTATTTTGGCAAGTTGAGGACAAATTTTCGTGCCTCGGTTAGGTCTTTACACTTTTTGACACGTCTGAGGTTAGCATCGTATGGTTTGACTCGTTCCTTTGTTTTAGTGTCCTTTTTCCGTCTATTAAAACGCCTTGCCATTCTAATAGAAATGATTACCCAATTTGTACAAATGAATTTCGTCTACTTCACAGGTGGACGTTGTAACAGAGAAGTTAAGCTAGCCCGCCTAGTTATCAGAGTGATACGTTAGAGGGTTTTGTAGTATTCTAATGCACGAATAAAACTTCATAACTTCAATTTACTGGAGTAACACGTGATCTATGTCACGCCTGCAGGATATGATATCAAATGAAATCAATTCAAAAATCAACAGTAAAGTGGACAGTCGTGCGTGCTTTTAATTATATTACTTGCTCAGTAATTGTACATCAATCATTCTCACTAAAATAGTCAGGGTTTGTTATTCCTGCTGTCATATACAAGTCCATTGTTAGTATGCTTTTTTTCGTTGAGCTTGGTAGCCGTACTTGTGGTCCTGTTGGCTCTTTCTTTGGGAAGACCGATAGGTCTCCTGTTTTCGAGGTCTGTCATTAGTAGTGTAAGATAAGGAGTTTGGTTTGTCTCGGAATTCCTGAAGTTCCTTATTATGCAGGGTGTTAATTTTAACGATTACTTCATTAAATTACCTTTGTTCATTGGTAAAGTCTGTAGTTACTTTCCTCAAATGTTGAAGAGCTGATCCTCAAAAATTGTGAAAAGTTGCTTGATTTTTCTCTCACGTCGTCGTCAATATAACTGAAAACAGCCTGTTCAGACTCCTTGACATTGTTTTCTGTAGCTTAATTGTTTCCAGAATAATTCAAATTTCTCATTCTCTACTCTTCTAAGATTTAGACTACAGGGAATTCTTTCTGCAGAGAATACGGAGGATACCGACCTGTGCTTAGACTGTAGTTGATGATTAATGCTTTCTTTTCTTTTTGAGAGGATTAGGCGTTTATCTAGCTTGTCCTGGATTTCCTTGAGGTCTCTAGATGAATTGCAATAAGGAACTTTTTAGGCTCTTCCGTCAGATTTATTGAGATATCCAGGTCCGGAATGATGGATGCCGTCTCTTTGATTTCCCTGTATATCATCAAGCAGAAACTCGAACGCTGTATTTATATATTTTTTAAGAGAGAGTCTTTTGGGGCGTTTTAGCATATTCTTGGTTGAGGTGAGTTTTGGTGAGACATGAGTAATATACAGAACTTCTTTTGGTAGAATTTATTATACCGTCCAGTATTGGTTTCTTTCTAGTGACACATTTACTATAATTAAGCGGATGTTAGATTTGGTAAAAACAATGTGTTAGATGATGCTTCAAGGTGAGATGAATCACAAGATGAAAGACTTCCTTTAAGTTTGGCTTAATGGTGCCTTATAGGTCCTTAATGATGGCTTAATGGTCGTCTTTAAGTCACCATTAAGCACCTTTAAGCTACATTTATGTAATAAATACACCATCATTAAGTTACCATTAAGCCATCTCAAAGTCCTTAATGGATGCTTAAAGGTAGCTTAATGGTGGCTTACAGGTGCTTAATGGTAGCTTCTAGACAATCATTAAGTCACCATTAAGCCACCATTAAGCCAGACTTATAGGTGCTTAATGTCCAAACTCCATTAAGCAACCATTAAACCACCTTTAAGCCACCATTAAGTCACCATTACGCAGTCGATAAAACTGCTTTTACGGGTTAAATATTATTTTTATAATGATTTCTTCGCAAAAATTATAAATGTCGAGTTTATACATTTGTTAATTTAGCGAAAATAATGTAAAAGAAAGAAAATTAAAAAATAAATAAATAAATAAATGAAAAAAAAAGAGCATTCCCAACAGGATTTGATCCCACGACCTTTAGATTGGAGGGCGAACGCTTTAACCAGTGAGCTATCGAGGTTGTTGAATTGTAAGTGAAATATGAAACCTTTATTGTTAACAAAACTTGTTTGGAATGGTTACAGGTACCCGTAGATGTATTTTTTTCCTTCTGATGTTTGTATTTATTAATCAATAATACGAATAATTATATTTATATATATATTTAAAAAATTTTTGATAAAGTTTTATATTACGTTAATATTTCTTAGCCTTGGACCGGAGTTCGGTGTGATGGTGTGAAACAACTTTTTGATTTTAAGTAACTGAATAGTCCTCGTTCTGTTATTCGCAGATTTATAAGCATGAACAGATTGAAATTTAACAGATATAAGAAAATTTTGTTATTAAAAAGGCATATATCATCGAAAGAGAACGATTGGGGAAAAAAACAGAGTATAGTTCTTATAAATATGCTGCGGATATTTACGATTTTTGACAATCTTTGCTTAACAATTAAGTTATAAGATATTTTTGTAACATATCATCTTCAGTTTTAATTCTTTTTATATCATTATGGGATCAAAATAATTGTCTTTTTGTGTACAATCATAATTTCTAATTTGTCATATGCTTGCGTAAATTTTAAGTTTTGTAAAAAAATAGATCATGAAAATCTGTCACTGTACGTTCCCGTGTATAGTTTACTGTTAATTGACCGGGGATTAGTGGGGACACCTAATTAAGGTCTATTGTCTAACTAGTCGATATACTGTACACTGATTATTTTACCCCGCTTCTCAATGTGTATAAATCTGGCTGGATACCCTGTTTAATCTGATCGGCTGTTCTTCTGAAAATTGATTTTGAAATAACAATCATTGAAGACCGACTATATTTTGATCAATTCTTACTTCTGCATTATTTTAAATAAATTCTTACTTCTGCATTATTTAAAAAAAAATCTTACTTCTACAGTATTTTAAAAGAAAGGAAAAAATAATGACACTTAACCACGAATTAATTCAAATTATATTCATGAATTGATTCAAAGATTGGCAATATAATCTATACCTATATATATTTTTTATATCTTAAACATTTCTCTACCCAAAGAAAAATTAAGAGACTTAGAGATATTCCAGAAGAAAATGACTCTAATTACATTTCCTATGAATTCGGCAGTGGAACGTGGCTCTCCAAACACGAAAAAAAATTATGTGATTTTTTTTTTTTAAAAATTAATATATATTATGTATTTATGGATAAAAATAATTTTAAAACAAGTATTCAAACAAACTGATTTTAGGGAGCGAAAATTTTAAGGCATTTGGTGAAGCTGTTCTCAGTTCCCGAGTTTATATGCATTGACAAAGATGTTAGAAATAGCGAGAAAAAAAATATGAATTGAATAAGTATTTGCGTAAATGATACTGAAACAACTTCAAACTTAACAAGTTAGTTTAAAGACTTGATACTGGATGCGTTAAGGTGGTTTAATTAAGTTTGGACATTAAGTCACCATTAAGCTGCAGCTTAATGGTGGCTTAATGGTAGCTTAATGAAGTTTGGACATTAAGCACCTAGAAGCTGCAGCTTAATGGTGGCTTAAAGGAATTAACTTCTATAAGCCACCATTAAGCTACCATTAAGCCACCATTAAGCGATTGCTTAAAGATGGTCTTTCGTCCTGTGAATGACCCCAGACAATATAGGGATGTGTGATTCCAGACGGTTTGGTGGGATGGGTCATGACGTCAATGTCCCAAAGAAGACCCCAGAGTATACCTCTTACTACTGGCATTTCGTAATCTTCATGGTCGTTATAATGATCTAGCTAGCAAATATACCGGTAACCTATCATTGGGTCTTATTTTCGCTGACCTGATCTTAATTTGGAGCCCTTAACCGGTATATGGTGACGTCTGTATATGAGTGAAAAATTCTCGAACGGGTCGTAAAACAACATACAATCAATGTGCCGTTTTAACACTGATGCAACTGAAGTATAGTTACTAGAAATTTTTCTAAAGGGATTTAATTGGGGTACACAAAAGTACAGTTACAAGAATTTATAGAAACTTTCTCATGTACCAAATTTAAATCAAATAAAAATTTCACTCTTTCAAACAATTTTGCAAACAGCTGTCTCGTATGACAATTTTGACATTTTACTGGATTGCGATTTGGACTGAAAAGTCCAGTATCTTTGTTGCCAGCAGTACACAGGGCAGGGAATTGCACGATGCAGTCAATGTTCATTGTACATGTAACACTGATGGCATCAGTTTCTCCCGCTTTTACGAACCCAACATCAGCGGTCTCTTGAATGTTGGTGTCGGGCAAGTCGTGATAGACTTAATGCCGTCAAAACTGTGAAGCGATACAGCTTTGAATTTGTAGGACTTTGCAAGATCCAACTGGTCAATGTGCCTGTCCCAAGCACAGACATGGATTATCTTCTACCGTGACATAGGACTTTATTATTTCGCCTGATTTGATGGTCTGGAGGCTTGGATCTGTTTTGTTCATTTCTTTCACTTGAATTGTGATCCAAAAGAAAATATTTTATACAATCAGACTTGCATAAGAGAATCAATAAAGATAAAGATATTGATTTTCAGGTGCCGAATTCATTGTAAAGTCATCATTTAATTTTTCTAAGTAACTTTAATCTTACAAGTTCGTTGAAGATGCTGGTGTTTGAAAATTTAAAGAAAATAAAAATGTAGAGATAACACTTGTCAGAAGAATAAATCTACGATACATAAAGAGCTAGGTTCACTTTATGCATATTGTTGTGTATTGGGACACAAGTAAGTACAACACGTGTTCATGGAACCATGGAACTACTTTAATAACGAAGAACACATAATAGTAAAAACAAATAACGTATACATAACATATTTCCGGAATACATGGACATAACATTCCTCCCTCTTAAGTTTTAAAGTAAGATATACCCCTTTACATTGTTTTCTCTTATATAATGGTAAGTCTCGGAAATAAATGACAACATACAAATGTAAATATACATTTAAGATCAAAAGTATAGGCAACATACGTACAAATGAGAAACCTTTGTTTCCCTGTGATACCATGAGGATTATTATGCCTCAATCTGCACTAGTATCACATTTCACTTCAATGTTAAACATAATCGTCAAGATGTTTGGGCGGTTTCCTGACACGACTCGGATATCTTGGTTCAGGAGCAGCTTGAGTAGATGGCACAGCTGAGTAATCATTGGATGGATGCAAAAGATGTGGCTCTGTATTGGACGCGGTTGAGTTCTGTTTCGCGATGTTTGGCTTCACTGGTTGTTGACTCACAGCTGCATTACTAGGTTGAATATGCAAGTTTTCCTGAATCGGCACATTTGAAGAACGCAACTGATCAGCGTGACGTCGCCATGTGACTCCTGGTGTTACTTCTACAGAATATGATACAGGTCCAGTCTGAGCTGTTACAGTTCCGGAAGTCCACTGACAATGATTCTTTCGGTAGTCACGAACAGCAACAGAATCTCCTGGTTCGAATTTACGCAACACACTTTTTCTTCTTTCGCGCACTTCACACTGTTTCTGCTCTACCTTCCTCCTAACATCTGGTTTCATGAGGTCTAAACGAGATGGTAAGTTTCCGCCCATGAATAATTTTGCTGGACTTTCATTTGTTGTACACTGTGGAGCATTACGGTAAGCCATAAGAAAATTGCTTAGTTTCTTCACCACACTACCACTTTTCTTTTTACTCGACTTGAGACTCATCTTGAATGACTGTACAAATCTTTCTGCTAAACCGTTAGTACTGGGGTGACATGGTGCTGAGGTTATGTGTTTTATACCATTTCCTCTGGTAATTTTGGCAAACTCCTCTGATGTGAATTGAGGTCCATTGTCGCTTACAATTTGCGATGGAAGGCCATTACGTGCAAAAACAGTACGTAATACATCTATGGTCTGGGAAGATGTTGTGGTTTTCATAGGTATCACCTCTGGCCACGCTTTGTTTCATGTTGGATTGTTTCGGGTTTTATTGGTAGATGTTCCAGTTGACTGACATGCAACATCTCCACTTCCGCTTCCTTGTCCACTAATCGGCTACCCTCATACGTGACAGGTAAGCGTGACAAACTGTCGGCATTTCCATGTATCTTTGTATTTCTGTAAACTATATCATAGTTGTATCCAGCTAGGAAAAGGGCGTACCTTTGCAACCTAGCTGCTGTTGTATTTGCGATCCCCTTCTTTGGACCAAATATAGAGATAAGTGGTTCATGGTCTGTAATAAGACGAAAATGTCTTCCGTAAACATAAGTGTTGAAACGTTTTACTCCAAATATAATTCCTAGAGCTTCCTTCTCTATCTGTGAGTAGTTTTTCTCAGATGTGCTGAGTGAGCGGGATGCATAAGCAATTGGTCTTTCTTCACCATTGGGCATAATGTGGCTCAAAACAGCTCCAAGGCCATAAGGAGAGGTGTCTGTCGCAAGACATAAGGGTAGGATTGGATCATAATGGGTAAGTATTTCATCTGATGTGATGAGTTTTTAACAGTCTTAAAGGCCTCCTTACAGTCTTTTGTCCAACACCACTTGCGGTCCTTCTCCAGTAAGCTGTACAGTGGGTGAAGCACTGTAGATAAATTGGGAATGAAACGTGCATAGTAGTTCACAATCCCCAAGAATGAACGAAGCTCGGACACATTAGTAGGCTGTGGTGTATTTACAACTGCGTCTATCTTCTTCTGTGTCTTTTGTAAACCATTACGGTCAATTTCATGCCCACAGAAAGATACTTTATCCTTGAAAAATTGGCACTTGTCCAAGTTTACTCAGTCCATATTCTGCCAATCTGCCAAGCACAGCATCTAAATTCCGTAAATGCTCTGCTTCATCTTTGCCTGTGATGATCATATCGTCAATAATGCACTTCACTCCAGGAAGTCCTTGAAGCACCATATCCATTGAACGCTGCCAAATTGCTGGCGCAGATGCAACACCATACACTAGGCGATTGTAACGATATAAGCCCTTTTCTGTGTTGATGGTCAGTAAGGGACGGGAATCTTCTTCTACCTCCATCTGTAGGTAGGCATGTTTTAAATCCACTTTTGAGAATTGTTGTCCTCCAGATAAAGCAGCAAATATATCTTCAATTCTTGGAAGAGGGTACTGGTCAACTTCTAATACTGGGTTAAGAGTCACCTTGAAATCTCCACACACACGAACTGAACCATCCTTCTTAGTGACTGGTACAATGGGCGTTGCCCATTCACTACAGTTGCATTTCTCCAGAACACCATCTTTGACTAACTTTTCTAGTTCTATGTCAACTTTAGGTTTTAGTGCATAAGGCACCTGTCTGGCTTTCATAAACTTAAGTTTTGTATTGGGTTTGACATTCAACCTTGCCTTAATTCCCTTAAATGTACCAAAATTGTCCTCGAATATACTCAAATGTTTATCTAACACAGTTTTGAGTTTTTTTTTTCTGTTTTACAAGTTACAAGTGCTTTTATTTCTGGCCAGTTCAATGTAATCTGTTTCAGCCAATCCCGACCAAATAGTGTAACTCCAGCTTTTTCCACAACATATAGATTAAGATTTTTGCACTGGTCCTGGTATCTCACACTAACATCTGCGATACCCACAGGCTTTATTCTTTCTCCAGTGGGTGTCTTCAACAAAATGTCACTAGGTTTCATCTTGACATTTGGAAATTTCTCCTTGAATATTTTCTCAGGAATTACAGATACTGCGGCCCCTGTATCCAATTCCATTTCCAGACTAACACTGTTTACTATGGGTGTGATCCTTATCACATCGTCTGATCTGCTCATGGAGTTAATATCCATCTCCGAAGTCTTAATGTAGATCTGGTCACCATCACTATCTGAACTGACATTTATCATGTGGATACTCATCTTATTTTTCTTCTGGCTGCGACATGCATGTTTGGAGTGACCCTTCTTGTGACACTTGAAACACTCCTTGTCTCTGTAATAACAGCTTTGGGGATGGTGGTCACCATTGCACCGGAAACATGATTTTCCTCCCTTGGGGGTATATTTCCCTGATGTCCCACCGTAGCCTTGAGATTTCTTTTTAGTATGCAGTTTATGTACACTTGCACTAGGACTGTGCTTAGATTGTAGTTCTGTGGCATCCCGGGCTGCTGTCTCCATTGCAACGGCTATATCCGTGCAGAAGTAAAGGTTAGTTCAGCCTCAGATAGAAGTTTCTTTTGTATATGCTCATTGCGTAAGCCACAAACAAGTCTGTCTCGTAGCATATCATCCAGAATAGCCTCATCAAATAAGCAATGTTCAGATAACTTTCTCAGTGCTGCTACATAATTAAGAATAGTCTCACCTTCTGCTTGTTCCCTCTTATGAAAGCGAAAACGTTCAGCTATGACTAGCGGCTTTGGACATAGATGCTTTCGTAGTGTCGCTACTAAGTCGCCATACGATACCTCTGAAGGTTTCTTGGGTCTCGTGAGCCCTCGCAGCAGTGAATAAGTGTTTCCACCAATAAGTGTAAGTAAAACGGGTACTTTCTTGTCTGTCTTATTGTTCATGATAAGAATCCCATGACTCAACTGCACTATCAAATGGTTCCAATCGGCCTATTTTTCCTGCCATGACTGTGAAAGCACGTGGACGGTACACAGAACAAATTCGGTACACAATCCGAACAGTTACTTGCACAATCCTCGTCGCCAATGTTGTGTATTGGGACACAAGTAAGTACAACACGTGTTCATGGAACCATGGAACTACTTTAATAACGAAGAACACATAATAGTAAAAACCAATAACGTATACATAACATATTTCCGGAATACATGGACATAACACATATATTGGCCCTGTAGATATACCGATTTATTAACTAACACTTTATGTTCCAATTTAAACATCAAGATAAAGTAGAAACTTGGTGCTTTCATTTCCTTTTAAAAATTTTCTCCTGAAAGCTAAGATCTTGGAAAAGAGGCTTCATGGAATTGCAATGTTCTTGAATTTTAAGGAAAACAGGTATATTTGAGTACTTTCACAGAAGAGAAATAATATGAGCGCACCCTCTGATCTTAAAAATAAAACATGTTTTGTAATCCTCAGAAATAGTTCTATCATTTAATAGTTGCATATTTTAGATCAGAGGTTGCGCTCTATCTTAAATACCGAAAAATAGCTTTAAAAAATGGCTGTTTTTGTACAATTTCTCAGGATATGAGGAAAATGACGCATTTCATGACGCTATAATGCATTGCCTAGCCAGAAAATTACGTCATTTTTGATAGATACGCAGTCACCAAAGGTCTAAATGATATTTCATGCATTGTTAACTAAAACCAAGCAGTTTCAGTTTTTCTGAAATTCACAGGGCCAAAAGAGGCCCTAAGTGAACCTTGCTCCTTGTGTGGCAGAGATGAATGTCATTCAGCAGTACATCCCATCTTCAATGGACATATAAAAAGTGTACTATGTTCTCAATTTAAGAATCTGTGTACTATCTTTCATCGTTTAAAATCTCTAGTGCCCTTAGAAGATCACTCCATCGTGTATCTACAGCAGGAAAGGACATAAACCATGTTGGTAGACCAAGCTGTCGTATCATTGCAAAAACATCTTCCCTGTTTCAAGATAAAAAGGAGAATTTTTCAAATGTTGGAATACATAAAAAATCCCTCATTGTGTGTAACATGTCGTTAATTTGATCAGCATTTCGTATTTTATTTGCTCGAAAGATTTTACCCTTTGTTTTGCACTTCCTAAAAGCTAAATTGCATTTTTCTGTTAACCTGTTTAGTTGAATCTTTTTTAGTTTAAAAAACAAGTTTGGTACTGACTGTTCAGCACGTCTATCAACACTTCATAATTCCCATTAGGCAATATCAGCATATAAAACGGGTACTTGATGCTGATCCTTCTCTACTCTACCACAAAATATTGTTGGAAATGACAAATATTCAGCCATATGATTTTGATACAAACTAATTGGACGTTGTCCTTCTCCTGGAGCAAATATAAAGATCTGATTCATATCATTTGACTCACTTTCTAGTAGTGTATCAGAATTTCCATCCTTAGCACTACCATCAACTTCACGAAATTCATCAGAGTCTGATTCATCTGATTAGTCATGCATTGTTAAACCTTGATTGGTGTGGTCCTCTATAAACTCTCTCATTAATTCGCTGTATATTGGTAAGCTCATGGAACCAGTTGTCATCTACGAGGGGTTATCAAAAAGTTCGTGGACTGATGCGATAAAATTAATACTATGTAGTCATTGATTACAAAATTTATTGGGAACATAAAACAACAAAAGCTTAAGAAGTGTTGAAAATTTCAGCTTGATATTTTGATTATTTGCCAAATTATCATTAATTAAAAAAGGCATTATATGATTATCCGGCGTTGTTGCTGTTTAGTTTCATGACGTCCGATAACGTCATTATTTCTCAATGCCCGTTCCTTCTGCCTCAATACACTTATCTTGATGAGATTCTCTGGAGTAAATTAAAGACCTAAACCCGTCTTGTTTATATGACTTTACAATGTCAGGAACTCCTGATTTCAATGCATTAATATTGTAAATATTGAATCTATACTTAGGAAAAGATCCTCGCTTGATTTTGCTAGCATAATTTTCTTGTCGGAGTTCAATGTCAACCAATGATCAACGTCACTTTTCGACATGACTGACTTTGGACATCCTGACTACAAATCAACATTAACCGTGTGTCTCTTTTCTTGCTGAATCTGTTTTGGTATTAAAAAACAAATACTCTTGATGAATTTTATTTCTCTGTTGCCTGTTTAAACATTTTCTAAGTCTATACCAGGTTTTCCAGGGGCTGAAACTTTATACAATGCTGTAAAATGACACCCTACCCCCTTTCGACGTCATTTTTAACCCCTTTATTGTTTGGACATTCAATATAAAATTTACGATAAAATTTCGTAAAATATACAGAATGAGGTAAAAATTGCAACTTTTACGAAAAAAATGTGTCATATCACATGAGTGAATTAATGGGATTTTCGGATGACAAATGCTCATATTAGAAGACTTTTTCTCAGTTACACTCAGGTAGAAAATACGCCATGTTCGAGGTTGCGCCGCATGGACATACCATTGCTTACAAAAACATTTACAATTCACTAAAAAATAAAACTTTTGATTTATAGTTTATTTCACAGATAGAAAAGGTGATGTTTATTAAATGTTTAAAAAATCATTGATGTACATATAGCGGTTTCAATTTTATGGCGCTAGTCCACGAACTTTTTGATAACACCTCGTATATTTATGTTTGAATTCTGATAAAACTCACTGTTTTTCATTCACCAATATAAAGCAATCAAAATCTTTGTAGGTCGGATATTTTCATGACAATAAGATTTTTCCTTTTTAAATCCACAGGTATTGTCATATTTTCATCAAGTCTATTAATTTTTAGGTCACCTGAGTACTCAGGTGACCTATTGCTATCCGTTCTCGTCCGTCGGCGTGCGTCGTGTGTTAACATTTGAACATTTTTAGTTTCTTCTCTGAAACCGCTTAACCAATTTCAACCGAATTTGGCATATAGCATCTATGGGTGAAGGGGAACAAAAATTTTGAATTTCATGGTCCCTGCCCCCCTGGGGCCTGAGGGGTGGGGCTAAAACCACCAAAAATAATGCAATATTTAAAAATCTTCCTCTTTACTCCAGGACATCAAGCAGTCAAACTGTTGGCATCATTGTAATAAGCAGTGAGCCCTCTACCAAAATTGTGAAATTCATGGCCCCAGGGTCAGGGGTTCTGGCCCCAGGTGGGGCTATATAGATCATATAGTGAAAGTGCATTATTTCTTTGAAAATCTTCTTCTCTGCTCCTGGGTATTAAGTAAAGTAACTAAGTACATAGTTACATGTATGATGAGCAAGAATGCCTCTTCCGAATTGTGAAATTCATGGCCCCTGGGTCAGGGGTTCTGGCCCCAGGGTGGGGCTATATAGATCATATAGTGAAAGTGCATTATTTCTTTGAAAATCTTCTTCTCTGCTCCTGGGTATTAAATAAAGTAACTAAGTACATAGTTATGAAGAGCAAGAGTGCCTCTTCCAAAATTGTGAAATTCATGACCCCGGGGTCAGGGGTTCTGGTGTTAGGGTGGGGCTCTATTGATTATATAGTGAAAATGCATTAATTCTTTGAAAATCTTCTGTGCTCCTGGGTATTAAATAAAGTAACTAAGTACATAGTTATGATGAGCAAGAGTGCCTCTTCAAAAATTGTGAAATTCATGGCCCCTGGGTCAGGTGTTCTGGCCCCAGGGTGGGGCTATATAGATCATATAGTGAAAGTGCATTATTTCTTTGAAAATCTTCTCTGCTCCTGGGTATTAAATAAAGTAACTAAGTACATAGTTATAAATAGCAAGAGTGCCTCTTCCAAAATTCCCAGGGTCAGGGATTCTGGTGTTAGGGCGGGGCTCTATTGATTATATAGTGAAAATACATTGATTCTTTGAAAATCTAATGAAACTGACAAGAAGTAATCATTTATTTATTTCACAAAACGTCATCACTGAATTATTCAATCAAAACTTGATTTAAATGATATAAAAGAAATAAGTTGTGAAAACCAATTAAAAAGGGAAATGTGCAAATTATTTTCGAAATTCGCCGATCTTAATATTGACGCGGAAGCTTCTAGAACATCATATAGCATCGAGCCTGATGTTAAAAGGAAAAACGAGGCGATTTCAGCTGCATGAACATAAGAAAAGCTTTTGTGTGAATGGTCATTGAAATAATGGTAAATCATTGATAACACTATAAGTTGTGAATATATATTTATATATCGAAAGACTATTACATATATGTAGTAGGTTTTCCTAATAAATTTATCGGTAAAATTTGTATATATTTCTTACTGAGAGCATCGTGGCAACGAACCCGAAATACAAGTTGTACTTCGTAATAAACTTGCTTACATGAAAAGAGAAAATTGATAAATAAGATATTGTTCAAATACAATTGAAGCTGTAAATTTTTGTGCTTTAATTAATACATTTCAGGGTTTTTTTTCTGAATACAGTCTTTGTATCAAGTGCTCGGCCTATTCATAGGGAGTTAAAACTATTTTTTCCACAGGTACTTGGGTCTTGGTTTATAAATATGTATGTACCTTATTGATATGTAAAATAAAGAAAGTAAAGTGCATTTTTTACATATCAATAAGGCACATACATATTTATAAACCAAGACCCAAGGACCTGTAAATTTTTAACCCCCCCACCCAAAAAAAAAATCAATTTATCAGTAAAATGTGCATATTCGCTGCTTTTATTCCTGCAGAATTGAAATAAGAGCATCTAAAGTACAATATCCAAAACATAGTATTACAGGTTTCAAAATAAACGTCGATTAATGAAATTGTTATTTTTTAAGTTTTTACAAAAAAGAGGGGTGGGGTGGAGACGTACATCTACTTCATGCGGGATTTTGAACAAAGTGTTTCTTCCTGCTGTAAGCCTGTAGGCTGTCAGTACAAACTACATTATATTTTCTGTCGGTAGTAGTACAAATTCAATTCCCCGCGCCTGCGCGGGATTTCATCTAGTTGTTTGTTAAAGTAATACAAAGACAAAAACAAAGCTTTTTGACAATGCTTTTTAAGTGATTGGGCTCTCTGGGAGATTCCCAATTTAGCCTACTTGATGCTGAAATTCCCAATTCTGAGGGCCCCAGCCCCCAGTCCCAAAGTACTGAAAAAAAAAACACTGGCAGTAAATATTATATTTGAAATCAAATACATTTGATACATATATTTATTACTACGAAAATGTTAATGATTCAATAATTTGTTGTATAATGGTTATAATTTAGATTAAATATTGTACAGGCTAGCAGTCTCTTAAAGACAAAAAGGAAAATGACATGAAAAATTGATTTAAATTTCAACGAGTACTCGACTTTCATTTGACTAAAGCCTCTGACTGTGCGACTTAGCTGTCCGAGTAAAATTAACATCGCTATTTATCATTTATAAGTTGTACAGTTTTTTTTTTAATTTTAAATGAGAAATTTCAATTTCTTTTGGATAGGTGTGACTGCCATCTGATAACTGAAATTTGATACCAAGCATGACCATATTTGCCAGAAGAGCATCTGTTTGGAGATGACGAAGAATAAGCAGCATAGTGAAATTTAAACAGTCACACAAGGATAAAAGTCTTTCCATCTAGGATTATGGACACATCAGGCCTTAATATATTAAGAACATTTAGAGAGAACTGCTATTTTGGCATATACAGCAACAAATGTTAACATATGTGCATATTTCAAATGACTTCAGTGCTAAGGGCATGTACATGAACGAGGATTGTTAGAAAAGTTTGCAGACACATTGATTTAAGGAAAATTTACTGTGCACTTTGAAAAATGACCTGTCTGAAGAAATAATTTTTTAATAGCTCGGTGCTCTCCAAGACTTTCAATGACATTGCAATTCTCAACTTTGTGTTTTCGCATTGATCATTTATAATTAGCGATGAAACAGTCATAACCCCTCTAATATAATTCAAAATTTTGCAACACATCCTCTTTGAATATTGTAGCGACATGTAGAATATTATTAATTTTTTTGCACTACAACAGTGCAATTTTTTATTTCAAGAAATTGGTCTGATTTCGATATAGCTTTGATTACAAATAGACAACTCTAATATACATAATTCTTTTTATCTTTTTAGCTCTTGTGAGCCAAAGGCTCAAAGAGCTAATGCTATGGCCATTTGTGCGGTGTACGTAAACTTTTTAGCTCACCTGAGCTGAAAGCTTAAGTGAGCTTTTCTGATCACCAGTTGTCCGTCGTCTGTCCGTCTGTCTGTCCGTCCGTCTGTAAACTTTTCATATTTTTGTCTTCTTCTCAAGAACCACTGAGCCAAATTTAACCAAAGTTGGTACACAGCATCCTTGGGTGAAGGGGAGTTTGTTAAAATGAAGTACCAACCCCCTTTGCAAGGGGAGATAATCAAGAGAAGACAAAAATAGGGTGGGGTCATTAAAAAATCTTCTCAAGAACCACAGGGCCAGAAAAGCTGAAAGTTATGTGGAAGCATCCTGGGGTAGTGTAGATTCTAAATCTTCAAATCATGGCCCCCAGGGGTAGGGCGGGGCCACAATAGGGAATCAAAGTTTTACATTGAAATATATTGACAAAATCTTTAAAAATCTTCTTCTCAAGAACCACTGAGCCAGAAAAACTGAAACATATGTGGAATCATCCTGGGGTAGTGTAGATTCTAATTTTTCAAATCATGGCCCCTGGGGGTAGGGTGGGGCCGCAATAAGTATTACAAGGGAGGGCGGGTCTGGTGAAGAACAGCAGGGCCAAAGTAACTCAGGTGAGCGTTGTGGCCCATGGGCCTCTTGTTAGAATATGGGCCATAACTCAAGAACCCCTTGGCCAATTATTGTCAAATATGTCACAGTGTATCCATGGCCCAAGGGCTCCCGTTTATAGTAAACTTAGGGTTGTGACCCTTAAACAAGGGGAGATAATTAGGTAAATAAAACCAAAAGTACTGGTTGCTAAAAAATCGTCTTCTCAAGAACCACTGGGCAGATTATCACCAAACTTTCACAAAAGGATGAGAATATATTGTTGATTAAAATTTGCACAGGGAATCACTCTGGGACAAAGGGCTTGGTCTCAAGGTCACTTCAAAGTTGACTAAAAATTACATTTATTAAAATGTTGATATTTTGCTTACTATAAGGACTAGGATCATCAAATCTTGTCAGTTGATGCATCTAAGGACCTCGTATCATGTTGACTCAAAAGTAATTCATGGTTACCTACTTTTTAAATTTTGCAGCCATTCTTTTTCAAAATGATTTAGAGGCATATTTTGAACACTTTCAGGCCTATTATCATCAAACTTTTTCAGTTGACAAATGACAGAATGAGACCACTATTCTTTAAATTTGCTTGTTGTGTCTTAGGCTCATAATTCACATTATATCTACTGCAATCAACTTCAATGGATTCAAATATTTTTAATGAATTCTTATTAAAAAAATTTACTTGAATATATGTGTAATGTACATGTAAAAGATTATTTTAACATGTTACGAAAATTTAAATATATTATTTACACACTGAATTGTCGACGGATTTTTCCGTTATTTCCCGATCATGACAAGGAGCACACGGCGGGTGTGACCGGTCGGCAGGGGATGCTCACTCCTCCATGGCACCTGATCCCACCTCTGATGTTTGGAGGTCCGTGTTTGCTCTGATCCTATTTTGTATTGTATAATGGACTTTTGAGCTTGAATACTGTTCGTTATCTCCATATATTTCATGTGTTTTTTTCCCCCCTTGTAAAACATTTGAATAAATGAACCCAAGAAGTACAGTAAAACCATTTTTTCTCAATTTCAACTGGACCAAGATCATCAAGATATCCAATGACTCCAGATAACCATGCAGGGTAAAAAACTTAAAGAATAAGGGGTTGGGAGTACCAACTCATTTCACCATATAAATGGTACATGTATTTAGATATCGGTTTTTGAGATAATGAAGTTTAACTTTTAAGTTAAAGGCTAAAAAAGATGTTACCGGTATGTTAAAATTTTCCATAAGTGACACCGTGTCTTACTGAAATCATCCCTGTGCATTTCTTGTAAGAGTATTTTTCTACTTACTGATTGTCAAAGAATGGATATCCTCAATCAGTAACACATTTGGATTACTTACTATGTAGTTATGCTGTGTAAATGTTTTGTCAAGCAATTATTATGACAGTGATGTAGCAAAACACTGATGATTCTGTAGTATGACACGTGTTACTAACATGATTGCATCAAAGATGTTAGATGAATAGAAAAGTCTAGAAATTAAAAATCAAAAGTCAAAGTTCAAGAAATGAGGGTCTGGGAGTATTAGTGTTTTGGATACAATTTCAGGAGTACTGTTGGAGAGAGTACAGTTGAATTATATATCCTCATGCTCACTCCAGATTCAGAGTTCCGGAGATGAGGTCTCTTGATATTTGGGTCAAAGAAGAAAGAGAATGTAAGCAAAGTTGACAATCTAAACAGAAACATGTAACCTTTAGGTGGAAATTAAACAAATATTGATCCTTTTATTTCGACGTCAACTTACAAGCTAAGAAGGAAGACCCACTCGTTGCTTTGCAACGAGCTTTGCTCTAGTTAAGGTCTTCCGTCTCCACGGAAGACCTTATAGTGATTCTATTGTTTCTTATTAAGGTCTTCCGTCTCCACGGAAGACCTTATAGTGATTCTATTGTTTCTTATTATTATTATTCTTATTCTTATTCTTTTTTTTTAGACAAAATTTTGTGCACGCGATTTCTCGAAAACTATTCAATGAATTTCCTTGAAATTTTCAGGGATAAAAGGTCTTTATATGAATTTTATATAAAATTCCGTTTTTTGGTAAACTCGGTTCCAGTGCCAAGTTATGGACAATTTTCTGATTTTAAAATGCAATTTTGTCCGCGAGTGTTCTCAAGAATGGCTTAAGATATTAACTGGAGACTTGTTAGAGATGATAGAACTTGACTTTTAGATTGGAGAGGGCACCTTTTCGTCTGTCGTCGGCACTTCCGGTCGCTTACGGAAGTGATCAAAGAAATCGTTAAATTTCAACTTTCCTTTTTTAAATCAATTCTTACATCACTTTATTGCATCTCTTTTGTAGTTTTGAAATATGTTGGTCCCACCGGAAACAAAAACGTCAACTTCCGGTTATAAGAGAAAAGCAACATAATATTTTTCTTTCCCATTAATATCTATTGTAGATAAAGTATTTGGAATGAAATTTAAATATGTTATTCAGACAGCAAATGTCTAGAGAAACCTCAAATATCTTTCAAAAATTCACTTCCGGTTGCGTGTTTTTCTGTCCTAAAAATGAGAAGTTGTCTGAGCAAGATCTCGGAAACGGAAAGAGATTAAGACACCAGACTTATATGAGCAACAGACCTTAAGATGTAGCAAAAACCATTTGGGTTCAGAGCGTCAGCCGTCACTTCCGGTTGTCACAGGAAGTGATCAAAAAAATCAAAAATTTCAACTTTTCTTTGTTTATTTAAAAATTGCATCACTTTATTGCATCTTTTTCGCAGATTCGAAAGATGTTGGTCCCACCGGAAACAAAAGCGACAACTTCCGGTTATAAGAGAAAAACTACAAAATTTGAGTATTTTACTTTCCTATAAATATTCTTTATAGATAATGTATTTGAAATGAATTTTAAATATGTTATTCAGACTGCAAAGGTCTAGAGTAACCTTAAATATCTTTCAAAAATTCACTTCCGGTCGCGTGTTTTTCTGTCCTCAAAATGAAAAATTGTCTGAGCGAGATCTCAAAAACAGGTAAAAGATTAAAACACCAAATTTTTATGAGTAGCAGACCTTGAGGAGTAGGCAAAACCATTTTGGTTAAATGCGTCCGTCGTCACTTCCGGTCGTCACAGGAAGTGATCAAAGAAATCAAAAATTTTAATTTTCTTTTTTAAATTAAAGTTTGCATCACTTTATTGTATCTCTTTCGCTGTTTTGAAACATGTTAGATTCCACCGGAAACAAAAACGTCAACTTCCGGTTTTAGGTGATAAACTACGTTACTTCGACATTTAACCTTCTCATAAATATTGCTTATCTATAAAGTACTTGAAATGTTTTTATGCATTTTGTAGATACTGCAAATGTCTAGAGAAACGTCAGAGATTTTTTCTATAAAATTCACTTCCGGTCGCGTGTTTACCTGTCCTCAGAATTAGAATTTGTTCTCACAATATTGCTCGGCAACAGTAAACGACTGAAGTCTAAAACTTTCAGAACTGATAGTCAGTTATCAGTTTATTTGAATCGCGAGGAAATCTTGTATCGCCGTTACTTCCGGTCGTGACAGGAAGTGATGCAAAAAAGTGAATGGTTAATGATTAGCACGTTGGATTTTCACCCTGACAACCAGAGTTAAATCTCCAGAGTGTCTGAATTTCTTTTACCACCTTTTCAGCTTGAATTTACGTTTTTACTTTCAAAATCGGACGGAAGACCTCTCATTGCTCGCAATGAGTTTCTAGTTAAGGTCTTCCGTCTCCACGGAAGACCTTATAGTGATTCTATTGTTTCTTATTATTATTATTATTATTATTATTCTTTTTTTTTTAGACAAAATTTTGTGCACGCGATTTCTCGAAAACTATTCAATGAATTTCTTTGAAATTTTCAGGGATAAAAGGTCTTTATATGAATTTTATATAAAATTCCGTTTTTTGGTAAATTCGGTTCCAGTACCAAGTTATGGACAATTTCCTGATTTTAAAATGAAATTTTGTCCTCGAAGGATCTAAGAAACGGCTAAAGATATGAACTGGAGACTTGTTAGAGATGATAGACCATAACTTCTACATGTTCGAAATTACCTTGGTTTTCGTCGTCAGTACTTCCGGTCGTCACCGGAAGTGTTCAAAGAAATCGAAAATTTCAACTTTTCTTTTTTTTAATCAAATCTTGCATCACATTATTGCAACTCTTTCACAGTTTTGAAATATGTTGGTCCCACCGGAAACAAAAACGACTACTTCCGGTTATAAGAGAAAAACTACATAATTTGAGTATTTTACTTTCCCATAAATATCTTTTATAGGCAAAGTATTTGAAATGATTTTTAGATATGTTATTCAGATTGAAAATGTCTATAATAACGTCAAATATCTTTGCAAAATTCACTTCCAGTCGCGTGTTTTTCTGTCCTCAAAGTGAGAAAATATCTGAGTGAGATCTCAGAAACGGTAAGAGATTTAGACACCAAACTTTTATGAGTAATAGACCTTGAGGAGTAGACAAAACCATTTGGGTTAAGAGCGTCAGTCGTCACTTCCGGTCGTCACAGGAAGTGATCAAAGAAATCGAAAATTTCAACTTTTCTCTTTTGGAATAAGACTTGCATCATATAATTGTATCTTTTTCACAGTTTTGATATGTGTTGGTACCACCCGAAACAAAAAAAAAAAAAACAACTTCCGTTTATAAGAGAAAAACTACACAATTTGAGTATTTTACTTTCCCATAAATATCTTTTATAGGTAAAGTATTTGAAATGATTTTTAGATATGTTATTCAGATTGGAAATGTCTATAATAACGTCAAATATCTTTGCAAAATTCACTTCCGGTCGCGTGTTTTTCTGTCCTCAAAGTGAGAAAATATCTGAGTGAGATCTCAGAAACGGTAAGAGATTAAGACAACAAACTTATATGAATAATAGACCTTGAAGAGTAGGCGAAATCATTTGGGTTAAATGTCAGCCGTCACTTCCGGTCGTCACAGGAAGTGATAAAAAAATCCAAAAATTAAACTTTTCTTGTTTAAATTAAAACTTGCATTACCTTATTGCATCTCTTTCACTGTTTTGAAATATGTTAGACTCCTCCGGAAACAAAAACGTCAACTTCCGGTTTTAGGAGATAAAATACGTTATTTCGATATTCAACTTTCTCATAAATATCGCTTATAGAAAAAGAATTGAAATGTTTTAATACATGTTGTAGATACTGCAATGTCTAGAGACACGTTAGAGATTTTTTTTTTTTTATAAAATTCACTTCCCGTCGCGTGTTTTCCTGTCCTCAAAATTAGAATTTTTTCTCACAATTGCTTGGCAACAATAAACGACTGAAATCTGAAACTTTCAGGACTTATAGTCTGTCATTAGTTTATTTGCATCGTATGAAAATCATGTGTCGCCGTTACTTCCGGTCGTGACAGGAAGTGATGCAAAAAAGTGAATGGTTAATGGTAAGCACGTTGGATTTTAATGCTGTTGACCAGGGCTAAATCTCCAGAGTGTCTGAATTTCTTTTATCACTCTTTCAGCTTGAATTTTCGTTTTTATTTTCAGAATCGGACGGAAGACCTCTCATTGCTCGCAATGAGTTTCTAGTTATTATTATTTTTCTTCCTAGGTACTTTTTTGTCCGTGAGTGATCTCCGAAACTACACATCCGATTGATGTGAAACCTTTTTAGGGTTAATAGGAATGTTATGTAGATTTGCGGAACGAAGGTCATTTTGCGCGCAAGTGCATGCACGTGCGTGCGCGTGCAATACGTAAAATGACCAATTAAATTGATAAAGCTGTAACTTTTATATTTTTTGATGAAATGCTTTGATACTCAGAATATAAGGATATATTAATAGTGTAGACAAGATGACAAGCCCAGAATGCGTATGCATGCACGTGCGCGCATGCGCATTGATTGAAATAACCAATACAATTGATATAGACTTAACTTGTACATTTTTTGATGAATTGCTTTGAAAATCAGAATATTGATATAAATTATAAGTGTAGACAAAAAGGCTTGATCAGCACACACATGCATGCACGTGCGTGCATTGAAATAACCAATACAAATGATATAGACTTAACTTTTTTTGATAAATTGCTTTGATTCTCAGAATATAAATATATATTGGAAGTGTACACAACATGACATGATCTGCGCACACATGCATGCACTTGCATGCACGTGCGTGCGCGTGCAATGATTAGAATGACCAATATACTTGATATAGCCAAAATTTCCATATCTTTTGATGAAATACTTTAATACTCAGAATATAAGGATATATTAATAGTGTAGACAAGATGACATGGTCAGCATGCACATGCTTGCACGTGCGCAATGATTAAAATAACCAATACAATCGATATAGACTTAACTTGCACATTTTTTGATGAATTGCATTGAAACTCAGAATATAAAGATATATTAGAAGTGTAGACAAGATGACATGGTCAGCGCACACATGCATGCACGTGCGTACGCGTGCAATGAGTAAAATTACCAATATACTTGCTATAACCATAACTTTTACATTTTTTGATGTAATGCCTTGATTCTCAGAATATATAGACATATTATTAATGTAGACAAGACGACATTGTCAACATGCACATGCATGCACGTGCGCAAGCATGCAATGCTAAAATGACCAATATACTTGATATAGCTGTAACTTTTATACTTTTTGATGAAATGCTTTGAACTCAAAATATGTAGATATATACTAATAGTATAGATAAGATGACACGTTCATCATGGATATGCATGCACGTGCGCGCGCTTGTAAAGCGTTAAATGACAGATATACTTAATATAGCCGAATTTTTTTTATCTTTTGATGAAATTTGAATATAAAGATGTATTAAAAGTGTAGACAAGTTGACATGGTCATTTTGTACATGCATGCCAGTGTGCGTGCGTGTAATGCATTAAAAAATATACTTGATTGCCTTATTTAGTCAAATACATCTTAATATTGCCAATTCAATAGAATATGTTGAACCTAGAAATCAGTCTGTGCATGTGATAAATCAAAATATGGAATCAGATGCTCAGAGACAATTAGATGTACCCCAGAGTTTTTATCTGAGGGAAGATGATCATGATTCAGATACTGCAGATTTAGAAAGCGATGACAATATAGTTCACCCGAACAATATTTTTAGTAGCTCTGATAGTGAGTCTGATAATGAGGACAAGAGGACCATGTCACAGAAACTTGGGGAATGGTCTACAACCTTTCAGATACCAAATATGGCTTTGTTATCTCTGTTAGATATTTTAAAACCATATTTCCCAGAATTGCCAAAAGACCCCAGAACTCTATTGCAGACACAAACATCTTATAATTTGTCAGAGGTTGGCGGAGGGCAATACTATCATTTTGGTATTGTTTTTGGCATATCTCAAAAAGTTGAACCATGCCTTCGTTTCCTTGAAGATGAATATCGTTTTGCTTTGCAAATAAACATTGACGGTTTGCCTTTGTTCAAAAGTACCAATGATCAGTTTTGGCCTATTTTAGGTAGGATAAGAAACATTACTGATGATTCCCCATTTGTTATTGGTTTATTTTCTGGACAAAGCAAACCGAACAATTTAAACAATTTTCTTCAAATCTTTGTTGATGAGTACAAGGAAATACGAGAAAATGGATTAGATATCCATGGCAAGCATTTCAGTGTAGCAATAGACTCGTTTATTTGTGATACTCCAGCAAAGGCATTTGTGAAATGTGTTAAAGGCCACTCTGGCTACTCAGGTTGTGACAAATGTACCCAGAGCGGTGTTCATTTGGGTAAAATGACCTTTCCTGAAACCAATGCACCCATATGAACAGATCCCTCATTTGACTCATTATCTGATGAAGATCACCACAAATGCATTTCACCTTTAGCGGAAATAAATGTAGGCATGGTGACCCAATTCCCTATAGATTACATGCATCTAGTATGTTTAGGCGTTGTCAAACGATTGCTTTTGCTATGGCTAAGGGGACCATTAAAGTGTAGACTAGGTTCACAAGATGTAAACAAAATATCTGAATCATTATTGTCTTTGAAAAATTACATTCCTTGTGAATTTTCCCGAAAACCACGCTCCCTAGATGTCATAGATAGATGGAAAGCTACAGAGTTCAGACAATTTCTGCTGTATACAGGTCCTCTTGTCCTTTTGCAAGTTGTACACAACAATCTGTACAAAAATTTCATGCTTCTCTCTGTTGCAATTCACATTATGTTGAATGATCGTTTGTGGGAAATGTATTGTTCATTTGCTCATGATCATCTTGTTGCATTTGTTACACATTTTGGTCAAATTTATGGGAAAGACATGCTAGTGTATAATGTTCATGGGTTGGTTCATTTGTCAGCTGATGCTTCAAAATATGGGAATCTTGATAATGTATCATCCTTTCCATTTGAAAATTTTTGGGGAGACTTAAACGTATGGTTCGTAAACCATCCTTCCCTTTGCAGCAGATTATCCGTAGACTTTCAGAGGAAAGGAATGCTCAAAGTACTAAAAACCCTGGAAAACATTACCCAGTTTTAAGGAAACAACATCAAGTTGGACCTTTGCCACCCTGTCTTTCCAATGGTATTCAATATGGATCAGTAGAAACTCCCAAATTCAGTATTAAATTGAATCAGAAAGATAGTTGCGTGCGTGTAGGGGGACAAATAGGTGTGGTAAAAAATATCATTTTAGATGATGCCGACACTTTTGTTGTATACCAACCATTTAAATATTCGGAGGATTTCTTTGATATTCCGGTACCTTCTGGTTTTCTTGGAATACAAATTGTTCATGATTTGGACACTACTGAAAGCGTTTCTAAATTGTCTGACATCCAAGCAAAATGCACTCTCCTTCCACATAAAGGGAAATATTTGGCTATCCCATTCACGAGTACTATCTGGTGAAATTATGCTATGTTTTATAAGAAAGTATTTTTTATATGTACTGTAGTTAGATATGTGTGAAAATAAGGTCAAGTAATTCAGAATATATATATAGCGTCATAAGAAAAATTTACTTGTTTAATTGATCTGTGATAGGTCTATGTACGCAGTGGTTGAGTTTATTGATGAGGGCTCTGTTGCTGTCGTTCCTAAGACCTGGCTTACTGATGACAAGAAAAAGTGCAAATGGCCGATGTGGACAAAATTAACCATGCTGTTAAACAGTCTATGGAGCCTACACCTTCTTTCATGTGTCTTTCCATCCGAGTGTTGTATGAATCTGGTAAATATATATACTCCTTGCTAGAAACTTTGAAAAATTTAACGAAAAACCCTAAAATAGTTTGATCTATTTTTTCTTAAATATATAAGGTACAGAGTTTGATAAAGAATGAACATAATAATGAGTGAATAACAAATAAACATCAAATATTTATGTTATTATCCAAATTTATTTTGTTACAATATTTTTTTACACACTCAGACGATTATGAAAAGGCTAGAAAAAGGCTCTCAAGAGCAGAAGTTACATCAAACTTAGAGAGTGACCAGGCGGATGAAGAAACAGACGCAGTCCCGAAAAGAAAGAAAAGGTACTTGTATGATTGTGATGGCTGTGATTTTCAAAACATTTTTCTTATACTTCTCGTTATTAAGTTATTCTTAATTGTTTTGTTTTGCACTAAAATCATTTCAGACCTAATCCAAGATATGATTCCCTTTCCTCTGAAAGCGAGGGGGAGAATGAATGCAATATAAGCCAGGACAAAACTTCAGGTAGCCTTCGAAGATCACCAAGAAAATCAAAGAAACAATTTCCAGACCCCCCACCACTCCCTGCTCTTCCTTCACTTGCATCACCAGCTCGAAAATCAGCACCCTCAACCCCGTCGGCTAAAGCAACATCAAGTACGATATCATCACCAACTTCATCTAAAGCTGCACTGGATTCAACTCCAAATCAACAAATTACAGGTAAACAGGATTTATTTATAAGTATACAGTGTACATTATGTACCTAGATATGTGCAATTATTTATGTATTTTTTATACCTCCGCTTGAAAAGTGGGAGGGTATATAGTGATCGGGGTGTCTGTCTGTACGTCCGTCCGTCTGTTACGCTTTAGGGTACCTATCTCTTATCCGCAACTCCTCTTATACCACTGAATGAAATTTAATGAGACTTTCACAGAATCTTTGGTACACAATGCCATTGTGCACCTCCTATTTTACTTTTTGATCTGACACTTATTTCGGTTCTCCCAGGGCAAAACATGGACTTTGCCATAATAATCATATGGGAGACAGGGGTATCATTTAGTGAGTTCAGTGCTCACAGTACCTCTAGTTTTATTCAAATTTTGTTACAGATTTATTTATCAAATTTAAATTCTATCAATTTAATATTTCTGAGATTTTGTACACAAAAAAAAATTCCAATGTATATTTAAAGATAATTGATTACTTTTTTAGCAACGAACATCAAAATCCTCACTATTTTAGAAGATATAAAGGGACAAGTCCGATTCAATACGAAATTACTACAGAATGTCTTGGCAAAGGTTGAGGTTACTGGAACCACTACTACTACGGAGGATGAGGTAGATCTGGGAATTGAATTTCCCTTGAAAACCCTAGAGGCATTGGACTCTTTAAAGGAACAATTGAAGTGCCAAGAAACCGCCAAAATAATGGTAACTCTAATAAATACTGTGCATTATTGTGAACATTTATAATAAATACTGTTCTAAAAATTCATCAATTTTACATGTATCTAAAAGTTGTTTCAGTTAACTAATTACAAATTGTGATTTTAAGCTTGGAAAACTGATGTGCATTGGTGGTGACAATATCCAAACCTGTGTTCGGAGAGTATTATCATTTTTGATGGCAACAACTTTGGCAATGCAATTGAATTGGAGTGGGAAAGGGAATAAAAGAGGGCTCTCCAGTCTAAAATTAAAAGACATAATTATAAGTAAGTAACAGAGTATTGAACATCTTTCTCTCAAGTTGTCTAAATCTAGCTACTTTCTATTGTATAGATAATTACGATTTTGATAAAGATACCAAGGTTTATAAATCAACATGCACTTATATATATTTGTTATTGCCTTTGTAATGTCTACATGTTGATGTCTATACCAGTAATTTGTTTTCAACACCAAATTCTTTTTATTTTCAATCAGAGGCTGTGAGGAAAAATAAATTTTGCAGTGCAGTTACGGACAGTGAAATTGAAAACTTGTTAAGGACTGGCTAAGGTACGCCAAGGATCGAGATGGGGGGAGGAGAAAAAGAAAGAGATCGAAGGAAAAGGACAGTGAGGAAGCAAGCCAGGATTAAAAACTTTAATTATTTTCCAAAAGTTTTCATCATCATCTTTTTAATACTACTTTTGTACTTTTTGACAATTTAATTGATATAAAAATCATTTTACAGGGAATCATTTGTAATGTTTTCTTTCTACTCATATGCATTGTGAATGCAGGTCAAAGTATATATAAAGTGTACTCTTTCAATATTCATGATATGTCAATATAAGTATAATTAACAAATATATATTTTTTCATTCAATTTGTTTTAACAGATGTAGATTATATTCAACAACTGGCCAACAAAAAGCTTTAGAGCAATAAGCCGCCAATATCGGTCAATCATTTGAGTATAACCAACAAGGGTAGGGCCATCATTGGGCCAACCTGAAGGACCAGTTGCATCTATATGTTGGCTGTTAATTGGCTTAATATGTTATCTACGTTGGCCCAACAATATGCCAACGTTTCCAACTGAGGGCCAACATTGGGCCAACCTAACCAACCATTTACCTATGTTGGCTTTTAGTTGGCTTACAATTATACCTACGTTGGCCCAACAATATGCCAACGTTTCCAACTGATGGCCAACATTGGGCCAACCTAACCAACCATTTACCTATGTTGGCTGTTAGTTGGCTTACAATTATACCTACGTTGACCCAACAATATGCCAACATGTTGGACCAACGTTGGGCCGATGAGCAAAATGACCGTGGGCCAACGTAGGAATACCAACAGTGGCCCAACGTTGTAAAAAAAAAAATGGGCCAACGTTGGCCCAACATTGTCTTGCTATCTGGGTACATTGGTTTAAAAAAAAAATTTACAGATTGGATTTTCATTGCCTTAGGCGTTTTTATTGTTATAGACGCACTATCTGTAACAATATATATAATCATCAGGGTACGCAGACGCTCACGGTATCAACCACCCGGCATCACTCTTTCCCCTCTTTATAGTCCAGACACCACGACAATCGATCCAAGGCACTCTACACTAACGTCATCAGAAGAAGAAATTTAAACAATACCACACTTACATCTATATCGTCGGAATCAACACCAAAAAAGGCGTTCACACCTATAGATACATCGTCAACCCCTTCGGAATCTAACGTTCAATCCGATAGCACCATTGCTGTTTTACCGGTTACCTCGGAAACGGTTTCAATTACTGTTGGAAATATATGAAGATAACTAACAGTATTCAAACTCAAAAGTCCATTAAACAATACAAAATAGGAGCAGAGCAAACACAGACCTCCAAACATCAGAGGTGGGATCAGGTGCCATGGAGGAGTGAGCATCCCCTGCCGACCGGTCACACCCGCCGTGTGCTCCTTGTCATGATCGGAAAATAACGGGAAAATCGTTACAAATCCCTTGACACTAGAAATTACCGAAGCAGTGGGTGTTACTATGGGCGATGGCAAAACGTCGCGATGGTTGTAAATAATTTTTGTTTTGAAATTCGTTTATAAAAATGATTTATTTTTATGAGACATGTTTTATTCATTTTAAAATATAATATGTTTCATTCATTTCCTTTGGAAGAGCTTCAATTTTTTTTAATTCAATAATCTGTAGATAATTAGATATATTACTATATTACCTATTGATTGTTATTTTTCTATATTCAAGTTATTAATTTTTTAACAATGTAACTGATTATTGTCACTTTTAGTTTCAATATTATATTGTTTTTTTTAATGAAATATTTTATAAAATATTTTACAATTCAGTATATAAAATCGATATAGATGTATGTCACAACCTTTTTTATTTTTAATGTTCATGAAATTTTACAATTTGATCAATACGGAAAATTCAGCTTATGTTCTAATATGCAGAGGATTTTTTTTCCCCATCAATTATGACATATTACTGCATTTAATGATTTTTGTAGATTCTTTTTTTTGTTTAGATTATGAACGTATTTTAAAATAATGTATATGTCAAACCATTTTATTATTTTTTTGTTGACCTTGTTTTTTGTTTTGTTTTGTTTTTATTATTTAATTATTTCTAATATAGAACAATAATCGATCAATTGTTGATTAATAAAATATTACTGCGACTAACGTGTGTTTGTCTTCGTTCTAAATTGATTAAACAGTTTAGTCACACAGGCGCTAAGATTACAATGACATGATAGACACTCGGACATAAGTGAAACTTGGGGTACAATGGTGAAAAATAGTTTAGAAAAACGTGACAGTTTTAAGTATCCTTGTGAACTTTGGTATTGAATGATTGAGAAGCGCGATTTTGCTCTCATCGAGTGATAACATGGTATTCTAATATTCATGTGGGTCAATGAGAACTGTGTTACTAAAGAAAACTGTGGTGATTTTAAGCCAACAGTGAACTCAGGTGTTTAATTTAATAATACGCTACAACTGAAGATAATAACCTTGATAATAACACGGTATTCTTATATACATGTAGGTCAATGAAAACTAGTCTAAAACGTACTGAAATAAAGATGCGATTTTTGTTTTAAATCAACGTTTAAGATGGACCCATGGCACGCAAAGTACACATGTCATAGATGTATAAAGAGATTTCCTAATTATTCGTCTTTTCGTGCACACGAGAGAGTACACGAAAGGTTAGATCAACTAGAGCAAGAAAATCCATCCAAGATCAGAAAATTAAATAACAAAAGGGGAGAAGAAGGTAACAATGACACAGAAATTACATCTCAGGCACATGTCTGCAGATGGTGCTTGGACTCTTTTCCTGGTAATCAAGTAGAGTTATTCCGCTTTCATCAGAATATGCATAGAGATGTAGAAACAAACCAGACAGGCGGCGGAGACAGGATGTCCTACAACATTAAGAAAATAATTAAAAACTCTGAAAAAGAATGCTGCAATTGATAGACATTTTGTCGTAAAATTTAATGGAGACCGTGGGCAAAAAAATCAAAGATATTACGCAACAGCTACAGAATATGTTTGGGGATATTATAAGCGATACCACACGCGATCTCAGTCCTAGCGATTTAATTAGATTAGAATCAATCATGATCAATTAGACAATGCCATCTATGTCCCTCTCAGACCCATTGGAGACGATTCATCAGAGTTGGTGCTGAATCACATAGAAAATGTGCTGACGAGCCACGAAGATCTCCCCCTCGATCACAGTTTATACATAGATGTCGGAACGATACAAGTTCCTTCGGGTATGATTTATATTTTTTTTTCAAAGAAATTAAATAAACATGTAGAGACATTCATATACAAAAAAAAAAAAAACAGTTGCACATGTTTGATATAGCTTTTACACATAACTGGCTACATGTATTTATATGAATTTTCACAGGAGGCAAAGGCAATGAAATACATGCTATTACGGGTCCTGATAGCTCCATCCGCTCAAAGAGATCAATTGTAGAGATAATCAACGATGACTACACGTGTATGGCGCGTGCCACAGTCATGGGGTTTTGTCGCAGCAAACCAAGTTTCTACAGAGGTATGGAGGCAATTGATAAAGGATAAAAGTAATCAGAACATGGAGGAAATGGTGTGGAACGTGAAAAAATGTCCTGTGTGGTATTATTCAAAGCTAAAGCGAAGGGATCAAACGGGAAATTGGCCGACTAAATTGACACATGTGCTCTGTCATCGAGGTAACATACCCATCAATCGCAAGTTAGGTCTTACTGATGTTCCGGCTCTCTAGAATTCATTAGGGTTAGACATCTTGGTAGTTCAGGCTGCGGGAGGAAATAGGTTTATACGTACTCCTCCCGAAGAAAGCACAAAACAGAGGCTATTTCTGTATCTTGTGGAAGATGAACGATTCTATTTCCATTTTCACGCCATTGACAATATTTGTGGATTTTTCGGAAATGCAAAATTTTGTCATCATTGTCTTAAGCCATACAAAAATAATCACCAGTGTCAGAAATCATTTATTGTCTGTAAACCTAAAAGCCCTTGTCAGATTTCAGGTTGTCAGATGAGCTGCATTCATTGTCACATGACTTGCAGATCTTTGGATTGTTTTAAGAGTCAATTACAAATACATGGAAAGCAAAAAGAACCCTCATGTGAACGTTGGTGGAAGTGTACAAAATATTTTACAACACTCGATAGAAAACAGCGTGACCCACATCTTCTTGTTTGTGGGGAATGGTTATGTAAAAGTTGTGACCATAATTGTAACATACGTGCAAAAGAATGTAAAGAAGTTAACCCTAGATTCATCTTTGATTTTGAATGTACTCAAGAAGATTCGATGCTACGGTGCTCAGAAGGTTATGTTTCAAAATATAACCCAGACTGTCCAGATTGCAAAGAAAATGATATGAAATATGTCGCCTGTACTTTGTGTAAACTGCATGGTGCAGTAAATGCGAGCATCTTCCCAACTTAATCTTTGCGCGTAAAGTCTGCGAGATGTGTATTCAAGACGTGAACATGTTTTGAAATGTGATTCTTGTGGCACACGATGCAATAATTGTAACAAGTACAATTCGAAAGAAAAATGCTATGAAAAGGCACCTTGTCACAAGACCTGCGGCTTTAGAGAAAAAGTTTTCAACGGTGAAGAAATAAAAACAGAATTTGGTAGATAGTTATTTTCAAAACAACTCAAAAATTTCACAGCCATGGCTCATAATATCAAGGGGTATGATGGGTACTTTTGGTTAGAGTATCTCATTTCTAACTCCATTGTCCCTCAGCTGATTACAGGAACCAAAGTTATGTACATACATGTGGCCAACGGTTTAAACAACAGAGTGATAGACTCCCTTAACTTTCTACCCATGAAATTGTCCAAACTACCAGAACCTTTTGGTCTGCAAAAATTGAAAAAGGGATATTTTCCACACTTTTTCAACAAGCAAGAAAATCAAAATTACAGGGTCCATACCCCCCTCCCCCCCCCCCCCCCCGCCGAGTGTTACGGAGCTGATACTATGAGTTCAAGAGAGAGGGGTATTTTTCACGAATGGCACAAAAAAGTAGAATCGGGGGAAATCGTTGACTTTAAAGTAGAAATTTTGGAGTATTGTCGAAGCGATGTCGATATTTTACTTCAAGCTTGTCTCAAATTTCGAGACCTTCTGATGGAAATCATCGGAAAACGCGAGACTATTGTGCTAGAGGACGGCACACCTGATGTAATACTGAAGGGCGGTGTGGATCCGTTCAATCACATAACCATCGCAGGCGTGTGCATGCAAATTTTCAAAAGTACTTTTCTGAAAGAAAATTACAGAGTTAAATTGCGTTGCGACGAAAATGTAGCCGACTGGTTACCAGCAATACGTGTGAACAATAAAATGTCAGTCGCTCTCGCGGAAAACAATTTCGTGTTTATAAAACAATTGCAAGAAAACGATTACTTTCTCGAAAAATCGGAATTTGTAAACACACCCATTACCGAAGTACCATCAGCAAGGTATCACAATGATCAATACATTCTCAGTTCCATAAAATGGTTGAAATGGATCGAGGATTGATTGATTGATTATTATTGTTTAACGTCGAGTCGGCAATATTTCAGCCATATTTCGGCGATCAAATCAAGTGTATATGCCCATTTATGAAGTTTTAGGTTCCTCTGGCGGCCCCCAGAGAGCCTACTCTTTTTCGAAAACCAGAGAAACGATCTTTTTCGTGCCCAAGGGGTTGTTATCCTTGACACTGGGCCCCATTTAACGTCCCATCCGACGGACTCAAAAATTAAAAATATGTAAACAGTTAAAATATATATACAAAATTCCTAAGTAATATCATTTTAAATTTTGCAGTAAAAATCAGTTTCATGTAAAAATCCTAAAATTGTATAAACATTTATATTTGCAAAAAGTTCATGCATCGTTTGCACATTTTTAAAAAGTCTACTTTGAGTAGGAGAAAAATCTGTACATTCCAAAAGAATATGATTGATAGTTAATAGGAAGGGGTCATTAAAAAATCTTCTTCTCAAGATCCACTTGGCCAGAAAAGCTGAAACTTATGTGAAAGCATTCTGGGTTATTGTAAATTCTAAATTGTTCAAATCGTGACCCCGGGGGGTAAGACAGGGCCACAATAAAGAATCAAAGTTTTACATTGGAATATATAAGAAAAATCTTTAAAAATCTTCTTATGTGAAAACATCCTGGGGTAGTGTAGATTCTAAATTGTTCAAATCATGACCCCCGGGGTAGGGCGGGGCTACAATGAGGAATCAAAGTTTTACATTGAAATATATAGGAAAAATCTTCTCCTCAAGAACCACTTGGCCAGAAAAGCTGAAACTTGTGTGGAAGAATTCTGGGGTAGTGTAGATTCTAAATTGTTCAAATCACGACCCCCGGGAGTAGGGCGGGGCCATAATAGGGAATCTAATATTTATACCCCCGGATCGAAAGATCCCGGGGGTATATTGTTTTCGTCCTGTTTGTTTGTTTGTCTGTTGTCAACTTTAACCTTGCCCATAACTTGGCCAAAGTTACTCAGGTGAGCGATGTGGCCCATGGGCCTCTTGTTTCAATTGGTGGCACTGTAGCTCTCTGGTCATTCATCTCAATTTTTTTTTTAGACCAGCAAGCTAAATAACTGCAGGTACCCACTCCCAAATAAAAAAAAATCTAAACCAATTTTGATCAAACTCAGTATTTCCATTTTTTGAAAACTTTAATTACCAATTCTGACTATTTATATTTCAAGAAAAGCATAAGCCATGAAGATTACCAATAGGAAAGTTAAATTACAGCTATGCTGAAAAACGATACAAACAAGTTAAAAATACAGTAAAAAAGCCAGGAACGGGAACAACAACAATTTTATTACCCCGCTCTGCATCTTATGAGGAAACTTAAATATCAATTGAAGAATTTTTCCCTGATCATTCATTATGTTTCCCCTTCCAAGGGGAGACATTATTTTTGTAGATTTTCTTATTAAGGTCTTCCGACTTCCTTCGGAAGACCTTATTTTTTTCGTCTGTCTTCTTTTGTTTTTAGCTCACCTGAGCTGAAAGCTCGGGGCATTGTGAGTGTTTGGGAGGGTAGGTTAATATACATATATTTGGAGTTCTCATACTTATGCATTAAAACTATTATTGAAATTATAATAAACTTAATGAATTCTATTTATTATATTATACATTAATTTTGTAGGTCAGACGGGGCATGCAGGCACCTAGCTGCAGCCCTTTACGAGTTGGAGGCATTTCAGGCCAAGTCATGCACTGATGGGAAAAACCAGTGGAAGAAAAGAGTTCGTAATCATGACATCTCCTTGCCAGTAAGACATCTTATTGTTAAGAAAGCCAGGTATGTTTATGAAGAAGAGCAACAGGGAAACTCCACATTGATTTGTTTGACCAAAGGCCATTGGACAAACGACAAACAATGCAAGATCAAGAAAAGAGGGAATTTGACCTTAAATTACAAGAGGTATCTCATATATATATATATATATATATATATATATATATATATATATATATATATATATATATATATATATATATTGTACAGTAACAGAACTCTTTTAACTTGTTAATAAGTAATTAAAAAAGTACTTCCAATTAAATCATTTTCTTGCAATCTGTTTTTCCCCCAACATAATATACAACGTGTACATTTTAGATGTCTGCAAATGCCCAGGCTCTCAATATTTTGATTAACTCTGAGGATTTTCCAAACAAAAGTCATCCTGATCCAAAATTGCAAGACCTCGATCAACTATCTATTTCTTACAAAGGAAAGAAATTCATGGAAAGCCATGCTGGACACATGGACGTTGAAGATTTTTATAATTCCGTCAACTATTCCAAAGAAGATATATCCAACAATAATGAATACACCCAAGGACAAGCTACAAATGAAGCATGGTATGAGATGAGGGTTGGTCTTTTAACAGCTTCAAACTTTAAACAAGCCATCAAGTATATCGATGACAAAAAAGAACCATCAAAATCATTTATGAGAAGCTTGATGGGTGAAAATAGAATGGAAGATCTCGCTTTACCCGCGCCATTAAAATAGGGCAGGGAAAAGGATAATGTGGCCCGACTTCAGATTACTGCGTCGCCAACACAGATGCTTGAGAGTAAAAGAAAATGGGCTTCTTATAAAATGAAGAGTTTCCAGTACTTGGATGCAGTGTTGATGGCATATGCACATGTAAATGCATTCCTCCTCACCCACCAAAAATAGTTGAAATAAAGTGCCCTTATTCTCTGCGTAATGAAAAGCCAAAGAATGTGGGAGTCAAGTCAAAATGTATTTACGACAAAAGCTCTGGGACTTGGATTGTAACTCCAGATTCAGAATATTATGCACAAATACAGGGACAGTTAGGTCTTTATGGCTATGAAAATGCTGATCTGGTTATATACACACAGAAAGGAATTCATGTCTCTCATGTTCATTTTATTAAACAAATTTTCTCTAGTATGGCACTTGTATTGTTTCACAAGATGTATGTTCTTCAAGTGCTGTTAAAACAAAAACATATATTTTCCTTGTATATTATTTTATATATTTTTCATCTTAATACATAAATTTTTCAGCTTTTTATTTATTATATTGTCAGACACCTTGTATTTGAGCAAATAATTATATACTTTAGAATGTAAGATTGAATTGATGATAGACTTAACAGTTGAACTGTGCTTGCATTAATTCATTTCATTTGCAATTATACATGAATGTATGAAATATATAGATTACTTAAGAGTTGATTAATACAATTGTACATAATTCATAAATTTAATGATCATTATATTAAATCATGTTAATTTTATAATTACTAAACATGCTTCAGATTGATTTTACATTTCAGTTGACTAACTTTGAATCTAAATTGCAGATACAAGCACAAACACCCAAAAACCTGATGAAATAAAGGATGTAGTCTTAAAGGCATAGTTCCTTGTAAAATTTTAAATGTTTTTAATCTTCGAATGGCACGCTCCACATGAATCCGAGCTCTTGAAATCCGTCTTGTCTTTGTCACTGCTCTACTGCTCAAATCTACCCATAGAGTAAGGCGGTATATTCAGAGTACATGATCCTCTGGCTAAGAGATCTCGTATTAAAAATCCACGGTCAGCCATAATATCATCTCCATGTTCTAAATATTCAAGATAACCACTTTCCTCAACAATACGTCGGTCTGAAATACTACCAGTGAAAAGTTTAGAAATAAAAGTAAATGATCCTGTGGGAGAAATGGAGATAAGTGCCTTCAGGGTATTGTGGTGTTTATAATTAGACCAGGTTACTCTCTGAGAGGATGGTAAACTTGGTTTCTGCATAAAAAATTCTGTACAGTCTATAATTTATCTGGTCTTTGGGAAATATTTGAATGCTTTCGGTAAGTTAGCTGTTATCTGCTCTTTAATTGGCCATGAAATTAAAAAATGCAACGCCAGATACAAAAAATTTATCAATGTTGTGAAAATCCGACTGATACTCGATGGATGAATACCAACTAAATTACCCAACACTTCTACATCTTACCCACGTTTAAGACGACCCAAAGTGATCACAAATTCTTCTTTCAGTGAAAGTTTCCTCTTTGGACCAGCTTTCCGAGCCTACAAAATTGAATTAAATAGAACAAAAAATACCAAGTACTTATATTTTTATATAAATTGAAATACATTTATAGTTACTTATAACGTATGGAAAAGCATAATTAAATCAATTTTTAAGGTGGGAAACACTCCTTTGTAATCTGTTGTATCCTGTCCCCTCCAGTAGTTCAGCTTTTCTGCTTTTGGTCTAATCCATTGAAATAAGAATAGATTTAAGCCTGTAATTTAAAAGTAAAAAACTTGCATGTGATTACAATATTCTCAATAGGACTTTAAACAACAAACAAACAAAACTATCTGTGTGACTTGATAATTTTCTCCAAAACCTACGAAGAACATTTAGAACGTTTAGAAAAGATCTTTTAGCAACCAAGGGTTGTTAATTTGAAATTATCACCGACGATGTGCGAATTCTTTAAGAGAAAAGTAAAATATAAGGAAGTTGATCCTATCATCACTGAAATGGGCAAGACAAACAGAAAAAAATACTTGCACAAAAAATCTTGAAAGAAAAAAAGCGTCAACCAAATGTTATGATTACCATAATGAAATACAATCCATAAATTAAGGGTTTAAAAAATACGCATTCTCAAACAATGGGACATCTTGCAAACAGACACAATTTGCAAAGAGATATTTATCGATGAACCAATAATCGCCTACAGTTAACAAAAAACATAGCGAAATGATAATCAAGTCACGCTTACAATAGCTTAAGACACATAATAAAGGTGGGCTTCTGATGATGGCGGGCCTTGAGAGCAAAAATATATTTCTCTTTAAAAACCGCCGAAACACTCTATGCTTCCATAATAACATTTTTATTAAATAACTAATAAGTGGTCTAGAGTGTCGGGCCCTAGTAAATTTACAACAAGCTTGGTTGATTGATGTCCTTTTTCAAAACCATTTATCATTTGCTTGAAAGCACATGGATTTGGTTTTGCTCTTGATGGCTTTCCGTACATCACTCAACCAGGTGACCGGAACATAAAGTCGGTGCCCCTCGACCAGCTGGGTGTACCCAACAGGGATTTGAGATTAATCCATGTTGTCAATGATCAAACTGGAGTAATTGAGTACAAGTGGGCAGTTGATCTTTTAGAGACAAACCGGAAAAAGAGAAAATGTAGGCAATTTTAACCAAAATAGCACACAATTATTTACTTCAATTTCCTGAACACCTTTTTCTTTTACCAATTTTTCTTTATCTTTTTCAAAGATCCAAAACAAGACAATGATTATGAGCAGTTTGAGGAATACCTAAAAAAAAACCTCAGGTGGAGCAAAAACGGAGGCAACCTCACAGCAATACGCTTTAATAGCCAGAAACATATTAAAAGAATTGAAAATCACTTGGATTCATTTATTCCGTCCTGGTATGAACAAGACTGCATTAACTTCAATCGCTGGATTTCGTATTTTTCTGCTTACAAAACAATGGTTTTGATTAGTTTTTAATAACAGGTTATTTCTATAATCTTAAATCATGCACATAGCATTTGGTTCCCTTAATATATGTCTTTTATGTTTCGGTCCGCCTGTCTTTTTACAGTTTTCATTACCGCATTTGTAGTTATAACATTTTATTACAAGCGTGGATGAGTTTTCTTTATCAGTATTCCATATAGATCAAGGCTGCACATGATATTACTGTAAGTCATGCGTTAAGGCCAAAGATCATGCTAGACTTGGCTAAAATGGCATAGCACTCATCCTTTCGAGCATTAGAATTCTACAGGAACTTCAAAGGGGCCCTGTTTTTTCAGCAACAACAGACGAAGACACACCGAATAGGCGTCTGGAAGAGTCCTGGTTTCTGCCAGCCTTCAAGAAAATGAAGCATAACATCAAGGGTTGTGCAGCAGGAAACTTTAAACTCCTCACTCCACGCTTTAAAAGCGTTTCTTAAGTTCCTGCTGTCGCAGAAACTGGCGACTCTTTCGGACAACAATATATGTACTGATACTGTTACCAACACCATTGCCTCCCTGGAGAAGTGGATGAAGGCAACATCAAAAAGAGAAAATCAGAATAACTGAACTAAAAGAAAAGCAAATGGGTAGGTACAAATTTTGCGGTTGTATAATTGTATTCTCTCTTTGTTTCTCTCTGTATCGCTTCTAGTAGATAAATATAAATAGATGTCATTTTGTTTTTTTTTTTTGGGTTTAGACGACCTAATCCCATCAAGTATAATACAAAAGATCATGAATTCATCGGACTTCAAAAGATTGTCGTCGAATATTAAAAAAAATGGACCGAAAGGACTACATCTCTGTACGAGCCATGCTCATATACAAGATACTGGTGTCCAACGGGCAAAGATGTAAAGCAGTCATTAACATGACTGTTTCACAATTTAAAAGCCGGAAGGACTTCCCGGAAGGATTAACTACCATAAAGGTACATGTAAATACCCGGTATATTAGAATCTACATTTTCGGCCTAATGCTTAAAAAAAAAATAAGGAATTCAGCACTATTAGCATAAATTTTGTATACCATAAATTATTGAAAACTGTTTGTGTAACAACATGTATCAATGATCAGGATAATTGACTTTATTGTTGTTATTGTTCAGGTCTTCAATTTTAGCGATAGACCGTATAGTGAATACACACTTCACTTATTATTATTTCATTCTTTTTTATGTTTTTTTTAACAAAATTTTGTACACTTAATTTCACAAAGACCCTTAAGATCTTTCGCTTTCATTTTCAAGGAGAGAGATGTGTCATGGTCTGGTTTGCGTATTTTGGTGCAAGTTGGAAAATCTAGAATTTCTAGATTAAAGCGAGAACTAACTGCTTTGTATTATATATCCGCATTGTAGATTTCACGACATTGTAATACCTTTATTTTGAAGGTCAAACAACATAAAACCTCAAAGACGTATGGAGATGCCCATATTGTCCTTGAAAGATCCCTGGTAGAAGAAATGAGAGAATTTGTTAAATGGCGACCAGAGGAATGCGAGAACTTTTTCTTCCTTACAACATCTGGTCGACAGATGACAAGTTCTACAGTAAATCAGGACTTAAACCGGTGTTGCAGGATAGCAAACTGGACAAAACCTGTGTCAGCCACAAGCTTTAGACAATTTTCTGCCACTGTGGTAAAATGAAACTCTCTCTCTCTCTCTCTCTTTCATAGAAGTTTGGTATTATAAGTACTTAGCTTTCATTAACGATTATATAATAACCATTTTAGGTAGTCAGCTATCCTGACAGCATCCGAAGAATAGTCGCTGGTCATATGTCCCATTCGTTTGATACTCGAACGAAATACTACGTACTTCAAGAAAAGGAATCACAAGAGAAACAGGCGTTTCATCTACTTAATATCGGTATTAATAGCTTTTTGTTAATTTATATTCTTTATTGTTTAAATTTACTATAAGACTCATTCAGCAAACTAAAATTATGATATTGTTCCATTTTTATTGGTAATCCATTTCTTAAACAGCTCTAAAGAACACAGAAAAAATATCGACAGGTATTCCTCACTTAATATAATCTTAATGGCAAGTTTTGAAGTTAAAAGAGAACAAATAGTTGTACTCACTACAAAAGTATACTATAAATTAACCCTTTTATAAAACCATGAATCTATTTTTATCTAGTTTCTGTAAAACCATTTTGCTCTATAATGATGTATTATAACTAATTAAATGTAAATTTTTCAAATTTAATTTGGTATAGATTAAGTTATTTAGACTAATTTGATTTTGTATAATATATTTGTTTGATTTTCCTTTTAAATATCATCAAACAAATTGCAGAGCATCATGTCTCACAAATATGACACATGATTCCTAATATGGTGGCTTAAAGATTGAAAAACATTTAGTTAATGAAAGTTGCCATATCTTAGACTTTCATTGCTAATAACTCAGAATGATTCCATTATGGCAAAAACATTAATTAATCCAACATGGAGAAATATTATTGAAGCTGGAAAAAAGTTAATGGCAATGTTTTCTTGATTCCATTTTGAGTTGATTGCGATTGGTTCATTTTAGGCATCTGTTTTTCATATGTTACATCCCATAACCTATGTACATTATTTCATTCTCTTTATCCTCTCATTCTCCGTGTATTTTTGAAGTTTGTGGTTACAGATGAATAACTTCAAGGTGAGATTATTCTGGATTTTATTAAATTGTGTCCTCATCTTTACATTAGCAGTTAGTGTATGTGAAGGAACACTATTTCGTCTCTACTGGAATTCAAGCAATCCAATGTAAGCATTAATTGTTGTAATTAAAGTATTGAATGATGCACTAATCACACCTACTGTTATTCTACAGACTTACTGTATATTCATAATACTAGTTTCAGACAGAAGACAAGAAGAATAAATTTAAACATTGGGGATGGCATAGACTTTATAGGTCCCACATATAATGAAACAACGTCACCATGCTTTTTTGAATATTATGCTATTTATGTTGTATCATTTGTGTCAATCATTAATTCAACATAAATATCTGAATTCCATAATGCCGCAGAGTATGACATAGCTAATATAAAATAAATTGTATATCAGTGTCAAGTTTCACATGACACAATTTTAGTGTGCCACTTGAAAGAAATCTGGGGTTTTTTTCTTCACTGGAATATAAAATGTTTCAATGCAATACATTGTTTGGTAAGTTTTGATAATTTAAATTTCATTTAAATTTATTTCCCTGTAAGGAATTTGTATTGATAGATAAGAGAATTGAACAATTTAATGTATTTTACTAATTCTTTCTTAAGAAAAGAGACTAATGATTCCTTTTTCTGTTGAACTATCAATTTGCCACACTGTATATGTAGATGAAATCACAGAAATGTATGCATAAAAATTTGATAAGCAGTCATCATTTACAAAACTATTTTTACATGCTTTAAAACAATCATACTAGATACCATTAGTATTCATACCATTACGGTTTCTTTTGATAACATGATCAACATTATTTCATACAATAAGTCAAAATTTTCCATTGTTAGGCATCAGAAAGAGAATTTCACTTATGTTCACTGGAGCAAGGGAAACATTTGATACTGCAATGCAATAAACCTTACAATAAAGTTTCTTTTACAATGATCATTTACAGTTTTAATCCTGTTCCTGGAATGTTGGATTTTGCTCCAGGAAAGTACTATGTTATATGTAAGTAGACGTGTACTTCTAGTGAAGATTATGTATATTTAGTATTCACAATTATTTTATCTTAATCAACAGAAGTAAGGTTGCAATTTGATTCAATTTCATTTCAGCAACTTCCACTTAAACATTAAGTGGAATCGAAAATAAAAATGGCGGTGTCTGTGAGTCCATGCAAATGAAAGTACTATTAAACATGCTAGAATCAAAGGCATTGAATGTCTCCACGGCATAATGCAGCGGAAGAAAACGTCGACCAGTTTGACACCTTACACGTTATACAGACATGCACCTTCATTTTCTTCTTATCATGTCATTCCAGCCAACAAGATATTAATTTTACTGATGGTAATCATTGCTGATTTAGCATAAAAAACGTGTACCATTCCATGTTTTGGTGTACCATTCCATGTTTAACCATTCCATGTTTTGGTGTATACCATTCCATGTTTTGGTGTACCATTCCATGTTTTGGTGTACCATTCCATGTTTTGGTGCAAGGGATTAAAAATAGATTTTGTATGGTACAACTTCTCTATACATAAGATGCATGTCTGGTCATTTATAGAAATTTTTCTTTCTAAATTTAAAACCACGGGATAAAATGTATTATCCATTGAATTATATGATTTGAATACTGAGACATAGATACATATTTTATTGCAATATGTGACCAGAAACTTCAAAATTACACGGAGAATGGCATACGAAGAAATGCCTTATTATATATACAATGCATTAAATGCATACTTATATATTTTCCTTGCCAATTCATATCTCCTACTCAAATTTTTTCCCGTATTATTTCTTTGTATTTCTTATTAATCCAATCAACGAACAAAAACGCAATTAAATTAAGGTATCTATAGATCTAAATCTTACTATTAATATTAGATGAAAAATATATCTGAAGGTTATAGTCTTAAAGAAGTTTTTCTCAGCTAATTTTGTAATAGGTTTAACAGGGAAAATGCACCTTATGTCGTATTTCCTTTTTTGTTAATGCAGCAAGCGTAAAAACGAAATTCAAACAAACATGCAATTGCAATTTTCCTTTGTGATATTGTATAAGGTGACTACTTGGAATTTTTCATCGTTTGTGAGAGGTTAAAATGAAATATAAAACCCTTTTAAAAAAGTGAAACCCTTTTTCAAACTCTTATGTCTAATTTCTTGTGCTGATTGCAAAAAATATCGAAGTTCGTTTAGAGTACAATATTTGTGACATAAAGGCGGGAAAAGGATGTTCTTGTACATAATGATGATTTGCTCAAATGATTATTATAATAGACATGATCTACGAATGTTGCCCAAATGTCAACATAAAACAGACGCTGCGATGATTTTAAGACTCTTTCGAATATTTCAGAACTAATAATAGGCCATCAAAAATCTAAATTAAAGGAATGTGACGAATTACGTTTTTTGACAACTGTTGTATTTTGGCGGGCTTATGTGGCGAACGAAGAAACTGTCCTCAAGAATGTATATTTTGACATGATTTCAGTAGGTTTAGTCTTCTTGCACTTATTTATAAGTATGTTCATCAACCGTTTCAGATTATGGCCGTAGATGTGAACAGAAAAGCAAGTGTACAGTAGTGACTATCCCAAATTCTCTCCAAATGTAAATATCTCGTATACTTGTTGTAAGGTCCCCGATCCGGAAATCTGTCCGTTACAGGTTTGATTATTATGTATTTGTTTATGTTTCCAACCAAGCAGAAATGTTTCAGTTTAACATGTGCTTGAACTTGGTAAAGCCTCACAGGAGTAAGTAATTATCTAAATTCATAAAATTTTAAGGAAAATAATGTTAAGAACATATTTGAATTGTTTTATACCAATGATGCTGCTAAATTTAAATGTTTAAATAATCTTTTAGTAAAATGTCGGTCTGTTCAGTGAACTCATGTACAAGAAACTATTGTTAATGTCAATTATTATGTTTTTTGGTAAATCTGGATGATATATATGTCATTTGTTTACGATTCTTTTTGAATTGTTTGAAGTTTTTTTTCTCTCTTCACGAGGTGGAATGTCGCTTCCAATAAACTCAAACTGGAAACATTACAGTAAAAAATCCTGTTTATCCGGCTAATAGTTTGTATGGATCAAGGTCTCAGGAAACGAAGGATCATGAGCAGTGCGGGTAAGATTGATTGTATATTGTTTTACGTCCCATTCGAGAATTTTTCACTCATAAGGAGACGTCACCATATACCGGTGAAGGGCTTCAAATTTTGACCTTTACTCGGCACTCAGGGCCATTGAGCAGTGAGGGATCTTTATCGTGCCAACGCCTGCCGTGACACGGGGCCTCGGTTTTTAAGGTCTAATCCGAAGGACCCGCAACTTTCACTTCAAAGTGCCGAGCGCATGGCGAAGGAACAGTTGCTACCTATTGTTTATCGACTTAGGTCTGTCGCGGCCGAGATTCGAACTCACGACCTCCCGATCACGGAGCGAGCGCTCTACCGACTGAGCTACCGTGAACGGTCAGTGCGGGTAAGAAACTCTTTGATGAATCTGTGTCTCGTCACACAACAGAAATAGCTGCATTGAAGAGAAAGATCGACTATTTTACCTCACAATGTATAGAACAAGGTGTACACCTCTCAGAGATTGAGAAAACACAGGAAGAGCTTAGTGATCTTTTTCAGCAATTTGACAAAGCAGTCCAAACATTTGGACAGTTTTTAGAAGGACAGAGAACCGCACAGAGCGAGACTGAAATAAACTCATTGCAACAAATTTCATCGTCTGTAGCCAAATCAGTAGCTCTATTCACATCTCACTTGAACTCTTTGCGCTCAAGGATGCCTCAAACTAAATCACATGCATCTCAAGGCAGCAAAACAAGCAAATCAGGAAAATCAAACTTATCTCGAGTTAGTTCCAAACTTACCCAAACACTCATACAGCACACTACCAAAGTAGAACAAGCCTGTGCACAAATGAAATACGCTGAAGAAGCAGAATTAATCAGACAGGAAGCTGCTATCAAGGCCAGCAGAACTGTGTTAACATGTATGAAAGAACTTGAAGCTGCAAAACAAGGGTTAGAAGCTGTACGAAAGGTTCTGGAATTTTCAGATGTTGATGCAAGTGTTTTCGGTGAATATCAAAATCACGATAATGACAATTTGACAGAGCGATATGTGAATGAAAATATGAGAATGACCATTCCTCCATCTGATCCAGTGGTTAGTGAAATACCTTCCGCAGCAAAGGTAAATGCACATTATATTGATGTGTCCGAACCTACACAGAATTCATTGAATTCAGTTGTTCCTCAGGTTTTGCAACAGACTAACACAAAGCAGGACACTGCATTTGATCTTGCAAAAGCAGTAGTAAAAAACCAAATGATCCCACAAAGACTTTGGAAATTCAGTGGTGAACCTAGACGGTATATAACCAGGAAACACAGTTTTCTAAATGTTATGAAAGACATTCTAGCCCATTGGAGTAACTAGATCTTTTATTGAACAACCTTGGGCAAGGATTTAAACTGTAGTGTGAAAATATCAGAACTACAAATGCTCGTTATCCAGAGAAAGCTCTCACACAAATATGGGACCTGGAGTACGGTAGCCCTGAAGCAGTGGAACATGCTATGAAGCAGCGGATCATTAATTTTAACGTGTTAATTGAGAACGATAGGAAACGTTACTTCGATCTGTTTGACCTTGCAGCTGAGGTTGAGTCCTTGAAAAGCGATGAATCCTATGGATCATCCTTTGCATATTTTGACTCCTCTACTGGAATAAATCAAGAACTCTTGAGATTGGCAAAAGTAGATTGGGAAATTCCAAAAGAGGAAGACGGTAGACCTATAAGAAATGCAGGGTATGCAATACCTCCTGAAAGTGACGAAACAGACGAAGAAAACAAGAGTAATAATATACCTGACGTTGAGGACCCCAATGACAGAACACTATTAGCTAGTTAATAAATTTAGAAAGGAAAGAGACGATTGGTCTGATGAGGACGACATTCCTTTATGGGAATTGTCAAAACGCCTGAAACAGCGGAAACAGACTAACACTGGACAAGATTTGGACTCTGACAAATTAGAAGACACCAGTGACAGTGAGACTATACAGAGGACAAGCGATGTTGACGAAATGGACATGAATGAATGTTACATATCAAAGTCTCAAAAGAAAACCATAGGACAAAACAAGATTTCAGACTATGGAAAAACATTTAACGCTGAAACTTTAGAAGCTGTTAAAACTATCATTAAATTGTTGCTTTAAGTTATTCCACCTTATTCTATAATCACGTAAAATATTTGTTACAGATGGCAACAAGAATTTTCACTTCGAATCTTACCAGTGGAAATCAGAGAAATGATTAGACGATTTACAGACCAAGCAAAGATCCAGGAAAGAAGACCAATACACAATGAGATCAAAGAGTTGAAAAAGAGAGGAATTTTGAGTCAGCCATTTAAACTCTATGCGTACATAAAAGTAAAGAAATTTCTCATCCTACGCGGGCACGGTGAAGAAGAAGCAGATCAGAGGGCATCTGGTATTGCGTATGAAACGCCATTTTTCGTCAGTATTACAAAATTGAAAATGGAACTGTTGCTCACAACGATCAGAAAAACAGGAGAATTTATGGAAGCCAAATCGCTCTCCTTGCCATCTGTCAAAGAAACAAGGAGGGTGAATGAAACCATCGGTTGACTTGCCAGGGGACTGATGGACCACTCCACAGATGAGGAGGAAGCAGTCCAGATGGCCTTAGATCTAGCCGGAGAAGCCATCAAAACAAGAACGAAAACTGGCTCATGTATGTAGAATAAAACACAGAAAACTGGCTTATGTGTGTAGAAGACTGGCTCGTGTGTTCAAACTATGTAGAACCGACGCACCTATACATATATATATATATATATATATATATATATATATATATATATATATATATATATATATATAAAAATCGGGTGTTGTCAATTTAAATAAATTTGATGTATTTATAGTATTCAATATGTTATAAATAATAAATAAATAAATATAAAAAATAAATCTTTTCTTATTCTTTTTCAGGATTATGGATACAAAACCAAATCAACCTATAATACCTGGTAAACCATTAAAATTAAAAGAAATATGTGAATTACATCTTTATAGACAAATTCGATGGGAGTGGAAAAACCACTACACACTGTATGAAATATATTTTAGGCCTCTCAACACTCCAAAGTGCACTGATTTATTTGCGTGATTTATATTGTAACGTGTAACCTAAGGGTTCGTTTTCAAAGGGAAAAGGGTCTTAATGTAGACAAGTATGAATAAAATTTTCCTCTGGCTCTACTTGAGTCTATGATTAACACTGGGAATTAATATTATTTACAATGAATATTGTTGATTTAATGGGTTCACAGTACAGTTGAGGTGACAAATGGAAATATCGGCGAATTTTTTACACCTAAAATACATTCTTTACAAGGATGGGCGATTCTTTTTAGGACTTTACTATTATCGTACAAATGTAATGTGGTTGAAAACTACATGTTGGAGACTATTAGATTTCTTATCTAGACTTGTGACGTAATTTGGAGATCACGTGATTTTAGCAAATATACCTGCAGTATTGAGGTCATCTATAAATTCCAATATTGCAAGGGCATAACCAAATTAAAAATCTAAGTTTAATTTATAATTTTTTTCAACACTCTTTGTAGTTTGTGAAAAGTGCTGCGAACCTATATAGATTCTACTATATAATTGCTAAAATTACGTTTGTTAGAGTTTATGTGTAAAAGTTTGTCATAATTCATTGAGGGTATGCCCTTGCAATATATCGATTTATTACGACCCTTCTATTACCCTTCAATGTATCTGCATACAAATATTCGGCAGTATCGATTGTCTAGGAAATGTACGGGAAGTATATGAATAAAATCATTATATAGACATCGCATCTAAGTTAATGGCCTCTTATATATCTGCAAATGTATTTTATTTAATTACAAAATACATTTTTCATTGTATAAAATATAACTTGATCCGCCTCCCACTGCATACAAACTGCGTCAAATTTTACGATATGACGTCATATTGACAAGTGCATTGTGATCAATGAATTGTTTATATATTGCTGCGTGGGATTTAACCAACGACAAAAATACATGCAATAGTAAGTATTGATGTAGTTTAATGCTATCCAACAGTTTAAAATAGCAAAACATTTCATTTTCAATTCATTCATCTAATTTTGTGTGATGTCATAGTAAGCATTTCCCGTCAAAATTAGGCCCCGCCTCCTTATTGCAGCCTTAACTGTGCTGCGTTACTTGTCCCGTGTTCTATTTTCTTACAGTGGTGACACAAACTGAGGTTCTTTCTTACTGGGTTAAATGTAGAATTGGCTTGGCACCTTGCACTGTGTTCCAAACCAAGTTCTAAGAGTACTCGGTGTCTCACCCTTATCCAGGATTACTGCACCTCGTATCACCCAATCCCCTGGTTTACTTTTCACGAGTGCTACTACTTCCACCCTAGCTTTTCAAACATCTCTCACTATGGCTACTTCAATAATTACCTTCTTTTCTTCTTCAGAAGCTTCCTATCAATACAGACTTCTGACTTCAGAATGACAAATACTGCCTCTGCAACCTTTTATATAGTAAAGGGCTATACCATCCAAACAGGGGTGAACAGGCTCCTGGACTATACCATTAGTCCTAGTCTCACCTCAGTGTTTGGAAGGTAAAGACCCATTGTATTACTCATTACACTACCCACGCCTCTGTATACTTGCGTCCCGCATGTTTACTGGTTATTTTTTTTTTAGCAATGAAAACAAGCTAAACATAAAGTAGTTTAAGAATTTCTTTCTTATACCTGGTTAAAATAACATACTAGTAATTAGGTATTTACAGCAATAGTCTTATATACATTGTTTCTTTGCCAAAGTACTTCACTATAATTAGTCATTCCAAATGTCTTCCTCGACTCTCTCCACACATTCACCATCCCTCTGATATTTTCTCACAACTCGGACTGTCTTCTGGTGGCGACTTGTGTCCGTCTGAGTGCTAACATCCAACTTAGTGACATGTTCTCTACAGCAGGAACAGTGATGCAAAACCATGGGTGCCTCATGATCCTTACCATCATCTACCAGACTCGAACCTTTGTCCTCAGGTTGGTTAGGCACTTTGTTGTCACACTCGTCTGCTTTGCGCTTGACTCCAGGGAGACTTTTCTTCCTAATGGTTCTACCAACTTCAAGCTCTGTCTCATAAATTAGATCACCTGGATCCTCTTGCCACTCGGAATCACAATCGTTGTCATCTTCAGCTACGGGTTTGGAATTCTGTGGAACGTTTCTTTCATCATCTTGCTAACTAGTATTAGCTGAGTGTAGTCTTTTCTGGTGTCTCATTAGAAGGGAATGTTTAGCAAATGCCTTGTCGCACCGGTTACACTCGAACCTTCGTTTATTCATGTCGTCAGTTGCACACGCTAGGAGATGCTCCTTCCATTCCTCTTGTGAAGGGAGGCGACAAAGGCAAATGGAACATAGAAGGCCGGGCTTCCTAGGGGTAACTTTAGTCAAAGGCATGATCTGTAATAAAAACAAAGAATATTGCTTACTTAGCAAAGTACATTTACTATACAGTATAATCAAACTGATAATCGGAGTGCCATTTAGGCCTCCTGCATTGCCTCCTACTCGTGTATTCAAGTTCCATCTCATTAAGATTTGTGTTGGTTGATATACCCAACTCATCACCCGATTCAATATATAATTCTTTTGTACTTAAACCATTTTCATTTGCATCATGGTTTACAATGTCCAAATCTTCTCTTACTGTTTCTTCTGCTGTTTGACCAGATTCATCATCACCTGGTACATCTGTTTCAAAACTAAGTCTCTGACATCCATAGTGTCTTAACCTGTCAATGTGGATGACCATGGTTTTCTTTTCACCCACTTTCTGCACCTTGTAGGTTAAATTTGTATGTTTCTCAACAATAACATAAGGACAATACCAAAAGTTCATTAGTTTTGGAGACTTCCCTATACTTCTCTGGGGAATAAGTACCAAAACCTTATCACCAATTTCAAACTGTTTCTCAATGGCATTCCTATCGTGGTATTTTTTCTGTCGCAACATCGACTGATTGGTAAATAGTCGTGTATTTCGATGAGCTTCTTCCATGGTATCTCGTACATCCATGCATATTCGTGTATCGTGGTCCTTTCACGATCTATAGGCAGTTCATACATAGTATCTAAAGGGGTTGAAACTTCTCTCCCAAGCATAAGCATGTTAGGGGTGTATCCTGTGCTTTCATGTACCGCAGACCGGTAGGCCATCAACACATATGGTAAATGTTTGTCCTAATCATGTTGATGGTCTGCAACATATGCAGTTAACAAAGTGGCCAAGGTCTTGTTAAAACGTTCGACCATTCCATCCGATTTCGGGTGGAAGGCCGTAGTTCTAGTCTTGTGAATACCAAGAATGTTACAAAGTTCTTTAAATAGTCGGCTTTCATACTGTCTACCTTGATCACTATGTAAAACTTCTGGCACACCAAACCTAGTAATGAATTGTTCGACAATCATTTCTGCAACAATTAGAGCCTCCATATTTTTGAGTGGGTACGCCTCCGTCCATTTAGTAAAGTAGTCTGAACTACAAGTATATGCTTATGGCCATCATTGGTTTCTGGTAATGGCCCATTAAGTCCGTAGCCACGCGTTCCATGGGACACCCCATTTGATCAAGTTGCATAAATGATTTTCCTGCAGAACGGTTTTCCTCTTTCTACACTGTGGGCAACCTAATACATAGCTTCTTACATCATGCTGCAGCCCAGTCCAATAGAAGCGTTCTCCGACTCGTTGGAGAGTCTTGTTTACTCCAAGATGTCCAGAGGTTCTGGCATCATGACACTGCTATAAAATATGTTTCCTTTCTGACAATGGGACAATAACCTGGTGATATGTCTTTCTATCACCTACCCATTTTCTGCACAAAAGACCATCTTTAATTTCTAAATGATTCCACTGGGAACATACTGATTTGACCACTTTGCTTTCATGCTTGATTTCGGAAGACTATGGACGCTTTTTATTCTCTACCCAGCTTTTTATCTTCGATAGATCCCCATCCTCATCTTGAAGACTTTGCAAAAGAACTGGCACTGTTGATACAACATCTACTTTGTAGTCTGTTTTTAAAATTTGAGGTTCAACAGTGGCAGTTGACGGGTTTTCCTCCGTGACTTCAGCATACCCACATTGGTGACATGGATGTCTGCTTAGACTATCAGCATTACCATGCTTCGCACCAGGTCTGTGCCTTATATCTAGGTCATAGGTACTAAGAAACTCTATCCATCTCGCTACCTGGCCCTGTGGATCTTTAAAATTAAACAGCCACTTTAGAGCACTGTGGTCTGTTCTGATAACTTTGTGCCCATAGAGGTAATGCCGGTAATGTTTGCAAGCAAACACCACTGCCAAGAGTTCCTTTCGAGTTACGCAGTAACGTCTTTCTGACTTGGACAATGTTTTACTAGCGTATGCTATTACTTTTATTTGTCCTTCTATTTCTTGTGACAAGACTGCACCAAGCCCAGTCTGACTGGCGTCTGTACAGTCCCTGAAACGTTCTACTTTCCCATTTTTCCGTTCGCTCACCGTTCGTTCAGCGTGCGTTCACCGTTCGTTCAGCGTGCGTTCACCGTTCGCTCTCCGTTCACAGTTTTGCGTTCTGCGTTCACCGTGCGCTCGCGTTCACCGTTCACCTTGCGTTCAGCGTTCGCTCTCCGATCGTTCACTTTGCGTTCAGCGTTCACTTATCGTTCAGTCTTCTGTGTCATTCGGAACTCCGAAGTGAAAGGACTTATCTTTTTGTTAGCAAGGATTTACGGGTTTTTTAATTTAATAATTAACATATCGTGTTTAAAGAATCGTTATCTCATTGGAAAAAAATATCCACAATATTCTAACATTATTTTTTTTATTATTCTAACTTTGCGTTAAGGTTATTAATCTAATCTCGGAAATAAATGTTGTTATAAGTATGTACCTATATGTATGTAGAACGATGCTGAAAAATTTAATTGAAATACGGGCGATATATAGATACTTCAAGCACTGCAACATTTTGTTTTTATGTTATAGACGACAAATCGTTAATTGAGAGATAATTATCCGAGTTAATTAAGTTATAAACTGCAGCAAAATTACGAAAATATTTATTTCTAACACTGCAGCAAAATTACGAAAATATTTATTTTTATTTAAGCACATTTTTTTTTTTCAATTATTACAGAGATACGTGAGTTCTGAGAATTATACATAGTACTGCGGATATTTTGTAAATTAAATATCTTTGGAGCGAATTAAATTGATAGTGTAGTTATAAAAAAATATTTATTTTAAATGTAATTCACTACAGATTTTCTCTACTATAATAATATAAAGTCTTTAGTTATAGAGAAAATAAAATTCTTCCTTCACTGTAACTTTATATGTTTGCCATTCGATATGATTAAGAGCCCCCCCCCCCTTTTTTCCCCCTCCTAAATCGGTTACTTAGTCGGCATTTCCAGTATATTTTGTGATCATTTAAAAAGGAGTTAATGTGTTTTGTACCTCAAAAATTTCAGTCTTAAAAAAAAACATGCATCTAAAAAAGTCATTAAACAATAGTAATTCAAAATATACACGTGTGGGCGGTGGTATTTTAAACTGGCAGAGAGTATGTTTCAAATTGAAGTGTTAATGCCCAATGTATTTTAATCATTTATTTTTTCAGAAATGTTGGAATCAAATCTAGAAATGATTAAAAAAAATTAAAACTTTTTGGAGATACTAGCACTTCGTCTTCGGTGTGACGAGATTTTCACACCTGCACAATGTCGAATGATTTTGATTGACAGGACAAGCACGTGGACTTCGTGTTAACTTGAAGCAGGAAAAAAAAACGAGCATGACTCTCAAACAAATGGATTTGTTGATTAAAAAAAAAGTTTCTTTCATTGCCTGATATATTTAGAAAAAAAAAATGAAAATTCTTTGTTTGATATCGGTACAAACATTTGGTGAAGCCTGAAAGCGGGGGGGGGCTAAAACGGAATCTCTCTCTCTCCCTCTCATTTGTCTGCTTGATAAAACCTATGCATATTGCTTAAATATCAAGTTCTGAAATTTTAATCGATAACAAGCAATATGAATATGTATGCCTCTTTGTATAATCTTGTCCGAGTATTATCACGGGGAAATGTCTACAGGTACATGTACATGTAGAAGTTTGCTTAATAAATCATCATAAAAAATAGAAATGACACATAAAAACATTATTGCATAAAAAATCTAAAATGCGAGTGTATTAATGCAGTACGTCCACAGACCTTTGTTAATTTTTTTTTTCATTATTTTACACGGAATCGCCTTGGCGCGGAAATATATATGAATGGGTGTTACAACCGTTATAGTTCATTCTATAACTCAGAAGTTTTCTCTTATTTGTACTTTTATTTAATATCAAATAAGAATAAACATTTTCAAACTAAATAATTTTATCCTTTATACTACAGCGCTCGGTAACAATTACAAAATGATGTTTTTACAGCGATAAAAATCGTGTGATTAAAAAGTTGAATTTCATCATCATACAAGTAAAAAAAAAAACTTAGTTTTACTTAATGTGCATGTATCGTCTTTAATATCTTAGGACAATTTTGTAGCATTTATTTTATTTATTTATTCATTAATTTGTTTATTTATTTATTTTTTGGCACCTGACATTAAAATACAATAGAATAGTTTCAATGCAAGGAAAAGATCAGAGGAGTTTCCGAATAAATCGCTCATCTTGCGTTCACCGTTCACTTTGCGTTCGCGTTCTGCGTTCGCTCACCGTTCAGCGTTCACACATCGTTCGCTCTGCGTTCGTTCAGCGTTCGTTCAGCGTTCGCTCACCGTTCAAGTGGGAAAGTAGAACGTTTCAGGGACTGTATCTAAGATGAATGGCAAAGCGAAGTCCGGGTGAGCGAGTATTGGTGCATTGACCAAATGAAATTTAAGTTTCTCGAATGCCATTTGGCATTCAGCAGTCCATATAAATTCTTTCTCCTTTTCCGTAAGTTTAAACAAGGGCTTGGCTATAGAAGAAAAACCACTGATAAATCTACGATAATAGCCACATAACCCTACAAATGACCTTACCTCGGTGACATTCAAGGGTACAGGCCATTTGTCAATGACTGAGATCTTCTGAGGATCCGTCTGAATACCTTCTCCAGATACCTTATACCCAAGAAACAACACCTCTTTCTTAAATAAAGAACATTTCTTCGCTTTTAATTTAAGACCTGCCTCTTCAAGTTTCTGAAACACTTGTTCTAAATTCCATAGAGTTTCTTCAAAAGTGCGACCAAATACAATAATGTCATCAATATACACTAAGCAAATCTTGTAGTGTAAGCCAGCTAACACCGTCCCCATAAGCCTTTCAAATGTCGCTGGACTATTACAGAGTCCAAAAGGCATTACTGTGAACTGGTACAATCCGTTTCTTCTTACAAAGGCAGTCTTTGGCTTGTCACTTTCCTCCATCTCGACTTGCCAGTAGCCGGAATGCAGATCCAAGGTACAAAACAACGTTGCCCCTTGCAAACGGTCTAATGAATCATCGATTCTGGGTAAAGGGTATGCATCCTTTACGGTTTTACTGTTCAAGGACCTGTAGTCCACACAAAACCTTTTTGTCCTGTCCTTTTTCTCTACTAGTACCACGCCTGCAGCCCATGGGCTAGAAGAGGGTTCTACAATTCCTTTCTCAATCATTTTCTCTACCTCTTGGTCAACAAAATCAGCTGCATGATGCGGTAACCTACGTGGAGGTTGTTTAGTAGGCTTTGCATTTTCCGTGTTTATTCTATGTTTGATTACAGACGTTCTCCCAAAGTCATCTTTTGATTTAGAAAATAAATGCTGAAAACGAAGGAGTATTTTCTTTGTTTTCTCCGTTTCATCAGAATTTAAATCTTTGATGGCCTCGGAGTACAGCTCTTTAAGGTGTTCTGGAATACAGCTGTCTTCGCAGTCTGTAACGCCTAGTTTATCTTGACTTTCCACAACACGTGTAACAGCCGACGTGGTACCCACTACCGTGTTTTTGTAAACAATCTGAGGATTGCTAGAGAAGTTCATTAACCTTACCATGACATCGTCACCAGGGTCAATCAAAGACCTCGCAACCAGAGCTTTACCGCTTTTCTGAAATTTTTCGTACGCCTCCATTACTAATTGTCCCTGGCAATTCATATTGCTAGGGGCAAGTAACTTTCCAGGACATATCATTTCACTCCTTGGTGGAATTGATATCGTCTCTTTCAGACTGACTCTGAAACATCCAAGTGACCCTCAAGTTTGAGCTCATGCTCAGTTCCTCCAACATACATTTACCCTGAAGAAATATCCACCAAACATTTATTTTGTTTCAGGAAATCTAAACCTAAGATGCCGTCGGTGCTAATGTCGGCGACAACTGCCTCAAAAGTGAATTCATGATTTCCCAACCTAAAGTGGAATGTGCACTTACCCTGCACTTGCAATGGCGTTCCATCGGCTAGTATTATTCTCTGGGTTACGGGCATTAGCTCGACTGTTTTAGTGCTAAGCATGTTCTCAAATACTTTACTTGACAAAATTGTCAGTGTAGCACCCGTATCCACTAACAACGTACACGGCACTTTATTTACACTGGCCTTTATAAATAACCCAGACTGAACATCAACTCGTGTTTGAGTGATTGAACTCGTATTCGACTTCATATTCTTTGGCTTAGCCTCGGTTATCTCTTTTTGTTCTACTGCCTCCTTTGGGGATGGTGTGCATACATTGTCCTTTTTATAACTGATCTCTGTTCTCCTTTTGACATAACAGTCTTGAGCTCTGTGGCCTCGCTTACCGCAGTTATGGCACTTAAAAGGGAACTTTGTTTGGTCAGATCTTTGTATTGAACTCGATTCATCTGCTCTTGGTTGTCTACTGATATCTCTGCTTTCTGACAAAGTGGCTAGTTTGTTCTCAAGGTCTCGTAGTGACGATCGAAGTTCATCTCGTAATTGTTTTAAATCTTCTCGTATCTTTGATTCAGCTTCTGTTGGCCTATCTAATTCACTGTGTGCTGTTCTGGCAAAACTAACATCATGTCTTCTTTGGCGTTCAGCTCTACAGAAGGCTTCAATCTCCACAGCAAACCGAACTGCGTCATTTAAGGATTTGGGCCGCGACTGTTGGATTCTCAGACGCATATCAAAGTCAGTAAAGGCGTCAACGAACTGGTCTTTAGCAATCATCTCTGTGACTTCACGTGGTGCCGTCGGATACGCTAAATGTGCTAGTCGTCTTATACTTTCCCCTAATTCTGGCAATGTCTCCTTTGGCCTCTGGTGCTTTTCCTTTAACATGGCTCGGTAAAGTTCCGTCTGATTTGTTGGTGCAAATCTTGCCTCTAACGCTTCACACAAGTCTCAATACGCACAAGCATTATCTGTTTTCATGTTCCCCAAAACCGTTTGTGCTTGGCCTCTTAATGATGCTGCCAGGTACAAGCCCTTTTGTCTGTCATTCCACATATTGATGCTACTGCATGCCTCAAAATGTGCTTTGTAATCAATCCAGGACCCAGTACCATCAAATGTCGCAGGCTTCATCACAGTTTTTCCAAAAGTGTTACTAGTAGGACAATTTGCACTGCTTTCATTTACTGGTAACGATGCACCTAATGGCGTACTTGGTACAGCAGGCATAGGGTCTCTGTCCTTCGCAAGACTCCATGTAACACTTGTGGGTGTTGACATTGAACTAACACCTAACGTACTCCAGTGTACTCGCGGAGTTGAGATTCGAGGTGTATAGGTATATTCAGATTCAGCCAGTGACACCCCTGAGTACATCGACTTTTTAAACATCGCTTCTTCCCCAAATACCTTTGTTTCCAAGAACATGGAAATCATAACCTTGGGTTTTATGTTCCTCATATCCACCCATAGCTCCTTTCACATTACTCGCTCTTGCGGTAGGGTTTATGTCAACTTTACCCATCAACTCATCTATGCTGTCGTCACTAGTCTTTTGCCTTAAATCTACACCTGAATCAGTTACAACAGAGGGCTTACTAACATTAAATGTGCTCGGCGTAGACTTTAACTTTTCTAAAGTATCTCTTAATTGTCGTCTAACGTCATTTTCTTCAAGATCCGCCCAAAGTTCTGACTCATGATCACTCATCTTCATTTATTTTATACCTAGTAACCAAACAAAGATACCAAGTACTCTACTATGGTAAATCTTACTATGGTTCACGTATCTACTCAGTGCACACAGAACTCGGTACCTTGTATTTAAACCAGATCTGCGTTCACCAGAACCCGGTGACAGAACACAGTTCAAACTGTTGAATAAACACTTTATTTGAAAGATTCTAGCAATTAAATATGCCCTATCCCTTGACCAGCTGCCACCAAAATGTAACGTGTAACCTATGGGTTCGTTTTCAAAGGGAAAAGGGTCTTAATATAGACAAGTATGAATAAAATTTTCCTCTGGCTCTACTTGAGTCTATGATTAACACTGGGAATTACTATTATTTACAATGACTATTGTTGATTTACTGGGTTACTTGTCCCGTGTTCTATTTTCTTACAGTGGTGACACAAACTGAGGTTCTTTCTTACTGGGTTAAATGTAGAAGTGGCTGGGCACCTTGCACTGTGTTCCACATCCAAGTTCTAAGAGTACTCGGTGTCTCACCCTTATCCAGGATTACTGCACCTCGTATCTCCCAATCCCCTGGTTTACTTTTCACTAGTGCTACTACTTCCACCCTAGCCTTTCAAACATCTCTAACTATGGCTACTTCAATAATTACCTTCTTTTCTTCTTCAGAAGCTTCCTATCAATACAGACTTCTGACTTCAAAAGACAAATACTGCCTCTGCAGCCTTTTATATAGTAAAGGGCTATACCGTCCAAACAGGGGTGAACAGGCTCCTGGACTATACCATTAGTCCTAGTTGTCACATACCTAAGATGTGTTTATTTTATATCCGGAAGTTATCCGTCTTTGTTTTGTATGTTAGCTGTTCTATTATTAAATTAGTAACTATCATGGCGGCCTCATTATTTGACATGGTGTCAGGAGTATCGATGACTATCGCCCTAAAGTAAAGCCATCGGCCACGGAAAACAATCTAAAAAGTTGTAAGGACATCCGTGCTAACTCATCATCAGCATTATGGAGGGATTACAAGGTGCTAGCCCGAAAATGGAATGGAATTCCACTGACCTAGATACTGCTTGGAAATCATTTAAACAACACTGTCAATTTTGGTTTGCTGGACCCTTGACAAAATCCTCTGAAGCACAGAAATGCAATTACCTAATGATTTGGACTGGTGACAAAGGTAGGGATATATATTCCACTTGGAATCTTTCAGAAGATGACGCAAAAAAACTTGACGTTTTATATGAAAAGTTTGAAAAACACGTGAAACCAAAATCAAACAAAATCTACTCTCGTTACAAATTCCTAAGCAGAGTACAGAAAGAAACAGATACGTTTGAGGAATACCTGACTGATCTTAAACTGTTTGTCAAAGACTGTGATTACAAAGAACCGGACGGCATGATTCGGGATGCGATCGTTTTTGGAACGAAAGATCATAAGGTGAGAGAAAAATGTATCAATGAAGGTTCAGAGCTGACATTAGAAAAAGCTATAAACTATGCAAGAACACATGAACTATCAAAGCCTCAGCTGAAATGTATGACTCATGCAGGTGAAGACAAAGCAGTCAATGCCTTGTCTGTGAAACATAAATACACAATTTTGCGCGGGAAATCTGGAAATTTCAGCAAGGGACCGTCTCAAAGTCAGAAAAACAGCACACATTTACACCAACCATGCAGAAACTGTGGTGGAATCCATGAACCGAAAAAATGCCCTGCGTATGGAAAATCGTGTAACAACTGCAAGAAAAGAAACCACTTTGTTTCTGTATGCATGTCGTCTGCTGCAGCTGAGCCCCGAAAGCCAAAGCCAAGAAAACTTAACACAGTTGATGTTGACACTGACTCAGAAAGTGATTCTGAACTCTATATTGCTATACTAGAAACTGTAAACTTCCTTACGGTAGATGAGTGGACGGAAACAATTCAAGTCAACAACGTTCCTGTGAAGTTTCAATTGGACACTGGTGCCAAGTGCAATGTCATATCTATATCAACAGTGAAGGCTATACGTCCTGAAGCACAGATCGAGAAACAGGAAGTTCCACTGAAATCTTATTCCGGACATTTCATAAAAGGGTGTCACCTCTCTTACCTGTCATTATAGAGGTCAAAACTTTAGTGTGAACTTTCACATAGTCAAAAGTGATGTGCAAGCTATTCTAGGAGCTAAGACCTGTCAGGAAATGCAAATGTTACAACGCATTCACAACTTGACCCCTAGTGAACTACTTCCAGAAAACATAGTAAAGAGTTATGGACATCTGTTCAAAAGGCCTAGGTTGCTTACCTGGTATGCACACTATAGGAGTTGACAAGACCATCAGTCCTGTAGTTCATCCTCCCAGGAAAATCCCTATTGCTATCAAATACAAAGTCAAGGCAGAGCTAAATCGCATGACTGAACTGGGTGTTGTGGTCTAGCAAGAAGAACCTACTGACTGGGTAAACTCGATGGTCACTGTCATCAAACCGAATGGCAAAATCAGAATTTGCATCGATCCAAGAGACCTGAACAAGGCAATCCTTCGTGAGCACTACCCACTGAAAACTGTGGAGGAAGTTATATTACAGATGCCAGATGCAAGAGTATTTTCGAAACTCGACGCTACTAGTGGATTCTGGCAGCTAAGACTGGATGACAATAGCTCGAAATTATGTACATTTAACACTCCCTTTGGCAGATATAGATTTACACGTTTACCTTTTGGGATCAAGTCTGCGCCAGAAGTTTTTCAGAAAGTAATCTCGCAAATGGTTTCTGATATTGACGGAGCAGAAGCAATCATTGATGACATCCTGATGTGGGGAACCAATCAAGAAGAGCATGATACAAGACTAAAGAAAGTTCTGGAGAGAGCAAAAGAGTACAACCTGAAACTCAGAACAGAAAAATGTGAGTTTAGAAAATCAGAAGTCACTTATGTTGGACACCGACTTACAGCTGAAGGAATCAAACCTGACCCAGAAAAAGTCCGAACTGTCAACAACATGCTAAAACCTACCTGTCTGAAGGAACTCCAAACTTTCATGAGTTTTATTCAATACCTAAGCAAGTTCTTGCCTCGGTTATCTTCAGTCAGCGCACCACTTAGAACATTGCTTGAAAAAGACACTGATTGGCATTGGGATGAACAAAAAGAAACCAGCTTTAAGAAACTAAAGGAGATGGCTACCAATGCACCGATTTTACAGTACTATGACCAAAACAAGCCTCTTACCCTAAGTGTGGATGCTAGCTCTAAAGGACTAGTAGCCGTACTGATACAAAACCAGAGACCAGTTGCTTACGCATCAAGAGCATTAACACCAACACAACAGAAATACTCTCAAATCGAGAAGGAAACGCTTGCTATCGTATATGGATGCAACAAATTTCACGAATATGTTTATGGACGGCAAGTGCTCATAGAAACTGACCACAAACCTTTGCAGTCAATTTTCCACAAACCACTGCATCAGACACCACCAAGACTTCAACGACTCTTGATCTCACTAGAGAAATATGATCTCGAAGTAAGATACAAACCGGGAAAGGAGATGTTTCTGGCGGACCATCTTAGCAGATCGTTCTTACCTGAGACCAAAGAAGTACTCGTACCTGATATCAACGTTAATGAGATTCATCTAATTTCTCATTTACCGATTTCCCAGGATATGTATGAAAAATTCCAGAAGGAAACCTCAAAGGATGATCATCTCCAGGATCTGCAAAACGCCATATTGGATGGATGGCCGAAGGAGAAATGTGATGTTTCTCACAAGTTAAGACCTTATTGGACATTTAGAGATGAATTATCTGTCATGGATGGACTTCTCTACAAGTCAAGTAAACTAATTGTACCAAAATCACTCCAGAATGCAATGCTGGATAAAATTCACGAATCACATCTTGGCATAGTCAAATGCAAAGCTCATGCCAGAGATGTTCTATTCTGGATAGGGATGTCAGCGGACATTGAGGACCGTGTCAAGTCTTGTGGACTATGCGCACAACATCAGAATATCAATGCCAAGGAGCCTATGCTGGTACCTGACATACCTGACCGACCCTTGGTCAAGAATTGCTGCTGATCTGTTTGAATATGAAAATCACCATTACCTGCTTGTTGTTGACTACTTCTCGAAATGGCCTGAAGTAATAAAGCTAGACAACTTATCAAGCAAAACAACTATCACCTGCTTGAAAGGACTTATTTCAAGATACGGGTTCATTGATGAAATAATATCCGATAACGGACCCCAGTTCTCATCTATGGATTTCAAAGCTTTCTCGACGGAGTTTGGATTCAAACATGTCACAAGCGGTCCACACTTTGCCCAATCAAATGGACAGGCTGAACGGATGGTACAGACAGTGAAAAGGCTCATCATGAAGTCTACAGACCCATTCAAAGCTCTACTGGACTATCGAAACACTCCTTTGGACATTGGATTATCACCAGCACAACTTTTCCTTAACCGGCGACTGAAAACATCACTACCAACCTCTGCACCATTATTAAAGCCACTTGGAATGGACACCAAAGAAATCAAATCGATGCTAAAAAATCGCCAACTGAAAACCAAGATCCATTATGACAAGCACGCAGGACAAGGGTTGGAACCTCTTAGAGCTGGCGACCCGGTATTCATATACACAGAAGGAAGTTGGAAACCTGGAGAAGTTCTTGAACGTCACTCTTCACCTAGATCGTACGTTGTTCAAGCATCAGACGGAAGGAAGTTGAGACGAAACCGCAGACATTTACGGACAACTCGTTATCGTGCTGCTCAAACTCAGGCTAATGGAAATGATAATCGCATTGAATATTCATGTGTTAATCCTGAAACTGTACATGACCATTTAGATGAGCGTGACATGGACATTCGTAACACTGCCAAAACGAACATCCAACCGGTACCACCTCATTGTACGCGCTCTGGAAGAGAAGTGAAGCCACCAAAAAGGCTAAATGATTATGTTGAATGACTTGGTTAATTCTTTGTATTGTTGAGAAAAGACTTAAGAGAGCTGTAGGAAATTTATTGTTTTGTAAATTTTATCCCTAATTTTCTAGTCATTTGTAATCTCTAGTCAATTTTCATTGTTTGAATTTAAATTTGAAGTCAACTGTTATGTCCATATTTTTTTCTAAATACCATTGCATGCACTATTGAAATAACGACCACTATTGAAATAATTATTTCAATAGTGGTTGAGAATGCATTTCAAAACCAAACACAGCTTGTAACCACTATTGAAATAATGTTCACTATTGAAATAATTATTTCAATAGTGGTTGAGAGTGCATTTCAAAACCAGACACAGCTTGTAACCACTATTGAAATAACGACCACTATTGAAATAATTATTTCAATAGTGGTTGACAGTACATTTCAAAACCAAACACAGCTTGTAACCACTATTGAAATAATGTTCGCTATTGAAATAATTATTTCAAAAGTGGTTGAGAGTGCATTTCAAAACCAGACAGCTTGTAACCACTATTGAAATAACGTTCACTATTGAAATAAAGATTTCAATAGTGATTGGAATCATTTTTTCAATAGTTGCTGACAATGATTTCAATATAAAAACCAAATTGCAACCCTCATTGAAATAACCCCAATATTGGAAAAAATATAAGGAGAAATTCTTCATTATGTTTTCCAACATAATAAAATTAATTTATTGAGTTTAAATATGATATGTAATTTTATGTTTCAATTTTTGTCCAGAAATACTATTAATACACGGATATCTGTGATTTAACTGATCTAGTAATTTTAAGTAATTGTGTTATATAATTTTCATCTTTGTTATTAATTGGGGAAAGTAAAAAATTATAAATACGGATAGTTGTAAAATTAGAATATCTACATTAAAAAGAAGACAGAAGACATCTATTGATATCTAATATATGTACAAACTTTCTGATGAAAAAAAAGATTAATTTTTATCAAAAGGATATAGAATAGAAGTAAATTTTCGCTTATATTCTTGGGCTTGCCCACACTACTAATATGGACAGTAAATCACACGTTTCTTGTCAATACATTAAAATCAACTATTTGGGAAAACTAAGTATAAGTGTACATCAGTAGTGACCGTTATTTCAATAGTGATGACAACTTGGTTTAGGCTTTGAAATGCTCTCTTAACCACTATTGAAATAGTTGTTTCAATAGTGAACGTTATTTCAATAGTAGTTACAAGCTGTGTTTGGTTTTGAAATGCACTCTCAACCACTATTGAAATAATTATTTCAATAGTGAACATTATTTCAATAGTGGTTACAAGCTGTGTTTGGTTTTGAAATGCATTCTCAACCACTATTGAAATAATTATTTCAATAGTGGTCATTATTTCAATAGTGGTTGCAACATACCATCATTCAATTTTATTATCCTCCTAAGCTTTAATTAATGCATAATAATTTTCAGTTTAGAGAAAGGGGGATGTCACATACCTAAGATGTGTTTATTTTATATCTGGAAGTTATCCGTCTTTGTTTTGTATGTTAGCTGTTCTATTATTAAATTAGTAACTATCATGGCGGCCTCCTTATTATTTGACATTAGTCTCACCTCAGTGTTTGGAAGGTATAGACCCATTGTATTACTCATTACAATATGAATATCATCAGAACAATTGATTAAACAACGCTAGTGCTACAGTACGTAGCGTGTCTGGGTATGACATACATGTATAATTATTAAACACTACTGCTACAGTAAATAGCGTGTCTGGGTGTGACATAAATGTATAATTATTAAACACTAGTGCTACAGTAAATAGCGTGTCTGGGTGTGACATAAATGTATAATTATTAAACACTAGTGCTACAGTAAATAGCGTGTCTGGGTGTGACATACATGTATAATTATTAAACACTACTGCTACAGTAAATAGCGTGTCTGGGTATGACATACATGTATAATTATTAAACACTAGTACAATAAGTAGTGTGTCTGGGTGTGACATACATGTATAATTATTAAACATTAGTGCTACAGTAAATAGCGTGTCTGGGTATGACATACATGTATAATTATTAAACATTAGTGCTACAGTAAATAGCGTGTTTGGGTATGACATACATGTATAATTAATAAACATTACTGCTACAGTAAATAGCGTGTCTGGGTATGACATACATGTATAATTATTAAACATTAGTGCTACAGTAAATAGCGTGTCTGGGTATGACATACATGTATAATTATTAAACACTTGTGCTACAGTAAGTAGCGTGCCTGGGTATGACATATCAGGATAAATTTTCTGAACTAGTAATTATAAACGGTAGACTAATGAGGTTGAAATGAATTTTAAAAGAATGAAATCTAGGATTACACTAAGTAATGTGTCTGAGTATGACAATAAGATGACAAAAATCTTGCCTAGAAAATAATATGAGACTTATACAAATGGTGTTGTTGTAGAATGAAGAATCCAATTGGGCTTTTGTTACTTACTCTTATCTTTTCTGGTACAACAAACACAACTCTTGTAAGAGAAAATGTACTTTCTGAAAAAAATACGAGAGATAACAACTACAAGAAGTAAATGGCTATTGACCTAAAATCATTTAACTCTTTCATAAACAATATTTACGAGGGTCTGAAGGAAATCAAAAAAGTTACTGTTCCCCTTATTTTCTTTCATCAACCTTCACAAGAAAGACGGTTTTTCAACTCAATTAAAGGTTTAAATCAAGAGATTATTCGTGTACAAGAATCTCAGAATGAATTGTAAAGTGCGTTTCTGGCAATAGAACCTTTACAAAATGTGACTAGAGAAAAACGGTCTCTTATTCCGATAATAACGATAATAAGAAAAGCATTACGCTTTTTGTTTGGCACGGTAAGCGAAGATGACATTCAAGCGATTCAAGCCAACGGGGGTCTAATGAATAATTAAAGAAAGATTACTCACGTCTTACAAAAGAGCTTAACAATTCTAAACATTTCGCGAGTTGTCGCCCTCGTGGCGCAGTGGTTAGAGCGCCTGCTCTAGAGTCGCGGAGTAAGGAGTTGATCCTTACGTCGCGGGTTCGAATCCCACTGTGGGACGTGGAGACCGGTCCTTCGGATGAGACCGTATAAACCGAGGTCGAGTGTCGCAGTAGGTGCTGACACGAAAAAGATCCCTCACTGCTCAATGGCCGTAAGTGCCAAGTATAGGACAAAATTTGCAGCTCTCCACCGGCAAGTGGTGGCGTCTCCATATGAGTGAAAAATTCTCGAGAGGGACGTTAAACAACATACAAATAAACAAAAACAAACGAACATTTCGCGATTTGAAATAAAGGAGAACTGGCATGCAATTAATGACATTTTAGAATCGTTATCAGTTTTAACAAAGAAACTGAATAATTTTTCAACAACAATTGAAAAAGAAATTCTACAGCTTGACCATTTCACCCAATCATATTTACGAATAAATGCGGCATTGAATGAAATTAAAGATATGACCTATGATGGTAAACAATATTTAAATCATTTAATGTTACAATTAAACATGCTCTCGTTGGGTCATTTATCTCCAGATATTATAACACCAATCAAACTCAAGAAAATACTGATTGAAATCAAAAATAAACTTCCCAATAAAATGAAATTACCTGCTGATCCAGAAAAAGATTTGTGGTCATTTTATAAATTATTAATATACACAGCAACGTTGCAAGGAGACCATATATACGTAATAATATCGATCCCCTTAATAAATGAGGGTGAAAAGTTTGAAATTTTCACAATATATAATTCACCAATTGTTGCTCATGAAAATGCACAAAAGAATCTTATTGAAACAAATTCAAGAAATTCAATGGTGTCTCATTATGAAATGGAAACAGAAATTATAGCAATAAACTCTCAGAGGACTAGTCATGTAATGATATCTAATAATGAATTTGAAAAATGTTCTCAGCCTATCATTGGATACTGCTTCGTGAAGAGTCCTACCTACAAAACTAATTTATCAAGATTATGTGTCATTGCACTGTTTTTTACAAAATGAAGCAAATATCCAATCATACTGTCGAGTTGTTGTGAAATTATATACTACTTTACCATCAGCATGCTATGTTGCAGACGGGAAATGGATTATACTACTCAAAAGAAATTAAATTTAGAAATATTTTGTGAGAACGGGCGTCAAAAAGGAACTCGGTCAATGATAATAAACCCCCCTATACAAATTTTGCAATTACAAATGTCATGCACCGCCAATTCTGACTATTTGACTCTTCCACCGTATTTTCAAAGTGAAAGTAATTATGATATGAAACTCCCAACAGATGAATTCCTGCACAGTTATAATTTAACTTCGATAAAATTATGGAAACCTTTTCATTCCACATTTCCAAATTTCACTTTTAGTAATTTACCAAAGAAATTGAAAGATGTTAAAAAGATTCCCATGCATAAATTAATTCATGAAATTAAGAGTGTACAAGATATTCCTGTCCTTGAAAATGGTTGGCCGACATGGGTATATATTTTCCTTGGATTAATGGGTACTATTATCATGGGGATTTTTGTAATTGTATATTGTAAATTCAAAAATAAATGAGAAAATGTCAAGTTGAATGATGTGTTGGTTGTCCAGAAAGAAAAGATATTTCAGCCAATTGTTCAGAGTCAAAAACAAGAAGTCTGTGAGCCAATGCTCACTAATAATACCCCCGCTCTGATGTGAATACACAAGTTCAGTTACGGACAAACACAGTGATGATCAGGAAATTGACATTGGATTAGTAAAAAATTAATCCCAACATATGGCATGTCTAAACAAGATTGTGCTAAAATTGCAAGCATCTGCAATGAGTAGTTGCTGAGAAAACTACGACCAAAATTTGTTATGTATGGTATGGACAGATGCACGGATAAACAGGAAGTTGACATCCGATTTGTACAAAAATGAATCCCACCATATGGCATGGCATGCCTAAGCAAAGATTGTGCTAAAATTTCAAGCATCTGCGATGAGTAGTTGCTAAGAAAAATACGACCAAAATTTGTTATATATGATACCGACAGACACACGAACAAACAGGAAGTTGACATCGGATTTGTACAAAAATGATGAATCCGAACATATGGCATGCCTAAACAAAGAGTGTGTTAAAATGTCAAGCACTTGGGATGAGTAGTTGCTAAGAAAACTGCGACCAAAGTTTGTTATGTATGGTACAGTTAGACGCACGAATAAACAGGAAGTTGACAACAGATTAGTACAAAAATGAATCCCACCATATGGCATGCTTAAACAAAGAGTGTGTTAAAATTTCAAGCATCTGCAATGAGTAGTTGCTGAGAAAACTGTGACCAAAATTTGTTACGGACAGACAGACAGACGGACAGACAGACAGACAGACACACAAGGGTAAAACAGTATACCCCCCTCTCCTTCGGAGCGGGGGTATAATGACAGAGTACCTAGAAGGCAGAGAGACTGACCACAGCAAAGTTCCATCTGCACCAGTAATGAGCATGGAGAATGCTGAAAATAACCAGAAATCAGTTTTGCAGACAATGAAATCACCAGTCACAATGGTTCTTAATTAAATTGAAGCAGAGACGAAATCCACCGAAGCTGATAATAAACAGCCGCAAAAGATCAACGCCATGTATCCAAGTCTCGGACTCGCCAATAACAATTGAATAGAAAACTTAAATTAAACTCTGTTGCAGACTACAAATTTTTGTGTGTTAACGTTTGCAGTGATGCATGAACAATTATTACCACTATACGATCACAAACATTATGACGATGTTGTCAAGTATAAGATGTCACCCAGTTTAAGAGACATTCATCATTATCTGTAAGATGTCACCCAGTTTAAGGGACATTCATCATTATCCATAAGATGTCACCCATTGCTAACCACCTGAGGGATGTCACCAGATGTGAGGGACATTTATCGTATCCTATGAGACGTCGCCGATTTACGGGAATCTTCTCAAGTGGATGTCACCATTTCTAAGGGACATTCGTTATTATATATTAAAAAACTTCCGTAGAATTCGGGACACTCATCTTTATAATTCTTATGGGGACATCAGTGTGTTGTGTGTTATGGACATTTAATTAAAAGTAAAGTGATAAAATTATGGACTGTTTTGGATTCTCATTGTGTTAGTGAACTTTTAATAATGAAACATTGGACAATGTTTCCACGGGTTTGTGGAGGAATGTAACACAATGAGCGAGTAAATTATAAATTTTAAGGACATTGGCAAGTCAGGGTTTTCCGGAGAAAAAAGGTTTAATACATGTTTTTTTTTTCCTTATAAAATAGTGATTGAGAGTGATCTCCCGTGTAGAATTCTCTAACCGGTGAAAACTAATAAAGCGTATGTTACAGAGGTAAACAAAAGCACGTGCACTTCCTTCAACGGGTAGAATGAAAGAAAAGTAGTAATGGCTTTGTTGTACATTGTATTCAGGGACAAAGAGCCAACAGGTCGTCATTTACCATTGTTATGCTCAGAATGCTGGATGTCACATATACTGAAAGGTAGGTCGACCATGCCGACTGAGAACAGTTCTAAGGTCGTGTGAAGGAATCAGCATTTAGTAATTACGAATAAAGTTAAAGATAAATCCATGCCAATATTTTTATGACAATGTGTTTCAATCAATTCAGTCAATTACATCATAAAAACAATCAACCAGTCTCTTGACCAATTTTAGCTGTTAAGGGACGCAACTCAAAAATGATGATCGGTGCCGGTATATCCATGTCTTGTTTCTATATATACATTTTCAGCCAAAATATTTAGAAGTCATAGGAAATGAAGATACAGTAATGTATATAATACAAAAACTGTATGAAATAAATGAGTTTTGAAGAAATATTATGGTGAAAAATTTTGTAGGTCCCTTTTATCAACATTTTACATAGGAAATGCATTAAGAATTGTAAAAACACTAATTTGACAAAATCTAAAAAAGAGTGTTGGATTGGTAGGTAAAACGATCCAGAATATAGCTTGTTTAGTGCATTTAAACCTACTCAAAAGTTCTAGAAAAATTCTATACAATAACCAGGAACCTTGCCAATGTCCTTAATTGACATATTAATTTTGTACAGTGTACTTATTTATACAGTGTATTCTATTATTGTGTAATGAATTATAATTGATACTATCAGTGTGTAAAGCAACGGACATTTACCCTTAATTATGAACTTGTTTACAAACTCTGGGAGATTGGTTATAATAAGGAGAACGTCTTCATTTAACGAACAGTTTGTTTTTACGATGACATTGACACTTTCCACTCAGACTTGGGGTAAAGATGCACAGATCTAATTTACCAAAGAATGTACAGGTTCTCCGATGTTCACATAAACAAAGGACATTGTCGTATCCTATAAGGAGATGGGAGACAGAACTTTCGTGAGGGGCGATCTATATCAGTGTGCTAATGAAGTGACATTTTTACTAAGTAATTGCTATGACCAAATATGTGATTCCCCTCTTACAAAAAGATGTATACACTGAGTATCAATAGCTTTCACCACCTTAGCTCCGAGGCCGGCAGCCATTGAACTTTTTATTTACCAATGTTTTGCCTTTGCTGTGATTTTATAATAAAACTATAAACTTACAAGTCTTCTTAATCCAAACACATTGAGTAATTGTGTTATAATTGAATGAGTACGGGGAATCTATAATATTTAAATGATTCAGTGGAGAGTACACCATAATCATTCCTCTTAGGATGCGATTGGAGAGGACCACTAGATTATCTGGGGTTAAGCGTAGATTTTTAGAAGGTTGTTTAGAACTGGCTTTGTAAATGAATTCAATTGTCCTGGATAACGAATAGTGGAAGTTCAGAATGGCGATGCAACGTGCAGAAACACGTCAACATATTTATAGAAGCCAAGTTATGCAAGGAGGTGCACTTTTTTCCGCGCTCTTTTTGACATAAGTAATCATAGTTATCTGACCCTCATAAATTTCCACTTGAATTTAGAAATTTTTTTGACATAAGTAATCATAGTTATCTGACCCTCATAAATTTCCACTTGAATTTAGAAATATTCACATATATTCAATATGCCGCGACTCTAGAGCAGACGCTCTAACCACTGCGCTACGCGGGTCAAATTGTTTGAATGTCTAAGTATATATTTCACACGTTGATAGTTCATAAACATAACTTCAAATGTTCAGTATAAATATTAAACACATTTGCTTCTAGGGTGCTGGATCATCAGCAGTTGGTTCTACCAAGACCTCTTATCATTGACGTCAGAATCATCCTCTTCACTGTCAGCTGTTTCAGCATCATCATCTGACAAAGTACATGTTTTTCTGTAGGATACCATGAATGGATATATAAGTATATATATTTCTTAAGTTTATTTGCAATTTGGTCAAACTTTATCTCATCTTGTGTAATCTTGATTTCAGAGAACAACTATGACTTTTGTGTTTTTAACAACAACGGGTCAGGCATTTCCCCATATACAGATATTCTGGGAAACGATCAGTATTTTGCAAATTGCAGTCATTATTCTGCCAGGTATAATTTATTATGAGTAATAAAATTTTAATTTCCCTCCCAAACTACTTCAGAACAAAGTATTTTTCTGTGTGGACTGTAAGCATAAGATCTAGTCTGAAAATATTGTAAAATAATTTTTACTGGAAATTAGACTTAAATATCAGTTTCTTTGGAACTCGCGTAGGAAAAAACATTATTATTGACCACTGCAGCAGCAGCAACCCTACCCCTGTCCTTTGAACCATCTGTGTAAATTTGTATTGTAAGATGTTTAGATCTGTGCAGATTTGTAATTTATGATGTTTAGATTGTTTTATTTCAGCTTTTCTCTGTTGAGAAAAAACAGAGGATTTGTTTCTGGTTTCTTTAGTTCGGATAAAGATTTATGAACTACTGATATAATTAATTTCCATGGTGGTATTTCAGAAAGAGTAGTAGGTTTAATTGTTCGTAAGTCCGGAGTTGGCTCATTTGCTCTTACATAAAAACTACCGTTAGAAGAAGTTATTAATTGGAAATAAACCATGAAAGAATAATTTGCTAGTTAACTAATTTCCTTCTGTAAAAGGGGTACGCTATCAGGTGATTGCGCAAGATTTCAGAGACTGAGGTTCCTGTAAAATCCTTTTGGAAAGTAGCTGAAATGCCCACAATACATTGTTTATGTATACATTTTTGGATATTTTACATGTTTTTTGCTAAGAAACCGCCAGGACAGTGTCTGTAAAAAAGAGTGATATAAAGGCATAGGCAAACACAATCATCAACGTGGTTGTGCGGACTAAGAACGAGAAGTCTGTTTCAACATCAGCAAGGGAAGAAATAGTCCGAAATATCTTACGTTTTCCAGGAATTGGCACATAAAATATTTAAATCGTTAAAAAAGCCTGGAAAACGTCAGTTATTTCGGACTAGAAAAGAAAAAGAAAGGTATAATGTGTTGCTAACATGAATATTTTCTCTATTAATAAATCTATGCGCATAATTGTAATGTTTTCTTCTTTTTATCAGACCGTTCACAGTAGCTCAGTCGGTAGAGCGCTCGCACCGTGGTCGGGAGGTCGAGAGTTCGAATCTCGGCCGCGACTCACCTAAGTCGATAAAAATGGGTAGCAACTGTTCCTTCGCCATGCACTCGGCAGTTTGAAGTGAAAGTTGCGGGTCCTTCGGATGAGACCTTAAAAACCGAGGCCCCGTGTCACGGCAAGCGTTGGCACGATAAAGATCCCTCACTGCTCAGTGGCCTCGAGTGCCGAGTAAAGGTCAAAATTTGAAGCCCTTCACCTGTATATGGTGACGTCTCTATATGAGTGAAAAATTCTCGAATGGGACGTAAAACAACATACAATTAATCAATCAATCAATCAATCTTTTTATCAGCCCATTGAGGCCCCCAGTGAACTGAAGATGATTATTTCAAAATGACCGCCATTCTGGTCAGCATGGTCAAAGATATATTTTCTATCGTTTAAATGATACATGACCTTAAGACCCTGTTTAACAATCAAGTTTGTTTCGTGTGTTGGAAATGTAACAGCCACTTGATAGTTCACCAGAAGTGAAATTTGGATAGCAACATATCATTATTGGAATCCTTAGTTAATCGTTTCATAAATGGGATAAAAGGATTATTGTTCAGTAGAGGATTGTGTCTTCATGTTTTTCTCAACAGAGCATCATGTTGAGGATGCAGATTGTAGAGGATTCTTATCTAAACTTAATGTCTCCTTAATAGTAGCTGATGAGTTCCATACAGCTACAGCTATCCTTTAAAAAAATGTCCGTTCATAAATAATTCAATATTTGCAGATTTTTTAGCCAAAAAAAATTTGAATTTATTTCAGGGGATAACCTTCCAAAATGAACATTGAAAGGCTTTTAGGCCTTGGTTTCATCACCTTACATAGGTAAAAATCATCTTTCCGGAAGCTGCTATGCTTGCACTTAGCGTAACTAGCCCGAATGAAAATTTCTTTGTGAAAATCAAATTTCCATTGAGTCGAACATTTAATATAATGGGATCAAGGCATTGCAGACTGAAGAACTTAAACGCGCTGTTATTCTGCAGTATGAAGAGGCCATTAAACAGGGTCTCCATCACTGAATTAGGAAGTTCCGTCAAAATTGCCGATGTGACAGGGCCGATGATTGGATTGATGAACATCTACATTCTTTGGATGGGAAATTCCGAAAAAACAAACACATGTTGCCGAACAAAAGCGCAACACACGTCTGGTGACCGATTTTTGCATCCAGATTGTGCACGAAAATGCAGCAGGATGCAGGGAAGACGAGATGGCAATGGCGACAACAGAATGCTCTGTTGTTTCCACTTCAATACTTCGGAAGGAGAAGAGTTAATGTTGCTCCTCATATCTCAGATGCATAAGACACAGAGATCCCCCAAACAAATGAAAAAGGCGAAGCTCAAATAAGAAACGCCAATATTCTCAAACCTCCTAAAGATCTGTAAATTTTTGAAAATAAGATGATAAATCCACATGGTATCCCTTGTCCTGTTGGGGAAAAGTTGCCAATACGAAAAAAACTGATAAAAAAAATATCCTCTCGAAATCTTGCATTAATCACCAAAGAAAATGTGACAGTAAGGAAAGTAAAATCTAACAAAAGAACCTTATCAGTCACTAGTAAACTTGGACAAACCTTCAGAAAATTAGATTCATCTCAACAGCTAGAGTATTGAATGCCGTCTTCTATTTTTTTCTTTAGACAACAGGGTGAGACACCATTGCACCAATAAGCACACGCCTCCATGTTTCAGATTGTGACAATAGATTCAAGCAACGTCCTCTAGTGTGTTCAAACATTAAAATGGCTGATCAGAGCAGCTGAAGAAGACCAGGCCACTCTAAATGATGCAGTGGAAACGGGCCAATAAAATTCCTCTGACGATTGCCCTCAATCTCCATATATTGCATGCAGTTCATTTTAAGTATAATGCTAGGGAAAAAACTGGTGCAGTGACATTAATAGTTTTTGAAAGTTGGGGGGGGGGGGAAATTGCTTAAACTCGAAAATCCTATTTCGGGGGGGGGGGGGGGGGTTAAGGGTCCAACTTCTTTCAGTACTCTTATTTGTTTTACTTGACAGTCCAATTTCACGCCTTACAGTTTGAACACCATTTTTCTCTCTCATCAGAGGAAAAAAAATCAAATTGAACACATTTTTGTTCTGTACAGTGGTTTCTCATCCATTTCCTTCCTGCTTTAACAACACCCATTATTGTTTAAATGCAAAACAGCAGCAGAAGGTTGTCCATTACGACCGGACCGTCACGGAATCACTAATAACTGGAAACACCCTAAAGACCAGCATTTTTTTTATTTTAGATTTACAAACCCGCCGCTCAAGTTTTTGAATTTTCAGGAAAAAAAATTGAGAAAAATTGATTTTTTTTCTTTCCGATGTCCAATTTGAGTCGTCATCGAGATTTCAAATTTACGAAATCGTACTTCCGGTTTAAGATAACATGGCGGGTAAATAAAGGTATATCTGCATAGTCCATAGCAGCATCATAGCTTGGTTTAGAGTAAAATTTATCGATAGGACTGCCATTCAAAAAGTTTCACCCGTTCAGAGGACAAATAAAATGCTGACAATTTTGTTGCACAATGACATGTTGGTGAGATAAATATGTATCCGTATTCAAAAGTATCTGCATATTAATTTCCTCCCACAGGTTAAAAACTGCTCATGGTGCCTATACCCAGAGACATTGTTTAGGTCTCTACTATAGCTTACAGTCTAAGCAACATTCTTCAGAAAAGGATCGCTTATGCATCAGATGTAATGAATAAAACTATGGGAGAAGTGAAGTCCATTTAAGGGTGAAATAAACAATAGCCTAAAGAAATGAAATAGTTCAACTATTAAAGAAAACATATACAGACATGTAGTATTTTTGTGAATATGGCAGCTAGAAAAATTATTTTACAATTAATTGGAAAAAAAATATTATCCCCCTCCCCAATACTCCCTGTCTGTTTAGGAATATTTACTTAAGGTCTCGAGTATATTTTTAGAACAATTTCTACACAATTGCTGCAGATATACCTTCTCATATTTGGATGTTTATTTTTGGATGTATTTAAAAATGGCGGAGGGTCAATTATAGATGTATTTAAAAATGGCGGGTGGGCCAATTATAGATTTATGACGCAAGGTTGTGCAATTCATAAGATGACAACTGAGCATGCGTCATGTATTCGAGGAATGCGAAATGTGAGGAATGCATAATTATAGATGTATGTTCTAAATCTATAATTGAAACATCTGAAATCTTACTGAAGTCAAGACAAAATGGTCTTTGCTTGATTTTATCTAGTTACAGTGTATCAACTTAATGTAGCATGATGCTTCACAAAATGAAAACTGTCATGTCGGTCAAATATTAGAGAGGCAAACTGTTTCCTCTTTTTATGAGGTAAAGAAAGTTAAGGTACAATGACCTACCAAGAATGCCCGTAAACACAAACAATTACTATTCATAGCTCTAGATGCACAAACCCAGACATATTTTAAGGTCTGCTGGATATGAATGTAAACAATATTGCACATATCTTTGAAATAATACAATTATAAACATTCCACAATAGAAATAAACATCATGGTTAATTTTAGGATCAATGGCTTTAAATCAAATCCTGATATATTTTTTCTAATTTGTTTAGTATGTGATTAACTTTGGTTAGTGTTTAAGTTTTGAAATATTGAAATTAGATATACAGCCATTATAATTTCAGTATCTTATAAAAGTTTGAATGGGAGATGAATTATTATAAGCAGATCTGCTTTTTTTTCAAATCCCTTTCATCATGTAGCGATGTATTTAAATGCATATAAATGTTTTCTTGAGTAAATACTGTTTAAACCAAAGTTTAAATGTCAAGAAAACGGTTGGCTTTTCTTTTTAAAGCAACATCAAAGATGGTCAATATTATTTCCACAATGTGTATGTAACTTTTGATATGTTTTCAAGGATTTGGTTTTGTTAGATAAATACTATTAGTTTCTCTGTTTTTAGAATTCTTCTTTGATAATATTACTCTCTGTTAGTGTGACAACTTACGTAGCATGAAGCTTCAAAATTGAAAATTGATATGCTTTCAGACATAAATCAATGTGGCAGACTATCTTATCATTATGAAATAACGAAAGATAAAATACCCTGATTTGAATGTAATGACAAAATTTCTTTTGATAGATCAGAATACACATTTTTTATTGACGGGTAAACAGACATTTCTAAGGTCTGTTTGATATAGATGTAAACAGTATTACACAGATCTTTGAAATGACAAAAATATAAAGTTTTCTCAATACAAACTAAAATCATAGGTTTTTGTTCTAAATGCAAGCTTTAGAAAAGACGTTACATAAAATTCATAGATGTGATGACAATTTGTTTTATTTTTTCCTCTTATGAAGTAAAGAAAGTTAAGATACTATGACCTTTCAAGAATGTCTGTAAAGACAAACAATTTTTATTCATAGCTCAAGATACACATTTTCATTGACCTCAAGAATCAGAGAAACAAATATCATCTATTTAACAAAACGATTGTGAAAACAAACAGAATTTTTTTTTGTCAAAAGAAATGACTGTTAAACACTTTAGTTCAATTGCTTACAGAAAAATTGTTACAAAAATTATCAGGTTTTCATTTAGATAAAAAAAAATTATGTAAAATAATGATGAGAGTATATAAGCAAGAAGTTGTTTTTGAAAATAAATCCATTCATTGTTTAATTTAAAACATATTTTATTGGGCTTAACTTTGGAAAATATTTAAGTTTTGAAATATTGAAATAAAATATACAGCCATTATAACTTCAATGATTTATAAAAGGTTTGAATGTCATTATTTTCTTTTCAAAACAACATCAAAGAAGGTCAATGTTATTCACACAATGTACATATAACTTTTGATATCTTTTCAAGGATTTGGTTTTGTTAGATAAATAATATATTAGCATCTCTGCTTGTGAAATTCATCTTTGATAATAGTACTCTCTGTTAGTGTGACAATATATGTTGCATGAATGTTATGTTTTCAGACATAAATCAAAGTGGCAGACTATTTTATCATTATGAAATAAAGAAAGATAAAATACCCTGACTTATCAAGAATGTAATGACAAAATTTCTTTTTATAGCTCAGAATACACATTTTTTATTAACGGGTAAACAGACATTTTTAAGGTCTGTTTGATAAAGATGTAAAAAGTATTACACAGATCTTTGAAATGATAAAAGTATAAGGTTTTCTCAGTACAAACTAATTATAACATCATAGGTTTTTTTTTCTTCTAAATATCAGCTTTAGAAAAGAAGTTACATAAGATGTGATGACAATTTGTAATTATTTTTTCCTTTTATGAAGTAAAGTAAGTTAAGATATTATTACCTTCCAAGGATGTCTGTAAAGGCAAACAATTTTCATTAACCTCAACCATCTGAGAAACTAATATCTATTTAACAAAACGATTGTCTAAATAAGTAGACCTTTTTTGTCAAAAGAAATAATGACTGTTTTTTAAAAACATTTTAGTTAAATTGTTTACAGAAAAAATGTTACAAAAATTATCAGACTTTCATTTAGATAGAAAAAAAAATTGATTTCTGTGTAAAATTAAGATCAGAATTTGTTTTTGAAAAAAAAATCATTCAATGTTTAATTTAAACATATTTTATTGAAATCAATCAATAAAGATTCATTTCTTTGTTTGCAAAGACACCGATTTTTTTTTTCTTATCAATAAATAGATTAGATAATATTTCCAGATTAAAAAAAAAAAATAAAGCAAAATTATGCACAAATACGATATAGATTAATCGATCTTCTTGCGACAACAATATTTTTTTCTGTACATTACACTGAAATTTCTAACACACTAATGAAAATCATTTTCCATTGACGCAATCGATCGCTTCTGGTTTTACATAAAAGATCAACACAAAAATTCAAAAGAAAAAAATAACATGAAAAATTTGAAATTCAAAATATTTTATTTTCATTGTACACATATGAATGAGTTTGTCATAAATTCATACCAAGATTTGTTTTCTTTGTATTGATAAACAATGCATTGATTAAAATTTTAGCCACTTGATATTTGATTTAGTCATTTGCTTCTTCTTGGGAGGTTGGTAACCCGGCGGTGCACCGTCCGTCTGTATCTTTACCACATATCTGCCACCACTCTGAACCTCGGAACGATCCATCATTTTCTTGTTGTGAATGAATGACGTGGGGGTGTCGATGTCTTTCAGTGCTTTATAAAACTGTTGAAATCCAATAGGATTTCCTTTAACATTTGGACTTAATGCATGTTTTATAAGATCACTGATGTGAGAACCCTGAATGACGTCCCCTTTGTAGATTAAATTTCCATTTTCTTTCCAGGACACTACGTCTCCTCCGTATCGTGATAAAAATTGAATTAATCCTCTCGCTTTGTTTTGATATTTCACTGGAATGGTGTGCTCCAAGATTTCTAGAATTCGGGTTTGAGTAGGTGGGTCTTCATTATTGGGAGGGTCCTTCTTGGGTATAGGGGGTTTCTCCTGTAGACTGTTCGACTTTTCCTCCGATTTCAGCAGAGTTTGGAATTTTTCTTTTGGTACGAGTACTAGTTCTCGAGCCATTTTGAAAGTAGTGTAGTGCTGGTTTGATCAATTGAGGTATGATCTTCTGATTTTTTAACAGTAAAGTTTTGCGTCGTGACTTGTTCACAGATCTACTGATCAGAGTACGAATGACGTTTTTGTAAGGTAGCAAAGTATTTACGTACTTTTTGGTGACTGGGATGGTTCCCTTGTACACGTTATAAATAACTTCGCAAAGTGTCTGCATTTGATCAAACGACATGCTCGTCAATAAGCCACTTCTTTGTTTGGCGTTTGCAATACACAACAAGTCTAAAAACGAGAAATGTGCTTTCAGTCTGCGATTCATCTTGAAAATGATGCAAATTCGTAATTTAACATTATATTTATTTGGACAGGTAAACAATGTTATCCTCTTTGGGTAAAATATGCGTGCGCAATCTGTACTTGTCATCCGTCCCCGGACTCATGTCGACAACCAAATATCCAAAGGGAACCGAAGTCGCTTTGTCATAGGCATCTTTAAAATATTTCAATTTCGATGGAAACACCTGAGATCCAAAAGTTAACACTTGTCTGGAATCTCTTACATTTCGAAAGAGAATGACATAATGGCAAATTTAATGAAATGGTTCGGGCAAACTTTCCTGGCATGTACAGATTTTGAGCAAGCATGAATACACTCACTCGACGATGGTGAGCCGTCACACAAAACAAATTCAAGGACTCTTCACTCTTGGCAACTTGCATCATCATGTCGTCCAACACCAAGACGGTGTGTTCCACATCGTCACTCCATTCCTCGATTTGTTCTTTGGAAGGTAGCCCTTGATGCAAGATCAAATTGTCGATATTTTCCTCCATTTCCTCGAACAGAGGTTGATATTCTGTGTAAGCAACAATTATCCTATCCGGTGGTTTTTGAAACATACCATCAGCTTCTTTAAGAATTTTGTAAACTAGAGACGTTTTACCACTCATGGTGGGACCAACAATCATGGCCGTAGCAGGGGAATGAAAGGGTAAAAGTGATTTGTATTCCCACCAATCCTCCATGATCATTTCTCCAACGAGACTGAGTCGTGAAGGTAAAAAACGTCTGTTTTTTAAATGTGAAATGAAACCAAAACAGTGAATGACATATTTATTAACAACACTCATGAATATTTCTCAAAAGTAGTCTTTACAAGCAATCTGTATAGTCAGATACAAGGCGATATACAAATAAATCGGGATCATCCTGCCTGCTAATATATTCTACAATGTATGGAAAGCTATATTTGCAACATCTCATCAGCAAAAAAAAAATAGCACATAATATCCACACGTTTCAGCACTCTTTTTCTGTAATTGTTTATTTGAGTAAACTGTATTCTCAGAATTGAACATTAAAAAAGTCTTCAATCGTTCATCATAATACTCTGGAGGTTTGCCCAAACTGTCAAAAAATTCTGCTTTTTGTGGACTGTCCATCCAAAAGACGACCCAGTGTTCTCCCGGAAGATGAGAGGGGTCCGTGTTGCATACGTAGGCGGATGGATAGGAATCAATTTTTGATGGTATTGTATCTGGTGAATATACACCTTTGACGGACGTAGAGAGCAAGTCGTGACTTCTAATGAAGCATCGAATTTCAGAGGTATTCATACTCTGGTGTATTTGATGTCGCGGGAATAATCCACTTCCAAGAGAGCCGGAAACTCTGCGTAAGCCAAGCAATTTAGTGTTTCGATTGTATCGGCAGCAAACTTCACCTTTAATCTCACGTTCCCTTGCCTCACCAGGTTTAAATACTCCTCGCCCAGGTCGTCAGGGACCAGGCTAAAAGCATAAATGGCATAGCCTTTTCCAAACATGAATCTTTTAATCTGTAGACCTGCATCTTTATTCCATTTCTCTGCCACCTCAAACAAATTGACATAAGGCGAAATGTAATTTTGATTAAGTCCTGTATCGATTTTCATGGGTCTGGAAGGCAAGCTCTCGCCGTTAACGTAGAGAGCTATTTCCTCTGCCAGATTCTGAAAGTTGTAGGGATTTTTCTCGTAGTTCCCATTTACCGCCGTCTGTGACACGAAACAGAAAAGAGCTTTGGTCGGTAGAGTGTTGGACCACACGTTCTGCCAGATAAACGTGCCAGATCCCTTGGGACAGGTACTCATTTTCACTTCGGTTCTGGTCAGAGGATATTTGGCCGTCTTGTCCTTCAATATTTCGGCATGATTGATCAGTACTCCACTGTCGGCTTTGATCTTGCAGACCTTAAATGAAACGTCTAGCAACTGCAATTTGTAACTTGGACTTGTCTCTTTGCTCATGAGCACAAAGGGAGCAGAATTCTTAAAAAAACTTAAGATGTACATCCACACCATTGACCAGGTATTTGTCTAGTCTAAAGACGTCCTCATATAAAGGACCTTCCATGTCGAAAACCTGGCTCTTCTGGGTGAATGCGTATCGATTGGCCAGTCCTCCGTTAGAACCCCCGTAGGCGTCAGGGTTATCCATGTCGTCGTCGTCTAAATAGTATAACTGGGACTGTAACTGAGATTCCGTGGCATCGCCTCCACTGGACATAAGGAGTTTTAGATAAGCTTTCCAAGGATAGTAACTGGTGTTGAGGGAAACGAGTTTTCCATTCATGTATATGTTGATCTGTGACCACATCGATTGCTAAGGTACATTGATGATTCCGGTCTTTTCCTGGGCGGCGAGAGCAGTCCCGTCCGATTTAATGATCTTACATTTCACATATAGTCGACTGCGTCTAAGATCGATGTACTCGTTACCCTGTCCTGGTATAGAAATTTCGATGGGGGCATCCTCGGAATCGAAGGAGCTGACAGGTCTGCATTCCGAATAATAGATTTTTTCTACAGCTACTTGATTGGGAGGGACTGTAAATAAGGTTAATTCTGCTGGAAGTCCGATGTCGGTGATCTTGTCATTTAAAAACGCCATTATTTCTTCAGTTTCTTGAATATAGTACCTTCCCAATCTTCTTCCTCAAGTTTCTTTCTCTTTACACTCTTAGATGTTATCGCCTTGACAGCAGGCTTAGGTTTGATTCTTTCTTGCCGTTTACCGACTTTAATAGCCTTCTCTGACACGTGAGGAATGCTTTCCTTGATGGCTTCTTTTAATTCCGATTTCGCTCTTTCTTCCACGGCAGCCATGGGAGTCACGTGTTTCCCCACGACCTTCTTGTCGGGGGATTCCGTTGAGTGTGGGTTGACGGAAATCATGTAAGGTTTCTTGGAAAACATTCCTCCTATTCCACCGCCCGTTTGACGACCCCTATATTTTCCAGGTCGAAACTGACCATCCATCATGTTTCTGTAAAACGATTTCCAGACCCTAGGATCTGAAACGTAGGTTGAACCCATCATTGTATTTCAAACAAGCGTTTCTTCAAGAGGAGGGTTACGGTTACACCGCCTTTTAAAAATGAAGCTGCTTGATTAGAAGAGTTCCTTATATAGATCCTCACGTCTTGAAATTCGCCCAATCGAAGGGGTACTTCGTAAGGGTTGTCTTGACACAGATTACTACACACGTATAATTCTCGCTCGGTATTACCCGAGAGTAAAGAAAATTCCAAAAGTGAAACGGTCCAGTGACCTTGAAAGTACAACGGTTTAGGTATATGTACTTTAAAGTCATACGGAGTGTTTCCGGGATAAACGTTGTGACTGTCAGAAGATCTGAGAACCAATCTTATGCTCATTTTGAAAAAAAAAATGATCATCTATTTGCAAAATCCGCCTTATTTATACCTCTTGCAGGTCTGACTTCTTGATCCAGGAATTAAATTTGGCTGGCCACTGGTGCCAGGATACCAGTACTTCAGCTACCCCCTTTCTCTTTCGTTCTTTTAAAATTTTATCGATTTTCCAAATGGAATCGTCGTCCTTGTTAACTTTCTGCAGTTCTTGAGAGTAAAAAGTACCGGATATGGATTCGTCTGCAAAATCTTTGAGTTTGTACACGGGAATGCCTTGACTGCGGAATCTACTGCTGACTTTGAATATTTCTCCTTTCCACTTTTGATCGTATTCTCTTTGAAACAATAGGCGCAAATGTGTTATCCGCACTTTATCGTTAATCTTAAACTTGTATGATTTCTCTTTTGAATATTTGGTAGTTGAAGACTTGACGTTCATGGGACCTTGTGTTTTCTTATCATTTTTAGTTCTGTGTAAATAAGCACTATATCGAACTTCGTCTTCGTTATTTTCAGTGACGTTTGCAGGTGCAAATCCTCCCAAAGGTCGAGACGGTGTATTGTTAATGCTCTCTGTGATAAATGGTAATTCGTTCAGATATTTGTAAGATTGCTTATGAGCAAACATTCTGTGTAATCTGTTTTCTAAATTCTGTATGCTTCTCTCTGCAAAGTTACTTTTTGTCATTTTCCGTAAATATTTGATGTACGCTTTCTTTTTTCAAAAATGCAGAAACCCATCTATTCTTAAATTCGCTACCCTTATCGGTTCTCAGCACTTTTGGCTTTCTCCCTTTGGCAAATATGACTTTTAAGGCATCTATCACGTTAGTGGCTGTCTTTTGTTTTAAGGGAGCCGTAAATAAAAAACGAGAAAAGATATCTTGTAACACCAGAATGTACTGAACTCCATCGTTTTCCTTGGATATGTTTCTTACATCTTGTAAATCTCCATCCCATATCGAATCAATAGAATCGGTCAAAATGTGCCTTCGTGGAAACTTTCTACGAACCCTCTTTTGTAGAGAATACGATTCCAAGTCTGATAGAAATTGTTTTATGGCTTTCAAGCCGATCTTATGTTTCCCCTCTTTTTTCACGATCTGATAAAGTTTATAAGGACCAGCAAATGAGGCTGCCTTTGTAACATCGGTCCAAATGTTCTCCAAATATGCCTGTTGTTCTTTTGTCAACTTCATGTTCACTTATGAATGTAAAAATAAAAAACTTGGACATTATATACATTTTATTATAAAAACAGTATGTTAAATGTGATTGACATCAAATTAAAATAGAAATGATACAAGTCACACACATATAATAATATTTATCATACATAATATTCATTATTTATGTCACACAAAACAATATTTACAATCTTTTTGTTTTTGAACACAGTTTTATGTAATATATGTTGAACACAGTCATTCAAAAAAGTGTCACACTCTTCCTCTTTAGTAAGTATAGTTAGAGTACTCGTTGGGGTTGCACCTGGGGCACTGAAGGAATCCCATTTGATTTTGATGGCTCTCCGAATTTTCACAGTACTCCACGCTTCTTATCTGGTCTCCAATAACATTTCAATTCTTCCCATTCATCGAATGTAAGTTTCAATGAGTTGTGAAATAGTGTTGACATCTATATCCGACAGACCTTAAAAAATGTCTACTTTCCCGTCAATGAAAATGTGTATCCTGAATTATCAATAGAAATTTTTGTCATTACAGGTATTCTTGGTAAGTCATGGTATCTTAACTTTCTTTATTTCATAAGAGTGGTGAAATAGTCTGCCTCACTGATTTATGTCTGAAAACACGATAATTTTCATTTTGTGAAGCTTCATGCTACATTAGATTGTCACAATAACAGAAGGTAAAATCACTCAAAAGTCATTCTACCTTGACTTCAGTCCGTCCTGTTCTGGTATCAATATCAATACGTTTTTCCCAGACGTAATGGTAAAATGGTGAATGTGATTGTAATACACTTTCCAGTCCCCTCCTGCTAATCCACAACCAATTTTGAATGGAAAGCTAGTCTTCTGTGAGGAATATTTTTTAATTTGGAAAGACTTTGTGCAAACTATTGCTCTCCATTAATTTGAGAATCTTTGAAAGGAGGGATATTTCTCCGACTCCTATGACCATAGTCCCACTGTGAATATAAGCAAATGACGTCAGGCATACCGATCTCAGGGGATTTCATGATCTGTATTGTTCCAGGTGTACTTCTGTCATTTAGAACAGCTAAGTTTCTTGTACCTTGTGGTCTACGTGTTTTGTACACATCACCCCAAGGGTACGTTTTGCTTATTTTCTCACTTAGTCCGTGAGGTTTAACTGTCAAACAGTTACACTGATGAACGATTCCATCAACGTCCTTTATTTCCAATAAACATCCATATCTATATTGAACAGCCATCTCTTGTACTATCTAGTTTCTTTTGTAAAATAGGTGAAATTATACTCTCTGTTTGTTGAATTCTTCTCTTAAAATGTGCTCTGTCAATGGCATAAGTCATCCATTCACCCTTTCTGTCCTCGACAGGAATGAAAAAGATTTCTGTATTGTCACTAAAGTGAACATGTTTTTGAGATGTATGTATTTTTTTTACATCACTAGGTAAATGACCCATATTAAATATCACTCTAATATGGAGAATATTTTTTCGGCATAACCCTCCGTTTTAATAAGTATTCCTCTGACCCCCAACTGTCAGCAATATCATAACCGTCCTTAATCACAGTCTGAAAATCTTTGATACAATCTGTTTTGCGATCAAACCATTGGCTTTCTTGTAAAGTCCAGGTTTTCTTTTCAGACTCTTTCGATAATCTTAGTGCACTCCAGGCTACAATTTTCCATTTGTACTGTGTCCTTCGACTGTCCATAGTGAAATAAAAATTTAAGCCAAAGGAAAAGATATTTATAAGTGAAAAACCCCATTTTCATTGGACTATAAGTGTCAAAAAATAAAAACAATTAATTCATTTATTATGAAATATGGAGATTAAATTCAAACTTGCACACGGATCAAATGAGGGAGTTTTAAAATGGAAGAGTCAATATGTCCAACAGATGTTTTCAAATATTTCCATTGCATTTTACTCATTTGTATTCCCTTAATAGTAGGTAACCCGTCTTTAAAACGTCGAATATCAATCAAACTGTTCTGGTTCAAGCTACTTATAGAAACATAAACATCATTAGTTAGGGGAAACTGGTCGGTATACGGACACATTGGAGACGTTTTGTTCTCATCATTTTTCCATTCTATGATATCCATCGCTAAATCAATACCATTTTGTCCTTTCTCCAGCCATAGGAGATTGACACAAAGCAATATAAGAACGGCCATTAAAATGATAAGCATTGGAATCATCCACACTTTGTCCCTCCAGCAAGTACGTTTGAGTGTTGTTCTACACTCTTCATCACAAGTGTTCTCAATCAAATTTGTCATAACCGCAACACTCTCCATTTCAATGTATTTTTTTCTAACCAACCTTTTCTTGGTCAGAACAAAGATTGAATGAAGATTCGGTCATTACTTTTATACTCCCCCATTAATAGTTACATGGGTCACAAACAACGACCAATTATTATTTGGACACTAGATCTATCACTTTGCTTTACATCTGTTTATTTTAAACCATATAAAGTTTTCAATTATAGATTTAGGACATACATCTATAATTATGCATTCATTCCTCGCATACATGACGCATGCTCAGTTGTCATCTTATGAATTGCACAACCTTGCGTCATAAATCTATAATTGGCCCACCCGCCATTTTTAAATACATCTATAATTGACCCTCAGCCATTTTTAAATACATCCAAAAATAAACATCCAAATACGAGAAGGTATATCTGCAGCACACAATCACTTAACACATATTTTAAAAAATGAAGATATATTTGAAGAAGTTCAAAAATTTGATTTTTTTAATTTGTATTTTGACCAACATCTCAAAATTCAAATCACTGTGCCCAACTAGCAGACAATGAAATAAACAATTTAAGGTTCTACTTTCTTATTTGTAACCACTGTGTGGCCAGTGGCAAGGAGCCTGTTAAATGAGCATCAAAAAAGTAGCAAAATTGAATGTATAAAAGTCGAAAATTTGTCCAAAAAAATAATTAAAAAATATTTCTTCCTCCTACGGACCTTTTCATTTTGGTATTCATAAACCAAAAATAAAAAATGCTGGCCCAAATTAGAAAAATACTTAAACTTGCTGATCCAAAACCCAACATCCGAGGATTTTAATATTTTGACATTCCTTTCCAATAAGAATCAATGAAAATGATAACGATCGCTGATCGATCTCAAAACACAGAATAAAGTGCCCCGCCACAGCATGATACGCCCGTCAAATATTGTTCAATTGTCACAAACAGTTTAGAATGCAAGAAAATCATGTCAACCTTGATACAAGGATTTCAATGATTTTTTCCATTCCTTATAATATTTGTTTATACATCTCCTGTGGTGTAGGTATTAATTATAACAAATATTACATTATAGATCCTAAACTGGTTGTGTTAGAGCTTGACAAATGCCCATCTGCAGCCCCCCGCCCCTCCCCGCTTTCAGATTTGTGAGACATGATGCTCTGAATTAGCTGATATTTTCAAAAAATTAAATAAAAATATCATATTAAACAATATCAATTTAGTCTTAACAACTTAATCTATATCAGATTAATATTAAAAATAAAAGACTGGCCATCAAATGACATATGCTGTAAACTGACAACCAGTTCTGTAGTCGTTGATTTTAATAACAACGAAGGGACTTTGGGTTCAATTAATATATTGTATATTCTATCATATGTACAGGTCATTGTGTAGTTCTGTAAATAAAATATTTAACAAATAATTCACAGACAAACAAACATTCACAATCATCACATAAAACACTGAATTTTCTGGCTAAGGGAAATAACTCCATTTTCCTCATAACTTTAAGGATCATAAAATAATCATTTCAGGCATTATATTATGCAACTTCATTATCATAAAATAATTTCCTTTATACTATAAACATTTCCATTCATAGTATTCAAATAAAATTCTTTTTACAACACAGACATCACAATATACACAAACTTCACTAAACACAAATCTTACTAAATAGATGGTATATGAACCTGATCTTCCTGATCCTTAATTTCTCAGTCAGTCATAACTATAATAAATTACCACATAAAGTAAGTCTGACTGATTATTGGCAAATTATATTTAAAACTCATAAAAAAATATTTTACACAAATCTCATTCACATAACTTTCACACATCATGCTCATAATTAATAATGTTAAAATGTTAATGAACTGACCTGTTTAGTATATTGTCCATAAGTCCATAGGTCTTGTATAGAAATTTTCAATAACTTATTTAGGAATTTTGAAGTCGGTAAAAATAAACTGCTCACTCTAAGGATCTTTTTTGAATATCTAAAAAATTACTACAATAGTGAGCTTCTCACCAGAGTAGCCAATCAAAAACCTGATTCACCCATGCATGAATAGCATGCTTGACTTAATGAGACACACTATGGAAAAGCCTTAGTGTAATAAATATATACAAACGCTATAACATAACTATTTAAAGTATGGAAATACATTATGGACAAAAATTAAAAACAATAAGTCAATGCTGTATTTTTATTAGATAATATCTTTACTAATAAAAACACGCGGTCACAGTTCTTCTGTCTAATTCCCAAAGGATACAGATAAGAGCTGCTTGATCAGAGATCCTCTAAAAGAAATGATTGAAACAGCTAGCCTTCCTACACTGAACTTATTAATTAATCTTTAACTGAATGCATGTCCACTCATTACTCCCAACGGATGAATGGATCCATACATACCATCTACTTTGTAGTGCAATAAAAATGCATATTTATGTCATTTTGAAATTAAATTTGAAAACAAAGATTTTTTTTTAATTTGTTAAAAAGATTTATAAAAAGAAAAAAAAAACTTGTGTAATCTTGATGCAACATTTTTAATAAGGTTCCTGCAGTACTCTTAGATTTGTAGGGACTATCTACCATAATTAAAAATTTTTTTAAATACTTGATTTTTTTTTTAATAGATTTAATGTCAGACTGGTTTAAAGCTGCAATTCATTCCAATATCACTCCCCCCCCTCCCCGAGTATAGTTAGTTTTAATTATATTAAACAATATCAAATTAGTTTATTATACATTACCAAAATAATTTATTATACAATATCAAATAAGTTTTAATTACTTTTCATCAAATTCATTTTAAAAGTTAGGCTGGCCAACTATTTATTCAAACACGGCTGATTCTGTTTGCCCAGTTCCCAAGAGATATAGATAACACCTGCTTGAACAGAGATGCTCTACCAGTTAGCTCCTCACACTAAACTCATTAATTTCTGTCTTCTAATTTGACCTGCAATTTTCTATTATCAAATTCTCCTTGACCAGTGCTTGATAATTACACCCCTTGGAGAGGTTGAATGTCTCTTGTAACATTACATTTGTTATAGATTGCTGTAGAGTATATAAGGGAAAAAATTTTTTTTTTTGATTTAACATTTTTTTTTTATAAGGATACTGCAACAATCTTGCATTTATTGGGATTGTGTAATCTAATAGTAAAAAGCTGTTTTTTTTAATTTCACTTAAATTAAAGGTCACAGTGACCTTGAACTAGGTCGCGACATATTCTCTTTAGAGAAGTGGACAGGCTTTCGCCTACATCCACTTCTCTTCGCAAGCCTTCATGTTTTGATTCTGGAAAACGTGTAAATCTCGAACCGGTGACGGTCTACACTTCAACTGACATTTCGTCTAAAATACGTCTGAATGTACATAATAGACGTGTTATATTATCAATTTTAACATAAATACACACAATTGTCACAAGAAAACTGACCTTTAAGTATTGTTAATCCATTTTCACAAGTTCTCCATCCCGGATTTAAATTATGTGCAAGTAACTCTTGAAGTATTCAAAAATCTCTAATTCGGATAGAAATGGAAACTATTTTTACAAAATAATAATGGAACGAGAGAAATCGTCTACTCTGTTTAAACTAACGAGACAGTTTCCTCAAGTTTCGTTCAAATTCTTTTGATCTTTGTTTTAAATCTTTTTTCATTTCTCGGGAAAGGTAGAGTTAATATCGTTTAAAAATAAAAGAAAATATTTTTTAGTATTTTCAGTGAGGAAGTAATGAAGTATTTTTTAAGTTCAAATTTACATTTAAATTGTATTAAAATAGTAAAAATAAGTATAGGTAATAATATTTATCTTGAATAATATGCTAAATCAAAAGTGAATTGTCCAAAACATTTTTTGAACATTAAAATACGTCTTCGCCAATTTTTCCAAATTATCCGACTTAAAATTTTCAATTTTTTCTAATAAGCTGTGGTAGATAAACATTAGTTTAAATCCGGGATGGAGAACTTGTGAAAATGGATTAACAATACTTAAAGGTCAGTTTTCTTGTGACAGTTGTGTGTATTTATGTTAAAATTGTTAAGATAACACGTCTATTACGTACATTCAGACGTATTTTAGACGAAATGTCAGTTGAAGTGTAGACCGTCACCGGTTCAAGATTTACACGTTTTCCAGAATCAAAACATGAAGGCTTGCGAAGAGAAGTGGATGTAGGCGAAAGCCTGTCCACTTCTCTAAAGAGAATAGGTCGCGACACACCTACCTAACATGCATAAATTGGCCAAGTTTGATAATTCTAAGTCCAATGGTTTTCTAGTTATGAGCCGGACAGGATTTTTCCATATTTGGCCATAACATCTTAATTAAAGGTCAGAGCGACCTACTTTTAGTGCGCGACACACCTTCTGTCCAAGAAGTATCAGCTGACAAAGTTTGATAATCCTAGGCTTATAGTATTCAAGTTATGAGCCGGACACGAGAAAAGCTAACAGACAGACAGACGGACGGACATGAACGCCATAACATAATACGTCCCGTCTAAAGAGGGGCGTATAAGAAACAAACAATTGAAGAAGCGTAAAACATGCATTGATCAGGTGCATGTAGATGAAACATTCTGTTGATAAAATCAGTACAAAAATAAAGACCTAAAATTATAATCTATTCTTACACGAAATACGTAGAAGACAAATTAACATTTTCCTTACCAAAGAATTTTGATAAGTTGTGCAGTAAATATTCGGTTCTAGGTCAAGTGAAATATTTTAATCAGTCAACTCAAGGAGTGGTTGTAGTGGTCTCTAAGCAGAAACACTTCTGAATGTCATATGCTAGTAAAAAGTTTCAAATATAGATATTAATATAATATTATATCTAGACATTTCAACTCAGGACCATTGAACTGCCACGATGCAAGGGTTCTTGCTTTTAAAGTGTGAAACCATCCGATCTCGTCCCTACGTCGCGGATTCGAATCCACTGCAGGACGTGGGGACCAGTCCTTCTCATAAGACCGTATATACCGAGATCCCTTGTCGCAGTAAGTGTTGGCACGAAAAAGATCCTTTACCATGCTTACTGCTCATTGGCCCCGAGTGCCGAGTATAGGTATTTAATTGCAGCCCTCCACTGGCAAATAATTGCGTCTCCGTATGAGTGAAAAAATTCTCGGAAAGGGACTAACCCCCCCCCCCCCAAAAAAGGGAAAAATAAGAAACGAAGAGGGATAGGATATCCATGAACCTGCAAGTTTTCCTGTACTTTCAGTATTTTATATTTAATTTTCAATATATCTTTTTCCTCAGAATTATACCATATATTTTTTTTAATGAGAAGAAAACTATACAATTCCCCCACTCATGGTGATCGCCCCCTTCTTTGCCTATTAAGTCACCATCGTACTCGAGGATGAACTCTCCCACTCATGGTGATCGCCCTCTTCTTTGCCTATCAGGTCTCCATCGTACTCAAGGATGAACTCTCCCACTCATGGTGATCGCCCTCTTCTTTGCCTATCAGGTCACCTACGTACTCAAGGATGAACTCTCTTTTCCTTGAAGGCCTAGTCTTTCATAGCAAACACGCCCTTTTCTTAATATAGACATCTAAATAAACAAAGATTGCAGCGATTCACCTGTATATCAAGAGTTTCTAAGGCTGTAACTGATTTAGGGCCACCTTGACCTGATCAGGAGTTACAGACAAGGGTATCCCATCATATAATGGTATTGGAAGACAAGAAACGCTCAAAGTAAATTACATCTAGTACTGCATGCATTCAAATAAGTGAGTTGGTAATATCTGATTTTTTTTTCTTTGTCGCAACTTCTTGGGCTCTGACCTAACAACCCCCCCTTTTTTTTTAAATAAGAAGTCCACGAAGATTGTCGAATTGGTTCTGCATAAATCTGATGTAAAGCAATGCAGCGAAATTTGAAAAAAAAATGTTATTTTTGTAATTTAGGGAACATTCTTTAAAATCATAATGGAATGTAACTGCTGAAAAACCGTTGTTGGAATTTAGCACCAGCTGAAAAGATGTTATCTGGTTCCAAATGGCTAATAAATTTTGTCATGGTGCGAAAGTTTTATATCTGTCTCCAAAATGAAAGGCTCAGTATCTGACATTATTTAGAAGGTTACCAAACAAATATTCACTTACCTCTGTTGATAACAAAAAAATCGCACAATCCATGGTTTCTAGACAATTCTTCCTGGAATTATCCTTAAAGTAAAATTGTAAAGACTGCTATCCCAAGAGGGGAATAATGATATATTCTGCTCTTGTGACAGTCGTGTTCGTTTGTCTTAGATTTCTATATCAGATGACTATTAAAGATATACACGCTATATAACCGCGATGTTTTTATGTAAATGATTAAATGACTTGATAAACATGATGTGTAAAAAAAAATTATTACTTTCCGCAAAGTTTTACTAAATAAGTCTTTGTAATTACATAATAATTAAGCAAGATCTGCAATTAAGATTTCGACCTTTTCATGAATATTGATAAAGGAAGTACGTAAACAGTATATAGACACGCATGTCCGCGGGAAATCATAGACGAAGAGGTACGTTGCGTTTTGACTACGATTATGGATAAAAGTTTACTATCTGTCATTAAAGAGTAGATGGTTAATACTGGTTGTTTTAAAAGATAAGTATCTTTAAGCATTAGATATATGCCATCAATGTCAAAAGTTATTTGTATTCCAAACGGCCTACATAGTTTTCTTGACGCCATATTTGTTTATCAATCTAAAGTAGTGACGGTGTCACATGATGCATGAATTTAAATAGAGGCATTACTTTCCTAGTAGGGAAATAAATAATTATAATTTGAGATCTATATAACGCATTCATTTTCAATTGTGTAATTTAAAGTATTTTCTAAACTTTATTTGGTAAACAAAATAAATTTTAAATTTACAACTTTATTTTTAACTGACGCAATTTATAGCATGTATATCTTTAAACAAGACAAAGTAAACAGTGATTGAAAATTATACTTTATTAGCTCATCTGAGCTGAAAGCTCAAGTGAGCTTTTCTGATCACAATTTGTCTGTAGTCCGTCTGTGTGCCCGTCCGTTTGTAAACTTTTCACATTTTCGATTTCTTCTCCAGAACCACTGAGCTAATTTCAACCATACTTTTTCAACAAAGCAACCTTGCGTGAAGGGGATTCAAAATTTGTTCAAACGAAGGGCCATACCCTCTTTCAAGGGGAGATAATTAAGAAATAGTGAAAATTTTGTTGCATGTTTTAAAAATCTTCTGAAGAACCACTGGGTCGGGAAAGATGAAACTAATGTGGAAGCATCCTCAGGTTTAAGGTAGGTCGCGGGTTTACTGCTTAAAAATTATCTTCGTAGGCGAATTAGTCAGGAATTTCAAAATATCCAGATGAGGTAAAATTAAAACTACTGAGATAAAAAAAAATCAGTATGTCTTCTCGCTAGTTTATTTGCTAAATAATTTCAAAGTCTGCTTTTATATTGCCAAAATGTTGCGTTTATGGTGTTATTTATTACTACAACGTCATGTGTTGAACGTGATCACGTTTACATACGAGTATAAATACCTTTTCATTTGGAATATGCAAGATCAAAAAGGTTTCATAGTTGTAATTTAAATGTAATTTTATTTATCGTTTCACTTATTGCGGAAATATGTTGGATGACCAGCAACTTATTTACACTAGAATTGTGAAATTCATATTCTGCCCACAAAGTCAGAATAAACGGTATATAAAACATTTCTCGTGTATTAGAGTTAACATGCAGCGACAACACAGCGAGTGATAACATATGTATTCATATATTTTTAGGATGTTCATGTTCAGTAAGATTTCAGGCATAATACATGAGTTTTATCATTTCATTTGAAAACGGTGAAGAAAAAAAAACATCCCAATACTGAGAAAAATGGGGGGGGGGGGGGGAGTTACGGCAATGTTCTTCCTATATTAGTCGCAAGCTGGTATATAGTCCTAACTCTCAAACATTTCTTAATTTCGAAATTTTATAATCAAATTTCAATACCCAAAATGTAAAACACTTGCATTTAGCTTATACACAGAGAGCTTTTCTTATATAGACAAAAATGTACTTGTAAAATTGTTTACAGTGTCATATAGGTCTGATAGTCCGGATGTTTGTTTAAATTTATTTTTTAAATGTATTTCACAATTTGTTAGCCTGCATATACATAGCGCCTAAACGAGATTTAAATACTATATAAACAAATAATAATTATGATGATTGAAATAATAAATAATAACAGGAAAATATATGTACATGTACTGTAATTAAATTTCACCCGTTTTTAGTGTTGAGGATTTATTCCACCCTGAAAAAGTTTTGCCCCAGTAAAAATGGTGTAATATGCACCTCCCCTGTTAAGTGCATGTATTTTTAGAATGTTCATGTTCAGAAAGATTTCAGGCATAACACATGAATTTGATCACTTCAATCGAAAACGTTGAAGAAAAAAAACATCCCAATACTGAGAAAAATGAGGGGGTGTGAACGGCAATGTTCTTTCTATATTAGTCGCAAATTACGTGCGCACATACAAACCTTTTTTGGTAAGAAATTTACCATAATTTTTTTTTTGTATACCATAACTTTTACGCTGACTCATTTTGATCGACTTTTAGGAGTTTAGTAACACTTATAATATAAATTATTCCTTTCATTTAGTATCGTATTTAGTTTGTTCTAAGACATTTACACATAATCACATCAGAATTCAGGCTGTCATTTAATAATACCCGATCTGGGTTCATACATGTACTAGGTTTACGTACAATAGCATGCACTTTGCATTAGTCTACTTGGTTCGTACTTGTAGACTATTTGTGAAGTTATTTTCAGAGAATTATACGGGAAACAACGCAACGTCGCCTTTGTGACGTAATTGACGTCATAATCAAATGTGCACAAAACAACCGCTCGAATCGTCGAAATTGTTTACCAAAATTGATGACAAAAGCAAACCCGTGACCTACCTTAAGGGAGAGTTTTACCTTTGTATTCTTCAAAGTAGCAAGGTCTTCCTTGAAAAATGTCTGATATTTCTCAAGAATGTTCTGAATTCCTTGTTGAGGTGATAGTTACTGAGAGTCTACATAATTCATGGATAGTCTCTTGATCCACTGCTTACCGCACAAGGCATTCATCCATGTCGTCCGAGTAATGGACGTAGTCTCTGAACCATACTAGTTTACAAATGTACCTTAACCTTGGTAGCACTCATCTTACTTTTGATTATTTAACGTTTTCTTATTTGGACTGCTTGTGAAACGGAATCTTTGGTGTCAGAGCCTATGGTGTTGGATGGGCATTTTTTTAATTACTGCTTTATAGTATCTACTAATGCTTTTCCATTTATTGCTACATTTTTCTCCAGTACAAACATTCCATTTCTGATCATAATGTGTGCTAGCTTGTTCCACAAAGCCTTAAAATAGAAGTTTTGGTGAAATTCTTTCAAAATGCTTCTCCTCCAGTTGTATCAGACTGTAATAAATCTTGCCACAAAGAGACTAAACCAAGGACCATAATTCTTTTTATTGCTATTGCACAGTTTCAAATACAAATGCTACTTTTCACTTCCTTTGTAATAAATACAAGCCAGTAGAACTAATGTACATTCTCATCAGAGACTTCTGGTTGTTTGCTTGCCCCGATTGATTGTATGTTATTGAAGGCCCCATTAAAAAATTTTTCACTCATATAGAAACGATATTTTATGCCACTGAAGGGCTATCAGCTATTTCATAATAAATAAAATGATTAAGAAAAAAATTACGAACAGATAGCAAAATAATGCTTATAAATAATAACAAAAAATTAAGTAATTTCTAACATTTTTGCAGTTCTTTGCAAATTACATCTAATCTGTCCCTTAAATTGAACTTCCCGAAAACGTCTACTCCATGGAAACTATTTCTTTCTCACAGAAGTCTGTCAAAAAAATTCTGGGTTTCAATTCCCAGCCTTCTGGTTTGTCTGGAGCTACATTTACCCAGTTTTTTGAAGACCCTATAGAATAAAGTCCTTATTCTTGTCCCAATTATCACCAACAATTTGGAGTTTTAATGACCCTATTTGACTCAAGTTCTGATTGATTTCTTGAAGCTCCTTATCAAGATATTCTTGTCAGTATACCAACTTCTTGTGTAAATGATATTGAATCCTAATGAATGTTCGGTTGAGGTGGAGAGGTCTGCAATGGTCTCAGATTTTTATTGTTTGTATTCTTCTTCTCGGGTTTCGAGATGTTCTTTACCAAGGAGTCTGTTTTCTTGCTTGATGACACTTTCTCTTGCTCTCTCCGCAACATAGATCTGTAAAATGGTTCCCTTTTTTTCTATTTCAAGCCCCAGTGTCAAGGATTCCTGTGGGTTGGGGGCACTACTGATTATTGCTGATTATTACTGATTAATGGAAATGCATTTTTTCTTTGTTCCCCTACTCTGCCTCTGGGTATTAAGTAATCACACTTTAAGCATGCTACGTGTATTGTTTAAATGAGCAATGGTGCCTCTTTCAAAGCTGATTTCATTGCCTCTGGTTTAAAACACGAACCAAATTCAATTGTTGGAAAGTTGTTACATGATACTCAGGTGCCCTATAAGGCCCATGGGCCTCTTGATTTCATTTCAAGCTTACTTTCGCTGCCAGGATAACCATGAACTTGCCACTGCCATGCGAAGATTGAATGGACTGCAGAGTGACACAGAACAGTGACATTCCTGGCCCATGTGGTGTTTTGGAGCATATGTATAAACACGCTGGTGGAGATTTTCAAACGTGTTGGTTGTAGCCGGCCTGCAGTCTTTCCGTAAACTCTCCTCTCGGAACTGCTGGCAGATGACCGACTGGATGACATCTATATCGGCAAAGTCCAGGTCCAGATGTTTTCCATGTGGAAGGAACTTGGTCCAGGAAGATGAGCAGCACGTGTATATGGCGTTCTCGTACAGTTGCCGTAAATGCCCGAGAATCAGGGTAACACATTTACAACTGCATTCTCTGCATGACGGTAGAATGTTGCATCCGTCCTGCACAATGTGGTCCCTGGAATAGTCTCTTGCCGTTTTTTTTTCACTTGAGCTTAAACATCACTGAGCGGATAAAATCTATATTCTGCAGTAATGTTGACTCTCTGGAGGAATAATTTATTTGCAGTTTTTAGTGACAGGATCAGTTTCCTTGGAGTGCTGCTTTCCGCGAAAGGACAGAAACTCTGTGTTGCAGCTTTAAATCTCGTCTGGGGTCTATTGTTGTAAGAGTGGCAGTCTCGAGGTACACGGCTTCCCCTCATCCCAAATTTTTTTTTGATTGCTTCCACACGGGTCACAAATTTTTTGCAGTTTTCGCTACAGACAATTGGCTTAGTTTTAACTGCAAACCTCCACCATCTGGTGAGCTGATGTTAAGACGGCACATCAGGGACCCTCCATCGGCCACTTCCATTTTTGACTTAGTAAGGGCTAGAACAAGTCCGTCATTCAAGGTACCAGATTCAGGCCCCCTCCTCTTCTTAAATGTAGTGTAAAACTGAACTTCGTTAGAACTGAAATAGGTGTTGGAACACTCTACTCTGCAGGCAATGCATAGTCCTAGTCTCTTTGTAATAGAAAATGTCAAAGTTAGATTCTCACAGTGATGAGCATTAGAAGTATGTAAAAATAACCCTACTGATTTTATTTTCTTCGCGGCTTATATCATTTGATTTGTGTTTGTACCCTTGGCTGGCAGGAGTTTGGTAGGACGCAAAATTACCATCGTCGCCTTTTAGAGAAGCAATTTACATCAGTGTCCATTACAAGGAAAAGCCCGATTCTCTCATACTTAAGTCAGAATACGGGAGTAGCATCTAGGATACTTACGTTAGGAACATTATTTGCAACGTGGAGGTGGTGAAAAGACGTGCTGGCTTAAAGGTAACATCTGCCCGTAGAACAACTAGCAGCGCATCCAGAATGATTTATCACCTGAAACGTACACCTCTTCAGAAGCGACGTATTCGGGCGAAAGCTTTGACAATGTATATACCGCATAGAAAACGCTCCCTCCGTGTTCGAAAGGTCGTGGGTTCGAACCCCAGAAGCGACCAAAAAATAAATATAGAATTCATTCTTAAAAGTCCTGAATGCAAATCTTTATTGAATCTCAACCATCATCGATTCAGCAAACACAAGAACATAAGTGACGATATAATTAGGTCTCACTTAAAATAAATATCGTATTACTTTTCTTTTGACCCCTAATGAGGCTTTTTAACTGCCGAAACACTCAACATCTACTTGCATAATTCATAATCTGCTCTTTGCAACAAAAAAATATCTATATTAAGTTGTGTGGAGTGGGAATAAACGTCTTGCAAGCCTTGCAGATTGATGTCGCCAATTTTCGCACAATTTCTATTTCCACCCTATTTTACAGAAGACTTGTTATGTGAGGTGTGAACAAAATTCCAAGTGATTCAATCGCAGAGCAAATTTAAGATAAAATGAATACAAGTTACAAACAAGATTTCATTCGTTATGACATACAAGGCAGCTGCATAAATTATTCTAATTACTGTACTGTTCCCGTACATATAGTGGTCAAATGTTCAAAAATATATCAAATGGAACCAAACATGAATTCAAGAGGTGTATTCGAAACGTATACTTGATTGGAAGCAAACAGTCTCGCAATGATTACGGGTTGACTTTGGCCTATGTGAATGGAAATATAAAGTTTTTAACTTTTCCGCTGATATTCAAGGATACCTTCAAACTAAACATATTTTTTAATGCAAAAGAGTATACTTCGGGACATGATTCGTCTCTATTAAAGTTTCAGGGTAACTGATTAATTCCATTTTTTAATCCCTCAAAAAGGGAAGTAAAAAACTTAAGTGAATATTTCTGTCATAACATTGCTAAATTCTACGTAGTGTGTGACCTCCAGCACCTGTTAAGAAATTTAAGGCTTTTCCTGTGTATTTCCGTTCTTTCTTTCTCCTCCTAAACCACAAAACTATTAAGTTCATTTTATTGATCTTAACTGCAAGTCTGATATTGCTTCTTGCATTTGATTTTTATCTCGTCTTAACTGGTCCATATGTTTTTATGTTTGAGAGTCTTGAAAGCTCTGTATCAGTACACTTGTTCTTGTTTTGGACTGATCAAACCTAGCCTTGGATTGTTTCCTTATCAAGCTTTACTTGTTGGGTAGCTTGTTTAATGGAGGACACTGAAATTATCATTTCTGTGATATTTTTTTCTGACGTTTGATTCATAAACTACATTGCCTTTTCGACTTCAGTTACTCTTTTGTTTTCTACAAACACTTAATTTTTCACGGATTTAATTCCGCTAAGTTTCTTTTCAATCGTATCCATTTTTTGCAGTTTACCCTTTATTTGGTTGGTTGTCTAAATAAGTGAGACAATTCTACTGCATAGCTATACTTTTAAATAATTAATTGGTGAAAGCAATTCGATTCCAACAAAGGTTGCATGAGGGCCTCGAGATCCGTTCTGTCTGGTGTCCATGGTCGATACAGGCGTCAAGCTTCCGCCTGGCACTGAGAAGTCATCACTCGTTTTTAATCAGGATTTTATTGTAGCTTTCGCAATCGATATTTAGGTCTTCATTTTTTTCTTTTTGGGTTTCTCTGGCCGAGGAAAGACAATGCCCAAGTTTGATAATGATAATACTGGCTTTTGAAATTATTCTTTCGGATTGCAATAATGTTCCGGGAATAGTTTTTTTTTTTTTATCTCAGACTAGGCACCAGATGGTCTTCGAATTCTCCGAGAAACAAACGAGGTAAAAGAATTGGGTTTTTTCCGGAGTCAAAATTGTTTCACTTTGATGTTTTGCTTTTAAGTTTGCAAGCATATCTGCATATTATATGGTGTAACTCCAGTGTTCGTTAATTCCAATGAATATATCTATTGACTGCTCAGACATTAAATAACTTTCATTGCCGAATTTTAAAGTGTGTATAGGGGTACTGCAGGTCCAATAGAATGCGAATCCGAAATTTGCAAACTATTGACTGGCGTTCAATAGAATGCCAGTCCGAAAGTTTCTTAGCTAGTCATAAATACACATGTATGTGTAAAATAAAACAGCAAAATCGGTTGTATTAGGTTATAACAAGTTTTAAATGTTATCTGTCACTTTTACGACTCGCCCTCTGTTCAAAATAAGAAGAGTTATCGTACATAAAATACCCGTCAATTTTTGCGTTTCAGGATTTCCAGTGGAAAATTCCATAATACTAAAGCATCGAGAAGGACGGACAAGGACAATATCAGTACGGAATTCTGAAACGAGTACGTAAATTGAATTTTATATTACTTAAAGACTATATAAAAATGAATGAAAGTTGCAGTCCATTCATGTGGCAAGCTGTGCAAACATGACTGATGGAACAGCTAACAGAATCAGCCTGGTGCTAGTGTATAAAGGCATTTTCCAATGTCATCAATCTTCACTACAATGCTATTTGGACTTGTAAAACATTTCTTATCAAACGCTTGAACAGAGACATTAGTTAGGTTGTAGGAGTCACCGAGAGATACTAGCTGTATTTTACCCTAAATTGTTAGGGGAATTGTTCTAAAAATGTCGGAGACAACCAATTTTCATTTATTTAACTCTATACAAGATTTTAGAATTTTTGTTTCTGATTCCCCTTTTTCGGAGACCTTTACTTCGACGCAGGTCTGAAATATGAAAAAAAGGGTAAATAATAAAGTAAACTAGAGGAACTATGAGCATTTATCACACAAAATGACATCCCCTTTTTCATTACACGTATAAAGGCAAAGTGGATTTCTTGCAATAGAAAACCCTAAGTATCTGTCAAATCATAAAATATGTTTATCAGGGGAATATGACACATGTGTCGAAACTGTTTATTGTTTTGGGGTGCAACTAAATCTATGTCACAAGTCCTATCTAATCTTGTAATTTCCGCAAAAAATCTCCAGATAAAGTTTTTTTTCCATTATCCATATTAGGATTAAAGTTTCGTGAAAGGTAGTAAGCTTCTACATTATCTACCCCCACTATATAAGCTGTAACCCATATGTTTCTTTTTATACAAAGTCCTTCAAGTATTTGCACATGTGTGTCAAAGCAAGAAAACCTGCTTTCAGTTTCAAGAAATTTATATGAGCTTCTTTGTCGTGGTCATTCCACAACCCCTGAATGCACTCCCCGCTGTTTTCATTGATAGCACCCCAGCAACCATTGCCCTAGCTGTCAGTTATCTTGATGAGAGGGTTATCTGGCATTATTTTCCGAGGATATTTATTCACATTAATAATCCACCATTGTAGGGTAATTAGGACATCTGGTGGGAGTGAAATACGAGCTTCGTAATTCCCGACATTTTGTGTAAGAAGTCTGTCTTTCTCTAATTTTAAAGACATTTAATACAAAGGCGCGAATTGAACCCCTTGCTCACTTGCCACGAGTTTTCCTATCTGTTGCGGTAATTGTCAGAATATTACCTTTCACAATATCCTCAACAACGTCCCCAAGGTCGTCATCAAACAAGTTTGTCGGTCACCGGATGATCTTTGGAGCACAACGCCTTAAATTCCTCGTTTTTGTCCGGCTGAACCATTAGTTCTCTGCGCCGATATGAGAGGTCGCAATACACAAACGTCATCAACTTAAGGTTGTTCATCGCCAGTTTGGTGACATCACCAATAGGAGCTGTTTCTTACCCTTCTTTTTTCTGTAGGCGGGATTTCATTTATTGGAGGTTGCAGATTGAATTGCTGACCAGTGCCAACATCAGCTGTGTCTCCCTTTATTGTTTAGCAAAGTAGTATTATATCGTTCATGACAAATGTATTATAGAATTCAATCCCATTATTTGGGGGGGGGGGGGGGCATTTTCTAGTATATGAATGCATTGATAAACAAGAGGCCCAGGGGCCACATCGCTCACCTGAGCACGTGGCTAGGGAAAGAGGAAAAATCAGTTTAGTATTGAAAAGCTTAAATGCATAAGTGGTCCCAACTTACCCCATTAAGGGAGTTGGGGGGGGGGGGTATGATTTGAACAAAATTAAATCTACACTAAGGATGCTTACATGATTTTTTGACTGTGATTTTTTTCTCTACAATTTTGAACTTTCATTGTGGCTCCACCCTACTTCTGGAGGTCATGATTTGAATAAACTTGAATCTACACCACCTGGATGCTTCCATATAAATATGATCAATCATAGCTTTGCTGTTCTTGAGAAGATTGATTGATTGATTGATTGATTGTATGATGTTTTACGTCCCATTCGAGAATTTTTCACTCATATAGAGACATCACCTTATACCGGTGAAGGGCTTCAAATTTTGACCTTTACTCGACACTTAGGGCCATTGAGCAGTGAGGGATCTTTATCGTGCCAACGCCTGCCGTGACACGGGGCCTCGGTTTTTAAGGTCTCATCCGAAGGACCCGCAACTTTCACTTCAAAGTGCCGAGCGCATGGCGAAGGAGCAGTTGCTACCCATTTTTTATCGACTTAAGTCTGTCGCGGCCGAGATTCGAACTCACGACCTTCCGATCACGGAGCGAACGCTCTACCGACTGAGCTACCGTGAACGGTTTCTTGAGAAGATTTGTGAACATTTTTCCTATATATCCCTATGTAGAACTTTGATAATGCATTGTGGCCCCACCCTACACCCGGGGGTCATGATTTCAACAAACTTGAATCTACACTACCTGACAATAATTCCACATGAGTTTCATCTTTCCTTGCCCATTGGTTCTTAAAAAAATATTTTTCAATAATGCCATTAATTTTTTGCTATTTCGTAATTATCTCCCCTTGGGGGAGGGCGTGGCCCTTCATTTGAACAAACTTGAATTCCCTTCACCCAAGGATACTTTGTGCCAAGTTTGATTGAAATTGTCCCAGTTGTTCTGGAGAAGAAGATGAAAATGTGAAAAGTTTACGACAACAACAACGACGCCGCCGACGACAGACAACCGACAAATTTCAATCAGAAAAGCTCACTTGAGTCTTCGGCTCAGGTGAGCTAATAATGTATAACATATTACATATAAAACAAGCGAGTACCTCATCAGTAGGACTGTCTATACATGTAGGATCAGGAGGGTCTGTATAGTCCATGCTGTTATCGTGTCGAGTCTCCATAGTAGAGATCCTCCGACAGTGATGCTAAGGTACATATAGAACTCACCGAAAAGAAAATGGTCTTTAGCCTGTGTTCAAGTCATTTTGTCAACAACAGAATTTATTTACAGCCTGAAAACAGATCCACATCAGAATGAAAGCAGATAACTTCACATCGTGAATTTAACATTCATCCTGAATTTGCATTACACATGTTGCGTGGTCATCAAGCTCAGTCCTTAGAAACGGGGACATACACATACGAAGGAAGTGTCCAGCACTCACTTCTCCAAAATCGTACTTCTACCAAGCCTTCTCCAATATCTTCTGTACGGTTATAGTGGATTTCCTTACCTTTCTGCAGGTTTTGTCGCTGTGGACTTTGGCCTCCACCAGACATGCCTCTTGAAGAAGGAGAGGGCAGAGAACATAGAACCCACATCCTGGAGGATCTGTGCCTGCCTACCCGTTGATCCGTTGAAGGCAGCTTGAAAATACAAATGGTACGAGAAAATGAAAAGTAATAAAACAACCTAAAGGCCAGTTCTGTATTTTTAGCTTGCTTTGGTAAAAAATAAATAAAGCAATGAAGTATTTTACATTTTAATATTACCATCATTGTTGGTGCGGACTGGCATTCGGTATACGGACCAAGCAGATTGTGGAAGAGAGATTCTTCCTCCACTGTAGGGTACCAATGTTTGAAGCTCCTCCGTGCTGGCGAGTGTCTGGACCGCTGCCCCGATGCGGCAAGAATGGGAGGGCCATCAACAGTTTAAGTAACGATGTGTTGCTTCCCTCGTCATGTACGTTGGTGCCAGGCCAAATCTTGGATGCAACGCCAGAGGGCTTGGATCCAGTGAAAGCAGCATACCTTGATGATAGCATTAGAAAAAATGTTGTGGATACCTTTTCAGGCTCGTAAAATGATGTCAACAAATAGAGGATAAATTAAGTGTAAATTGCCTTCAATATTTAAGTTCTTTGGACTTTTGATTACAATTTTTTAAAAAGTCTGTTAGCATGTAGTGAGGTTCCTCATTCCAAATTTATATTGAAATAATATATGTAATTACAAAAAAAGTATATTATATATCTCTTTCATATACCGTTCACGGTAGCTCAGTCGGTAGAGCGCTCGCTCCGTGCTCGGGAGGTCGCGAGTTCGAATCTCGGCCGCGACCTAAGTCGAGAGAAATGGGTAGCAACTGTTCCTTCGCCATGCGCTCGGCAGTTTGAAGTGAAAGTTGCGGGTCCTTCGTAACACAACCGAGGCCCCGTGTCACGGCAGGCTTTGACACGACAAAGATCCCTCACTGCTCAATGTCCCTGAGTGCCGAGTAAAGGTCAAAATTTGAAGCTTCACCGGTATATGGTGACGTCTCTTTATGAGTGAAAAATTCTCGAGAGGGACGTTAAACAAAACAAAAAAAAAATCAATCGAATGGGACGTAAAACAACATACAATCAATCAATCAATCAATCTTTCATATATTTTTAAATACTTGTACTATTTATAAGCCAAGGTGTGTACCTTACCTTCTAGGAGGAAACAACTGTGCTTAAGTGTGTATGAAGTTTATTTCTATGAAATATATGGAATTAACGAACAGTATACAAACTCAAAAGGTAATTAAACAATACAAATCAGGAACAGAGCACACACCGACATCCAAAACATCAGAGGGGGGATCAAGTACCATGGAGGAGCGAGTATCCCCCGCCGACCTATCACACCCGCGCGCTCCCTGCCACGGTCGGGAAATAACGTAAAACTCCGGTGCCAATTCAATTTGTAAACAATGGCCCATCAATTCGCATGAAAAAGGCCCACAGTACAAAAAACTATCTTTAAGCAATCGCTTAATGGTGGCTTCTAGAAGTTATTCCCTTTAAGCCACAATTAAGCTGCAGCTTTCAAGTGCTTAAGGTCCAAACTTCATTCAGCCACCTTTAAGTTGCAGCTTACTGGTGGCTTAATGTCCAATCTTAATCAAACCACCTTTACGCATCCTTTATCAAGTCTTCAAACTAACTTGTTTAGTTTAAAGTATATTTCAATTTCATGTATGCAAAATCTTTTCAATTTATAATTTGGTCTCGCTAATTCTTACACTTGTCAATACGTATAAACTCGGGCATTGAGAACAGCTTCTGCAAGTGCCTTAAAATTTCCCTACCAAAATCAGTTTGTTTAGATACTTTGTTTGCGTCTCCATACGAATGAAAAATTCTCGAGAGGGACGTTAAACAACAAACAAACAAAACAAAAAAAAATACTTATTTTAAAGTTATTTTTCCATAAACACATAATATATATTAAGTTTTTAAAAAAGACGTATTTTTCTCTTGTATATTGAGAGCCACGTTCCGCTTCTGAATTCCTAGGAAATATTGTAGCATAGAGTGATTTTATCACTTAAGGATAGCTTAAAGGTGCTTAATTGTGACTCAAAGACAACCATTAAGCCATCATTAAGGACCTATTAGCCACATTTAAGGCAAGTTTAAAGGAAGTGCTTCGTCTTTTGTGGTAGTCTACAGTATGAATGGACGCAATTCTAAATGCGTTATATATGTCTGCTTTGGCCAACAAACTTCCTATGCCAAGTTTTTGAACAAGTTCAACATATCTATCAATAGAATAGTAGCTTACTTTTGAGTTTGCTGGAGGAATGAACATAATATCTCAGTTTTAGGATAAGATAAATCATGGATAATGCGAAATTTACTGGGCTCAGATTTTGGGACAACCTCAGTTGGGAGGATTTAGATACTGGAAAAGGTGGTAATTCAAAGGGACCTGCTAGCCTACCTTTTTGAAAGCCTTTTTAAATGAAGGAGTCTATGATTTCTGGATGCTAGGCACAGCTCTTGTGATTTTTAGAGATATGTACTTGAGGGAAAACTTTGACAACTTAAATGAAAACTCTCTGAAAAACCTTGTACTAATTTTGAGCGGGCTTCTGTGTCATAGCTGGGGAGGAAAGAATTAATGTGTATTTTTGGAGGTTTACTGGTGTCGGGAGTTGAGGTGTTAGATTTGGAGTGCCTGCAGTAGGTAAGTTCCTTGCAATTGAACTTTGGGGGCAACTGCACTTTACCGGTACGTACAAATTACATGGAAATAACACGTGCTCTTTCTCTATAAGAGAGTCACGTGTCAGCGTGACGATTTCGCTAAAAAGGCCATAAATTGCAAAAATAACGTATTTTTTGAATTCCTCGTCATTTTGTATGTTAATAAACTTCGGTTAATTAACGAAGTTATTAATTAAAACCGAAAGCACTTTCAAAACAAACCATTCGCTTTCATTCCGTCAGCCACATTCAAGAGTCGTGACGTTGTTAAGCACGTGACTTATTTCAATGCTGTGATTGGTCAAGGTAAGTGACCTAAAATCGAGTTTGACAGTTGCGCTAAATGTAAACAGTGAATCAGCTGATTGTAGTACTATGCCTTTTGTTTACGATGATTTGTATGAGATATGCCGTGAACGGAGATTTTTAATCGATTGGCTGCAAAATTTTGGACTTCTTGGGAATTTTAGTGGGAAATGCGACTCTTGCAATGATGGAAATGTTAAATTAGTGGAAGACAAATCTTACAGTAAGGATGGTGTTGTTTGGAGGTGTAGCAATAGACAGTGTAACAAAAAAACGTCAGTAAGAGAGGGATCCTGGTTTTCCGGAAGCCATTTACTTCTAGAGCAGGCAGTAAAGTTAACATACTACTGGGTATACGAACTACCCGGGGATTTTATAGCTAGAGAACTTAAGATTGGTAGTGACCACACCATTGTAGACTGGAAAAATTTTGCAAGAGATGTTTGTCTCTGCATTTTAAGACGGGACAGTGAGAGGATTGATGGACCAGGAAAACACGTGGAGATAGACGAGAGTAAATTTGGCAAGAGTAAGTACCATCGTGGTAAGAGAGTGGATGGTGTTTGGTGGGATTGAAAGGGAGTCCAAGAAGTGTTTTTTTGAAGTAGTTGAAGACAGGAGCGCAAACACCCTGATTCCTATTATTAAGAAATTTGTAGAACCTGGAACCATTATTTTATCAGACTGCTGGAAAGCATATTCTAGTTTGAAATCGGAGGGATACGGTCATCTAACTGTTAATCATTCTATTGAGTTTAAAAATGAAGACACTGGAGCCTGTACAAACCTTATTGAGTCTACCTGGAACGCAGTAAAAAAATCTCTACCCAAAACCGGAACGCAGAAACAGCACTACGACAGTTATTTGATTGAATATTGCATAAGAAAGAAACATTTGAAAGACGTAGACGACAAATTTACCTCCTTTCTTTCTCTCATCAAACGGATTTACACCTGCAAAAAAAGACAACCATTGGCCACTTTGACTCCTAACAACAACGCAGACCATCTGAATGCTAGCGCAGACTTATTCGATGACTAAGGTAAGTTTAATCACATGTTTAGTCATATATTGGGGGCTGCCGCCCCCAAACCCCCGCTTAATTTTGCTAAAACCCGCTGTTTATCGTTCTTTCGCTTCCTAACGAAAACAAAATGGCGTCGCCCATCATAGCTGATACGTTGCTAAGTTTTAACGCCGCGCCACCTCACGCGCGGATCTAGAATCAAAATGGCGGCCGTACCGGTAAAGTGCATTCTATCCGAACTTTGGGTGTGGTCCTTTGTATAGTTGGCAGACGTGTGGGTATTGCCAAGGGAAGGATTTACACTTGTCCCCCCTGAGCAGACCTCCCCCCCCCCTCCTTTTGTTGAACAATCTGGATTAGCGAAAAGTATCGTATCATTTCTACGTTGACCTTTTGATTTTGAAAGGATATTGATGCACTGTTCTTCCACTGGTTATTTGCCATGGAAGATTTGATGATTACCTTAAACGACGGAAATTTTCATCATGAAGTTAAATACGCCAAACCCCATCGGTTGACAGTGTATAAATCTAACTAAACAGCAGTATTTTAAGAGACTTTTGGCTTTTGAAGGATATTTTAATAGAAAGATGCAGGAGAATATGAGGAAGGCATCAGTCCACTGATAAATAGTTAAGGAGTTTTTGGCTTGTTGCCATGTTGGAAGTTAATGGAACCTGCCCTAATAGTAACAGATACGGGGTCGTTAAATTGGTTAGGTAATAGGTATTTGAGATAATGAATTCATTGTCCCATATTGTTGGTTTTGTTTTTTGACTTATCCCCGCCTCTGAAGGGATGTTTCTGGTGGGTATATTTTTTTCTCTTGCTGACTCACCTGTTTTACTACTGAAAACATTATAAATTAAAGACAAAAGTTGCTGGAGCTGAGGTGTCTGATGGATCTGGAATGCGCGCAGTCTGTTAAGTTGCATCGTTTTGTTGCTTAATTTTCTCCGCTGCCAATTTTACATAGTCATCATGGGTGTTTAAAGCTGCAGGTGAGGTAGTTTCAGATAGTTGTTCATATACCACGTGCTAGATGTGCTTTTTATTGCACTACTCTTCCGGTTGGAAAGCTGTGCTGTTTTTGGCCGAGATACGTCACTTTTTTGACTTGGCATTGTTAAATGAGAAAGAATATAGAACACATAATCACACGAAGAACTACATGAACTTGTCGCTAATGTGTAAAATATATCAATTTTTGGAATTTATCTGGCAGTCCTTGTAATTATTAATGCTTAAATATCCCACCAAGCATTAATCATCTGGGTTTACAAACTTAAATAATTCAAAAGGCCTAACTAATAGGCGGATAAGCATGGTTGTTAACAAATCAGAAGTTTTTTAGGGCTGCAGGTATGGACAACAGAATTGAAGATGCTATAATGAGCCACCCTAAAGAGAAGCATCACTTAATACCTACTTTATGTTTACTGTTAAATTGACCAGAGAGATGGTGATGCTACATTAAACATCTCATATGAGTACAAAATAATTAAGCTGCTCCAAATATGTATACATGCAAATAATTAATGGTTTGTGTTATTGTAACCAAAACTTAACACTAGCCTTAATTGAAAGGAATGCACAATTACTGCATTCCTAATACTTCTCCAATACTTACGCTGTTAAGCATGGGTGGAGGGGATCCCCGTGTTTCAAATGCTCCAGAGGGGGGTTGTCGAGGTGGACACCGTCCGCTGCTAAGTGTGACAAGTTTTGCTAAAACCCTGTGTGCCTCCAGAAAGATTCTTTCATGTGACTGTGTCTGTGCAAGAAGGCTGTTAATATCAACAACAGAATTTTTTTACCCTGCGGCACTCGCCGATGGGTCTAGTTTTAGAAGCCGACAAAAATTACTTTTTTGAGTCCAATCCCTGGAATCAAATACTCAGAAAATGAGGGAATGTTTGTAACGATCTTCTCACTTGGTAAATATCCAATGTCACTGCCGCCTATTTGTATGAAATGTATGTCGGGAAGCCCTGTTATTCCTTTTTACATACTATGAAGGCCACAAGTACGCAGTCCCCCTTTAGTACATTCAGTTATTTCGTAATTCTCTGCATCTAAACTAAAATCCTGGTAGAGTCCATAAACTCAGAAAGTCTACGAATGTAGGAATGTCCAAGAAGACAGATCTGTATTTTCACAGAATCGGGATCTACTCCTGCCATGGTAAAGTATACGACCACGCGGTTTACCCAGCATATGGATGTTAAACACTGCTAAAAACTTGCTTGCCTTGAATATCGCTACTTTTGAGAAGTAGGCTGGTGAATAGAACTGCTAGAACACAGAAACGATGTTATTTCAAGAAGTCTTGCTGGTTCACAAAGATAATGTATATTTATTTTTCAATGCACGGAACAGGCTTTGCTAAAATGGCGCAACAAAAACAAATATTTTGATTTGTTTAAAAATCCGTACCTATCCGACGGTGTTAAATTTATCAGATTTCTCATAGCGGCATAAAAAGCTGTGATTATATTCTTTAATGTTGGGGCTGAATTTCCAGAAGTGAATTATAAAAGACTGTCCCGGGGTTGGAGGAAGGTGCCAGACCAAATATTTAGCCGAGTCTAATCTCCACCGAGATTATTACTGTTGCAGATGAGGGTGTTAGATTATTTTGAAACACCTAACTAGAATTTATGAAATTTCACGCGATGCTGTTTCGTTAAACTAGACTTAAGCAGCTCCTCTGCTTTCGCGCTGACTCGGATCTTTTTCGTTTCCTCATTTTTCCCCCTGAAGTTAGAGAATTTTCCATTGGATAGATACCGTAACATAATACAATCTAAAAGAGACCAGAATTTTGTTATTCATAGATTAAAAATTGCAATACACTGTCATTCATAAGAAAAAACTCTTTCCTTTATATGTTGAGAGCTGCATCCTCTGCATTGACTTCAGAATCAACAGTAGCCTTAAATATATTTCTCTTCTCCGTCTTTTTCTTTGATTTCAAAAATTTAACGTCATTAAAATTGACGTCGTAAAATTTACCTGGCAGTTTAACTCTTCTTTTCTACATCTTTGCTTGTTAGTCTCGTAACTCTCTTATCGGCTTGTTCTTCGAATTTTAGTAGATTGAGCGCGACAGTTTGGATCCTCCCTTCGTGAGCTTTCTTAGGTAGAGACCTTTGATAATCTGGATAAAGTGCTAAAGGGTGCTTGGAAAAGTTATAAACATCACACTTTACAGTCATTTTTTAGTTTGATTTGAAATGTTTTTTGGTCCGCAGCACTTAAAACAGGTTATTTTCTATGATGAAATCTTTCCTTTCTTGTAGCGGCCTTATGCGAAATTGCCTACAGGCATGATAGTGACGCATTGAGTATCGTTGGTGTCATGCACTGGACTGCTTTCTGTGGTCTCATATGTTTTCCTAAAGGATACTTGTGTATTGATATAACTTGTTCCTATGAGATGTTACTGCGCACTCTCGGTAGTTTCATATATGAAAGTAGGGTCATTGCGAATCTTTGCGATGTTATATACAAATAGGTAAAAGACAGAACATGGCGGATGGATCACACTGTTTTTCTGTTTATACTTGTAAGCTTCATTTGTCTACTCTAAAATGCTTAGAGGTAATTTTCGGACAATTGGGTTTTCCTTTTCAGCCTTAATGAGGAATAAACACAAGGCACTTCCATATGGAAAAATACTTGAAGACAATGACATTAGAGTGACCTTCCAGTCTTTGATGGAGAAATTCATATCTAGATCATCTGAATTGGCCAATATGGGGTCCACTTAGACAAATGAAAGCTTTAATCATATGGCAGCTTCTAAAGACCAAAGAAATTGTAAATACATGACATCCCTGTTAAAATATAATATTCATAGTTCTTAATGTTGAAAAGATGTATTTGATCAAATTGATACATGTACTCATCTCGTATAGCATAAAATATTTATAAACAATAGCAATAAATATACAAGTGCAATAAAGCTTATTTTTCAATACATCTGTAATGCAGGTTTTATTGAGGCTCGGAAAGCCTTGTCTCAAGACTCTCTGCCAAAAAATGATGGGTTTGAATACATATCTGAGGTAGAATGTGTTACGTGCAGCCATTCATGATTTGACATTTTTAGTATTATTTATCATATTATATTTGCTGATTTTCTGGCATTATTTTTGTTGAAAGTAATTTGAATATTGTTTTATGTCTGTTTACATTTTCTTTAATTACACCTTATTTTTACTTTTATTAATTATGGGACGCTTACCAACTTACATTTTTAAAATTATTTCTTTCTAATGCATGTGTACAATAATTATATAAACATACAAGTTTTCAACCAGTGAAAGTTCTTGGAACTTAAAGAAGAATTTACTTTTAGCTTCAGTTATTACAATTGTTTAAAATTGTCGCCCGCCTAGCGCAGTGGTAAGAGCGTCTGCTGTAGAGTCGTGAAGTAAGGAGTTGATCCTTACGTCGCAGGTTCGAATCCCACTGTGGGACGTGGAGACCGGTCCTTCGGATGAGACCGTATAAACCGAGATCCCGTGTCGCAGAATGTGCTGGCACGAAAAAGATCCCTCACTGCTCAATGGCCGTAAGTGCCGAGTATAGGACAAATTTGCAGCTCTCGACCGGCAAGTGGTGGCGTCTCCACACGAGTGAAAAATTCGAGAGAGGGACGCTAAACAACATACAAACAAATTTATTCTACAGATGTTTGCCATTTAGAGGAATCTTGCGTGATAGAAAGTATTTATCGAAACAGGGCCTTTTCTCTTTTTTTTTTCCTGTTCAACTCCATCGTACAGACTAATCATGCAGAGCAAGTTCCTAAAATTTGATAACTAGAAGGAGAACCAACTTAAATCAACATTACATGTTAAATCAAAAGACAAATTGTTTTTATCAGAAGTTGGTGTCCGCAACCAGGTTATTGCTAGCGCTCTCGAGCGCTAGCAACTACGTTAGTCTATATTTCTGGAATACGCATGCTGAACTTCACGGTCGGGCATTCTGGGAAAACCACTGCAGATAGACTGTGCGATAACAATTTCGTTTTGTCATACAAATATAGATATGATCAGAATTAATTTACACTAGCCTTTCCTGTCTGATATGTGCGATATACATTTCTTACGTTAGAGACAGGCGATACCAGTCTAGATCCGGTTCTGAATTTTTTTATTTATTGCCTAACCTACACATAAAAGTACAAGAAAACTTAGGTCAAATAATGCCAAGATTCTAGACATCTAGCTTTCCTCACAGTTATACCACCTTCCTGGATAATTTCGGCAAGCTCGGAAAAAAACTTTTCAGAGTATGTCGGAAAGACTTGTCAGTTTAGTTTTTATCATCTGAAAATATATATGATCTGAAGTTTCGTGTTTTGTTGTCTATCCTGCACGTATATGAACAAAAAGTAACAGTTACTCGGGTCTTATAAAACGAAGACTGTTATTTCTATAATTGTCATGAATACCTAGCTTTTCTAATCTACCTTCATTGATTTTTCCGGCAAGTTCGGAAAACCACCGCAACCTCAGATATGTTTACCGAGCTTGCCGGAAAGTTCCGAGAAGATGCGATTGCTAAAAAACAGTACCACACTGGAATATTTTAAACTAGGTGCTTATTGGTTCTACTGACCTTTTTTTTCACCTCCAAATTGAAATTACAGTAGAATACAGAATGCTTAAAGCACAGTCATGAGTTATGCATTGCCGACGTGAAGCCCACTCTTAGATTAACCATTCTGAATTATGACCCCCCCCCCCCCGACTCAACCCCGGCCCCCAGTGCTCCAATGTGCCTTCTTATTAATAATTAATCGATTCAGCAAATTTAACAAATGGTTCAGATATCTTCTGTATTTTATTATGCTACAGCGCTAGCTCACCAATCTTTTAAAAAGATAAGCTTGTGATATAACTAATCCATTCATCTTTGAACCTCTTTTACTATATACGTTTAAACCTGTGATCGATACATGTATTTGTGTCGTTCTCAGCTCTTTTTCTGTATGAACAGGAGTCAAACCACGCTTCATACTAACACCGAGTGAAAATTTGGTGCGCCGCATTATCGGTCGAAGTTTTTTGGCATTATCTCATTAATAGTGTTTGTGCATATAACGTCATATTTTAAAAATAGTTGATGTCGGAGTATTATTAGTTAGACACTTAGCATTTTGATCAAAGTTTGGTTGAATTGCTCAATAATCCCATTTCCCATCGGGTGATAGGGAGTGGTTCGCGACTGCTGCACACTTGCTTACTTTCATATAACATTGCTAGTAAGGTTTCTGCCCTGACCACTGTAATATAAAAATTTTCACACAGTATTTTAGCCGTTTGATTGAAAAGATTGAGATTAACGAGTAAATTGATCTGTAATTACTAATATATTTTCAAAACCATTTTTATACGCCCGTCTTAAGACGGGACGTATTATGTTATAGCGTTCATGTCCGTGTGTCCGTTTCTTAGCTTTTCCGTGTCCGGCTCATAACTTAAATACTAATAGGCCTAGAATAACCGTTAATCTGGAAATTTTTACGTCGATTTATTTTCGCAAATCTGGACCAAAAAGCTGTTGCTTAATTTCTACGTTTCAAAATCTTGCGAATTGTCATTGCAAAATTAAAAAGCGCTTAAAATTTTCATAACAGTTTATAAGTTACGCATGTACATACAATAAATAACGTATATACATACAATAAATTACGCATGTACACACAATATTAAACGTTGCCTACGATCAATAATCAGATGATAAAGTTCCTCATTAACAATCTGTCGTGCATTAACAATCTCCCGTGTCGGGATTTGTTGTTGGATAAAACAACTGGCTTCTCTTTCGTGGAGAAATAATTTAAGAGAGACATACTGCCTGTCAAACCATCGGACGATATTGAATGTAGTGATGGTATTCTCCACGCATGGATTATCATGGGAAATTACCTTGTAGTATAAACAGGTTTCTTAAAAATGACCACTGCTTACGAACAGCTGTTCACCGGGTTAAAAACAGACACCAGCTGTCAGCAAAGTTTTTGTTGTTGAAAAATATTTTTGCGAATGCAATGCACATGTAGATTTGCTTAAAATCTATCTACAGTAAAAAAAAATTTCAGATACAGGCCTGTTATCAAACTTTTTCAGATGCTACATCTAGGGTAGAAGGATTGTCGCACATTAAAACCAGGTCGCTCGATCTGACCTTTCATAAAGATACTCTGGCCAAATATGGAAAAATCCTGTCCGGCTCCTAACTAGAAAACTATTAGAATCATGAAACTTGGCCAGTTTATGCATCTTTGGTAGAAGGTGTGTCGCGACCTATTTCAAGGTCAATGTGACCTTTCAGTGAAATTAAAAAAAACTATGTCTTTTATATTACACAATCCCAAAAAATGTCAGAGTATTGCAGTATGTTTATTAAAAAGTGTTAAATCAAGAAAATACTAGTCTTATTTTTTTCATTATATTCTTTACAGCAATCTTTTACAAGAAAAATACCACCTCTCCCATGGGTGTAATTATCAGGCACTGTTCAAGTAAAATTTTGATAGCAGAAAAGTGCATGTCAAATTAGAGATAAATTAATGAGTTTAGTGTGAGGAGATAACTAGTAGAGCATCTCTGATCAAGCAACCGTTCACGGTAGCTCAGTCGGTAGAGCGCTCGCTTCGTGATCGGGAGGTCGTGAGTTCTAATCTCGGCCGCGACTCACCTAAGTCGATAAAAAATGGATCGCAACTGTTCCTTCGCCATGCGCTTGGCACTTTGAAGTGAAAGTTGCGGGTCCTTCGGATGGGAACTTAAAAACCGAGGCCCCGTGTCACGGTAGGCGTTGGCACGATAAAGATCCCTCACTGCTCAATGGCCCTAAGTGCCGAGTAAAGGTCAAAATTTGAAGCCCTTCACCGGTATATGGTGACGTCTCTCTATGAATGAAAAATTCTCGAATGGGACGTAAAAAACAATCAATCAATCAATCGTCTGCACTCTGCAGTCCCATCCTCTACAACATGCCTGTAGGCATCGTGGACAGCCGTCTGTTTATTCAAAAACAACAATTCCTTTTCAGTGAGTTATAAAATAATATCATAAATGTGTCTAGTGTCTGCAAAACCATAAACAGTGAAATGTGAATATGTTAATCAAAGAAAATAAAATAATCTTATATTCTCTTGAATGCTATAATTCTGTAAGGAAATTAAAAATTAGATAAAATTGTCCTTTAATATATATATATATATATATATATATATATATATATATATATATATATATATATATACTTGTGTGAAGCAAACATACTCTGACTCTGGGTGGAACAGGCATATTTTGGGTGGCAAGACTCCTACTTGTGTCTTTCTTCTTGCCTCGCACTTCCTCCTTCAGGGATTTCACCTCCTGAGCCAGATCTTCATTTTTTTTTTATCAAGCTTTTCTAATAACTGAATGATGACATGTGAAAAAAATACAATGACTATAATGTCCATTTCAAATGTTCAAGTGAATGAAGGAATGTTTTTAAATTTTCTGTGAGTTATTGGTTTGTAAATCGCACAGACTTGTCACGTAGGCATATTTCATGAAGCGCGCTAGCGCGTTAGATAACACAAGTCTGTGTGATTTACACACATATAATTCACACTAACCTGAAAAACATTCCTTATATTTACAATTTACAAGTTTAAAAGTACTTATAATATAGTCAATATTTGAATTTCTTGCTGCCTTATATCGCTACATTTTTATTTTCGTCTCTGTAGTCTCATTGTGACGTCACTAGCGCGGGTTTCGCCTTGTATATTTTATATATTTATATATTTTATATATTTATATATATGTATACACAAAAATGACTTTCAAATCAATTTTACAGTTGGCTTATTAGAAAATCAAAGCAAATGTAAATATTTGATTATATATAATATAATGTAAATTGTGACCTTTCTATTTCAATTTTACAATTGTGAATAAAGTCAATCCATGTCCTGTTAATGTTTAAGTTACCTCATATTTTCATCTAAAAAACACAAATGCTTTCCAAAAACAATGAGTTTACAACATGTACAATGTTTATTTCTACAGGAAATAATGAACAGAACTATAATCAACAAGGTTAAAACCAAATGCAGTCTAATATATTAAATTCCGATTTCTGAACTTACGGTTATTTATTATTATATATATTTTATACATATGTTTTTTTTTTATTGCCGTTTGTAAATATATATAATACAAATGAGAGTATTATAACAACTTGATTATTCACTGAATTTTTATATTTTCATAATAAGATGTAAAAATTGCATATTCTTATGAATACTCAGCTTCAGTCTAAGCTTAAGAGGCCAGAGGTAGAGAAAGGGAATCAGAGAATTTGTTCAGTAATATATATATATATATATATATATATACCAATGTATTGTATGTTTGTTTGTAAGTTGTTTAATGTCCCTCTCGAGAATTTTTCACTCATATGGAGACGCTACCACTTGCCGGTGGAGAGCTGCAAATTTTGTCCTATACTCGGCACTTACGGCCATTGAGCAGTGAGGGATCTTTTTCGTGCCAGCACCTACTGCGACACGGGACCTCGGTTTATACGGTCTCATCCGAAGGACCTGTCTCCACGTCCCACAGTGGGATTCGAACCCGCGACGTAAGGATCAACTCCTTACTTCGCGACTCTAGAGCAGACGCTCTATCCACTGCGCCACGCGGGCGACTGAAAAAGTTTAGCTTTCTTAACAACCCTAACAAAAAAATACTATAGTTAACTATAGTTTACTATAGTTAACTATAGTACCAAAGTAAAAACTTTGGAACTTTGATTTACTATAGTGAAAACTTTGGAACTTTGATTTACTTCAGTGAAAACTTTGGAACTTTGATTTACTATAGTAAAAACTTTGGAACTTTGATTTACTATAGTAAAAACTTTGGAACTTTGATTAAGTACCTTAAATCCTGTGGAAGTATGTTTTTGATTCCCATTCTTTACATTTTATGATATTTCAAGTTTAAGATTCATAAAAGCTTTAGAGAACATTTTTAAAACCCGACCCCTTCCCTAAAAGAATAATGTACAAGATATGAATTTTAATGTAAAGATTGTCGCTTGCGCCGATAAATAAGCAATATTTATTTCAATGTATTTAATTTTAATGTTATGCAGATGTAACGTAAGTCTTATTTATGGAGAAAAAATAATATATTATTGTGTCATTTAGAATCAAAATATCTGCTTCATCAACTTCAGTCAACATGTATTTTTTTTTAATTGATAAATGTAAATATTGCATTTGAATTAACTACTTTGTATATTTAAATAAAGATGTACAACAAAAAACAGCCCTAACCAACCCCATATCCATCCCTCCCCTAAAACGGCTAAATAATAAAAAAAATAATTAAAATACATAAGTTCTTAAACTAATGAAGAAACTTTGATTAAGTATAGGGAAAACTTTGAAACTTTAATTAACTATAGTAAAAACTTTCGAACTTTGATTTACTATAGTGAAAACTTTGGAACTTTGATTTACTATAGTGAAAACTTTGGAACTTTGATTTACTATAGTGAAAACTTTGGAACTTTGATTTATTATAGAAAAACTTTGGAACTTTGATTTACTATAGTGAAAACTTTGAAACTTTGATTTACTATAGTAAAAACTTTGGAACTTTGATTTACTATGGTAAAAACTTTAGAACTTTGATTTACTACAGTGAAAACTTTGGAACTTTGATTTACTATAGTAAAAACTTTGGAACTTTGATTTACTATAGTGAAAACTTTGGAACTTTGATTTACTATGGTAAAAACTTTGGAACTTTGATTTACTGTAGTAAAAACTTTGGAACTTTGATTTACTATAGTTAACTATAGTAAACTAGTTAACTATAGTTTACTGTAGTATTTTTTGTTAGGGAATGGCTGTAACTGACGCAGAACTATATGTTTTTTGCTTAAATGTTCATGCAGCATAGACTCCAATTCGATACATTTTTCATGAGGTATTCTGATTAATATTTGCACTGTGTCAATTTCAAAACCTAAAAATACAAGACAGTGAGTGGGATAAACCGTTTTGTCATCAGCAATGGGGACCAGCAGCCCATTGGAAAGCATTTATCGATATAATATAAACCATCAACTTTGAATCCTAAAAGGTCAAAATCCCCAGGGATAATAGGTAGTTACCTGAATGCTGATTTAATATCTACTTTTGCAATAAAGGCACCTTCACCAACCTTGGCCAACATTTTTATGACTGTATCAAAGGATTATAATGAACTGTGGACTCACTAGGGTCTATATAATGATTTACACTGTTGTCTGTAGGATATGATAGGTGCGTAATCAATCGCCACCCAGCATTCTCCCCCTACTGGAGATACTCGGAGATTAGATATGGGTAGTTCTTTGTAGGGCCCCCTACCCTGCCTAATTCAACTTCTTTGTTAATTTTTTCTTTAATTTCTGCTTTGTGTTCATAGACTGAAATTAAATTGTTGTTTTCTATATGTAACCTATGACCTGAGTAATAAAGTCTGAACCCCTGAGAAAAACCACTTAACAACTTTTTTGTTACGGTTTTGTTTGGATAATGATCAAGGTAACTCATTAATATAGGAATTTTAATTGGTGTTCTTCCTAGGACCCAAATATTTTTGGCTACTTCCCCTGTAATTTTGGATGTGGGATTGGGGTCTTTGGTAGGAGTTTGGTTGAGCTTGTTGTCTTGTATATGCATTTCTATATTGTGATTGAGGTTGCATGGGCTGGGTTCGAAAGGAGTTGGTGGGGTTCGATGAGCTACTGGTATTTGCCTGGGCTCTTTGATAATTGCATTGTATGACTGGGTGCATGCCGGGCACAAGGTGTACACATGTGCATGTACTGACATGGATTTTGACTGCAGGACCCTTTAAAATTGAAATCAAAGCAACATTTGTTTATTTGTGTGTTCTGAGTCTGGGGAAGACCCAGCTAATAACTAGGATTCATGTATAACAACCACAGCTCTGAATCAACTAATGCCCAAGAACTAGAGGGATCTGTCGATTTCCGCAGACGATACTGCGTGTCATATTGATACCACCCTGTAGCCCCCCTTGAAGCTCCCAAACGAACTGTATGGATATACTTCAGCATATCTACTGCTTTATCTGGATGGGCAGATATGTAAATGGATGCAAACATGAGCATGACACCCGTCCATTTTTCAATTGAATATATTTTGGACACATTTTTCCTGTGGCACTTAGGGTTAGTTTTTTATCATTACCCCCAGGTTTAGGTGGAAGCAGAGATTGTAATTCTACAAACTGACCCTCAATTATTTTTTTTTTCAAAGATTGATTAATGTGCATACCCAAATTATGGACAGAGTGCACTGGCAGGGCTTCCTGATTCTGGCTTGTTTGGGGCCTGGGGCTGTGCTTGCACCTGGCTGACATGCTGTGTCGTGGAAGTCTGTAGCAGTTGGGTCTGTTTTTTAGTCTGCTGAGGCTGCATGGGTTGACGAGATGGTCCTGGCGTACCTTGCTGCTGTTGTGTCATGAAAGTCTGCTGTGGTTGGGTTTGCTGGAGAACATTCTGCAGTGGCTGTGCAGGTATTGTAGTAGGTTGGACTTGTTGGTTGAAATGCTGCATTAATGTCTGCTTGCTGACTTGCTGTTGTGTCGTGGCAGCCGGCAGTGGTTGGGTGTCATGTTGGGTCTGCTGAACCTGCATGGGATGATGACATGGACCTGGCGTAGGTTCTGGATGGGGTTGAATGTTCGGGGATGGGGTTACTTGAGTGCGATCCATCCGCCTCCTTGCACGACCCCGATTCTCCATTGTTGTTGTTTGAGATGGGCCAAACCGCTGAGGTGGCCTGCCTTTCGTAGCTCGCTTAGTGCGTGGCATGTCGAGTCCCAAAAATTAAAATAAACCATTAATAAAAGAATTTATCTAATCATACAAAATATTAAAATGAATAGGAAACATGTAGTCAAAGGTGCTAAATTCAGTGCCATAAAGTAAAGTAAGTTTTACAATTTACAACAAAAAAGTAGGCCTAGCTGTAATTTTCTTTTCTTTTTTTTTATCTAATATTTATCCAGTTACAGAAAATTGAAGATGAAAATAGATAAGTCGAAGATTCGCAAAGATAAAGTTACATAATTATTATTTATTAGATATTATTCGATTAATTTTTTTTCCCACTTGCGACAAAGATGGCGGCTAGCACATGGTGATGCGAAAAAGAAAAAAACTGAAATGCATTTGACCTGATCTCAAACCTTTGTCATCGAATAGATAAATAAACAGTACAATTTCATAAAAAACATTATTAGCAATCAAGACGTTTTTAGCAACAATCTATTTTAAAAATTTACACTTAGCCATTATTGTTTTTTTTTTTTAAATTTATTTACACCAACCTTGCAACTAGCATGTAATCGACAAAGAGAGAGTTTGCAGCACGAGCGCTTTCTTTATATAATTGAAAGTTAAATAACTCGTGCTGAAACAAGGAGAGATAACTGCGCCAAAAAATTGCGCTTCCAAGATAAAAGCATCTTATTCGCATACAGGCGAGATAGATGCCAATATATATATATATATATATATATATATATATATATATATATATATATATATATATATATATTCCTACCATTGTGAACAGAACAGTTGGACTAATTTGAATTCAGTATGTCCGTCACTAACAATATTATTAATTCGAGGAGGAGAGGAGGATAACAGCCAAACACCCAAGCCTAAAGTGGCTCGAGTTGTTGTAAAAGGAACTTCGATAGTTGCAGAAAAATAATTCTTTACTTTTCGAATTGGTTTGACCGTGTGAATGAAATATATGGAGATAACGAACAGTATTCAAGCTCAAAAGTCCATTAATCAATACAAAACAGGAGCAGAGCAAACACGGACCTCCAAACATCAGAGGTGGGATCAGGTGCCATGGAGGAGTGAGCATCCCCTGCCCACAGGTCACACCCGCCGTGTGCTCCTTGTCATGATCGGGAAATAACGGGAAAATCCGTCGACAATTCAGTATGTAAATAATGGCCTAACAATTAGTGAGAAAAACGTCAGTCAGCATTTGACTCAATGATAAATTGTATTTGCTGACAAAGTCATTGTATCGACCATAGAACTTACGAAATTATGACTTTAAACGAGAGTAAAATTTTTCCACATTAATTTACTTCTTTTAATTTGGAGGAAGAAAAAAAACAATCCGACGCCTGCCATTGGCTGCCAAGAAAAAATGCACCAGCACAGAAAAACTACACGTCTGCCCTTTTATTTATTTGAGTTAATTTTTATTGATATTTTACTTTTGTATATCAATTACTTGACATTTGACAATTTATTGGGAGTTGAACTATGTTCAATCTCCCCTAGTCATCACGGGCTTTTCGTGCGCAGTAATTTGTATTGATTATATAGTGGCCGAAAGTGGGGCTTCTGTGTCGACCAATTTACTTCTGTGATATTCAACTCAAACATGTATAAACATCCGCCACAAAATAGTTCACGTCATTTTCTTCTGAATGATCTAATTTTAATAATTTGAAATGTAAGTAAATGTAATGATGAATTAATCTTATTTTGAAGATTAGATTTCGTTCAAAGTAATACTAAATTATAAAGAACCCAAAAAGTTTTCGTAACGGACCTCATTTGTAGTGAAGCGTCATCTATAAACATTGAAAGAGATACGAACGACAACTCTGCACAAAGACTGACACAGTGGCGCGAAACCTCTTTGCATTGTCTGCCGCGTAGTAAAAAGTAGTTCTCAAGTATTATTTTCCATATTTTTAAATATATCAATATTCGAAATTTTCAGCAATGTATATTTGCTAATACTTTTAAAATGAAAGAATAAAACATTAATTTGAATATCATTGAGTGAAATTTGTTTAATATTGAATTTCCATACGCTAATATTTTCATACGCGAGTTGTTTACATCGAAGACAAAGACGAAAGAGACAAACGCTGCAAAGAGAAGTTGTTTAGTGCTTAAAAGAGAAAGGTAAATTACTATAGTAAGATTTTTGTGTGTTTTTCTTGTTGTTTTCATGCAGAGGCTTAAAATTTATAAGCATATGATATATGAAATACACATTAATGTAGGTTCTTAGAGCAGTCTGACAAATCCGAACTATTTTTTAAAGTCAGGAATTTTAACCGTTAAGTTTTCATATTCAAAATAGATTCAATTCTTTTATATCAATTGAAACAATTCTCCATCTGTTTATATCACTTTGAAATTTGTATCAAATCAGAATCGCGCAGAGTAAATTATTTATGATTGGATTCAATCATAATTGCCCCCTGCCAGTAGCCTATTTATAATATTGCAAAAGATGTTATCGAAAAATAGTGATATTGGTTTTAAAAGCATTCTATCAAGAGTTGAATGACTCCAGGAGATGATGATTTCAAATTTGGATTGTGGAATTTTTGTGAAAAAAAACCCATGGAGTTGTGCATCCAAGTATCATTACTGAGAGATGAAATTTTCTGGAGATGAAATTTAAAGTTGTGGAATGAAAAAAAAAACACCCATGGAGTATGAAGATAAAAAAGATATATTCAACAGCAAAATTGAGTACAAAAATTCTGTTAACAATCATTTTGTCTAAAAAAAAAAGTATGCCCAAAAGATATGTATCGTCCTCATGTTCCAGTCAAACGAAGAAAAGAAAAAGCAATGACAAAGCACGGTCTTGTGTTAGTACCACTGATATTGAGAAGTGTGTGTTTGGTAGTTTGCACCAGGGATCTGATACATTCTCGGAAAGGAGTAGAGGGAGGCAATGTGTTTCAAATGCTATAGTTAGTATTTTGTACAAGTATATCAGTGTAAGTGAAGTTAAAGAATGGAGCTCAGAGGATATAGATTTTATTTTACAAAATGGGGATGAGGTGTATCGGCGTGTTCGTCAGTATTGTACCCATTCATATTTACAGCCAAATGATTTACCAAGTTACTTCTGTTTTGAGAAAACTTTGTTGCGATGCTCAGTGGGTTCAACATTCTCGGGCAATCTTTGTGAATCTTTTGTGGAAAATGGCCCTTTTGTGTCACTGGAGTCTGCTATGGCTTCATGTTTTTATGGATCAACAGAAGCGGGTTTATTTATAAGCAAAGATGCTGCTGTGTCTATTCTGTATTCTGATCCCTACTTCCATGTGTTTGATCCACATGCAAGAGATTCTTCTGGGAAACCAAATTCTGATGGAAATGCAGTTATATTCACTGTAAATACATTCTCAGGTGTAAATAAATTGATCAGACAAATATTTAATTGTCAAGAAAGTGTTCAGTTTGACTTGTATCAGATACGTGGTTTTATTGTGCAAGATCGTGCACACTTTACAAGACAAGAGAATGCTTTATGTCTGTCAAAAGTCAAGACAAATTTATTTGATCTGAATATATGTGACATTTGTGGTCATACAGACTTTGAACAAATACAACATGCTCGTGATCATGCTATTGAGCATAATGAGACTGAGGTTGCACTAAGTTTCATAAAAGCGTTTTATCTGGTCCAAATTATGTGTGTAGGTGTTGCACCCGAACTTGGTTCAAAGAAAGTGTCCAAAAAGCATCCAAAATTTCTGCAACAATGCTTCAAAAGTGTCGGATAAAAAATGATGATTTGGTATGTAGAACTTGTTATCAACATCTTAAAGAAAACCGAATTCCACCATGTTCCATAATGAATTCACTGGGTTTTCCACCAAAACCCCCAGAACTTGAATTATCATCTTTAGAAGAACGCTTAGTTGCACCAAGGATACCATTCATGCAGTTGAGAGAAAAGCCCAGGGGTGGACAGTTGAGCATAAGTGGAAATGTTGTAAATGTCCCTGCAGATGTGATGTCAACAGTGAACAAGTTACCAAGAATGTTGACAGAGGATGAAACAATTGCACTGAAATTCAAGCGCAGTTTGAATTATAAACATTCTGTAGCTTTTGAAAGAATTCGACCTAATAAAGTTTTGAATGCAGCAAAATGGCTAGTTGATAATAGTAAATTGTTCAAAAAAGAGGGCATTGAAATAAATGATAGCTGGTTTACTGATTATTCAACTGAAGAAAATGAAATTTCTTGTGACAACGAAAACATCATCGAGGAAAATGATACAGTGAACTCTGAATCGGATGTTGTAGAGAAATGGATAGAAGAAAATATTGATGAAAGAGCAACAGGAAACACAGACACAGTAATGCAACCTATAGACTTTCGTGAATTTAATGAGGTTTTGAATGTGGCACCTGGAGAACACAACAGTCCAATTAGTGTGTTTAAAGACATTAATTCTGAATTCCTGGCTTTTCCAACAATATACTGTGGCCAGGTTAGACCTGATAACAAAGACAGAAAAATTCCTTTGCATTATAGTACACTATGTAAATGGGAACTAAGGAATGTAGATAGGAGATGTGCCACCTGTGTTCCAAATATCTTCTTCAAAATGAAAAAATTGCAAATTAAGCAAATTCAAGACAAAGTCTCGTTAGCTGTCAGAAAGTGCAAATTAAAGGGAAAGAAATTTACAGTTGCTCAGATACACAGCTGATTCAATAATACGATTGAATGAGGGATACCATGTTTTGCGTAATCTCCGAGGATCTCCACCATATTGGGAGAAGGCCAAGAAAGACGTATTTGGTATGATTAGGCAACTGGCAACTGGGTCTTCCTACTTGGTTTTGTTCTTTTTCAGCAGCTGAGACTAAATGGACTCCTTTGCTTATAACACTTGGGAAATTAATCAATAAGGTTGAATATACAGAGGAAGATGTTTTAAAAATGTCATGGGAAGAGAAATGCAAACTCATCAAAGCTGATCCTGTTACATGTGCACGCTATTTTGACTACAGGTTTCAAAGGTTTTACCATGAAATCTTAAGTAATGCTACACACCCTGTTGGAGAAATTGTGGATTTCTTTTATAGAATAGAGTTTCAACAGAGGGGTTCACCACATGTTCATATGCTTCTTTGGATCAAAAATGCGCCATCCACAGAGTCAAATACAATTGAAGAAATTTCAGAATTTGTTGACAAATATTTGACATGCAGAAAAGAGCAAGTTGAGTCATTTCTCATTAATTATCAGACTCACAGGCATGCTAGAACCTGCATGAAAAGAAATAAACCTATTTGTCGATTTAATTTTCCAATTCCTCCAATGCCGTACACAACGGTTTTATGTCCACTTGAAAACAAAGATCAAGTAGCAGCAGCCCAGAAAGATTATCAAAGAGTATGTACATTTCTTGATTCCACCGAAAACAGAGATTGGAACTTCACCTTTGACAGTTTTTTGAGCAAACTTGATATGAATTTAGAAACATACATACTGGCAGTTAGGTCATCTATTAGTCAGAAGAAAATTTTCCTAAAGAGAAATCCCAGTGAAAGTAGAGTCAATGCCTATAATGCCATACTGCTTAAAAGTTGGTTAGCTAACATGGACATGCAGTTCATTTTAGATCCTTATGCTTGTGCTGCTTATATAGTTTCTTATGTTTCCAAAGGACAGAGGGGTATGTCCAGTTTACTACATTAAGCTTGTGAAGAAGCGAAGCGTTTGGATTCTGACATACGTCAGCAAATAAGACGAATTGGAAACCAATTCTTGACTCACGTGGAAGAAGGTGCTCAAGAGGCTGCTTACCTTGTATTACAAATGCCTCTGCGAAGAACTTCAAGATCATTTATGTTCATTGATACCCATCCCCCTGAAGACAGAGTTGTTATGTTGAAACCAAGACATATTTTAGAAGAAATGAAAGAGGACAGAACTGATATTGAGTCGAACAACATTATACGACTTTATCAACAGAGACCAAAAGATATTGAAAATATGTGCCTTGCAGATTTCATCTCGAAATTTTCTGTAAAGTACAAAGCGAAGAAGACCGAAAATGAGGCCCAGATTAACCATGATTTGCCAGAAACTGAGTATGTTGAAGACACTTCAGATGACATCATGTCTTCCTTGGAAGATGATGTTTTTCAACATAGCTATGTTTTTAAGAATGGCACAGAAATTGTACGAAGGAAGAAATCATGTATTTTGCGTTGGGTTCATTTTGATATTGAAACTGATTCTGAGAAATTTTACAGAGAACTTCTAATGCTTTTTACTCATTGGCGAAATGAGGAGAAGGATTTGATAAAGAATTTTGGTTCTTTTGAAGAGAGTTACATGGCAAGATATAGCTTTATTCAAAAGAAGAGAGCAGAATATGAACACAATCAAGAACTTCTTCATGATGTTGAACAGGCATGTCTAAACAATATTGCAGATGAAGTGTGTATGAGTAATGTTGCACCTGAAAATGAACATAAAGAAGAAATTGACAGAAACTTAGGAGAAACAATATCTCATCAATATGGTTGCTTTGATCCTGGACAAAATGCCCCAGTGTATGATGTTGGATTAGACCTTGGAATCACTAGAAAGCAGGTGGAAGAAGATCTTACCCAGTGGGGAGAACTTGAAGATTGTGCTTACAGGGAAATGATGAGAGGATTAAATGAACAGCAAAAACAATTTATGTACCATGTGTTGCACAGATTGAAAACTTGTTCTGAACCATTATTTGCATTTCTCAGTGGAGGAGCTGGTGTTGGAAAAAGTGTTGTCACAAGAGCTTTATATCAAGCCTTGTTCAAATACTTCTCACACCAGTTGCACAATTCACCAGATAATTTGCATGTCTTGCTATGTGCCCCCACAGGAAAAGCAGCTCATAACATAAACGGATCAACTATACATTCAGCTTTCTGTTTACCTGTAGGACAAGGATTCAAGTACAAACCATTGGATATGCAACAGCTAAGCTCCTTTCGCACTAAGTATTTGCACTTGAAAGTTATTTTTATTGATGAACTATCAATGGTTGGCTGTGGCATGTTCAATTTCATAAACCTGAGGTTACAAGAAATAAAAGGAGTCAGGGAACCATTTGGAGGTATAAGCATTATTGCTGTGGGTGACCTTTTTCAATTAAAACCAGTGATGGATAGACTGATTTTCTCTCAACCATGTGTTGATTATGGGCCCATTGCTGCAAATTTGTGGAAAGACAATTTTAAAATGTTTGAATTGACACAAATCATGAGACAGAAGGATGATAAAATTTTTGCAGAATTGCTAAATAGGTTGAGAGAAGGTTACCATACAGATCAGGATATTGAAAAATTGAAAAAAAAACATGACAGTGGAAATGCCAGAGTACAAAAGTGTACCTCATTTGTTTACAACTAGGAAAGAAGTGGAATTGTTCAATTGCTCTGTAATTAATGCTGCAGAAGAACATTTAAAGATTGTTGTTGAAGCCATAGATTGGGTTATAGGTTCAACAAATCCTGATTTGCAATCAAAAATATTAATGCGAGTTCCAGATGACAGCTCAAAAACCATGGGGTTAGCTAGCAAGTTAAAGTTAGTTTTGGGTGTTCCTGCTGAAATTACAAACAATGTGAGTGTTCAGGATGGTGTAACAAATGGATCCTCCTGTATTATAAAACATTTTGAATATCTTGTGGAAGGATCTCACAGAGTCAGTATAATATGGGTTGAATTTGAAGAAGTGCACATTGGACAGAAAATGCGAATTGAATATGCAAGATTTTATCATTCAGGTATTGAAAAAAGTTGGACTCCCATTTTAGAAATAACTAGAATGCTAAAGGTACAGTTCAATGGAACCTATCAGGTGAAAAGGAGACAATTTCCTTTGCAACTTGCGGCAGCAAAAACTATACACAAATCTCAAGGTTCTACATTACAGAGTGCTGTTGTTCACTGTGGAACAAGGAAGATGGATCATATACATTATGTTGGTTTGAGCAGAGTCACAAACATGGACAAACTGCATATTTTAGACTTGAATGAAAAAAAGATATCAGTTTCAACAGCTGTCCTCGAAGAGATGGATCGACTCAGAAATGATTCAAAAATCAGCTTGTGTTATGAATATCTTGAAAATCATGCTAATGCTGCTGCAAGAATTCTGTTTCTTAACATCAGATCTCTCCACTGTCATTTTATTGATTTGGAAAAAGACTTTAATCTACTTTTTTCTGAAATAATTGCAGTGGCTGAAACACGTTTCATTGAATCGGACAAGAATGAACATTTTTCATTGCCAGGTTTTCAGTTGCATCGTTTTGATTACCCTTGTCAAGGTCTGCAAAGACCAGTATATGGATTGGCCATTGATGTGAAGAATGGTGTCTTGATCCAGAATTTACAGAAAAACATGTATGGATCTACACAGATACTTTCAGCTGATGTTGCTCTGAGAAAAAGATGGATTACTTTAAAGTGCCTACATTTGCCACCCAAAACTTCCACTTCATGTCCACAGGAAATTCTAAAAAGCCTACTTGGCTCTGATTTGCTGGAAAATCCTCATATGATAATAGGGGATTTCAACATTGATGCACAGGCAACTGAACAGATTCAGTCTTTTATGTTAGAAAATTTTGGTCTTAGATATTTGCCCACAGATGTTACTACTGACTATAGTTCTGTGATTGATCATATTTACACAAATGTTCCACTTGATCAGCTTATTTCTTGGGGCACACTAGAAACATACTATTCTGATCATAAACCCCTTTATGTTTCTTTGAAATGAAAAACCGTATAGTGTTCTTACATGATAAGATTGGCAAATGCTCAAGTTTTCTAATATACAGAAATAATTTCTTCACATCATATCATAGTTATCATACCAGAAGCTCCTTATGAGAAATATCCATTCATTAGACAATATTGAATTGTTAAAAATATTATTCATACAAGTTACTTTGCTTGATTAACCGTTAAAAACAAATTTTACCCCTAGGTAAGTTAAATTTGTTTTTCTTTCCCCTTTGACCCCTCCACCCTTCTTTTTTTCCCAATTATATAATAATCCTGTGGGCCAAAATGAAGAATTTATCAATAATTATGTAAATTCTCTTAAAACATGATTTTCAAGCATTTTGATGTTTTATTTTTTCATTGAATTCATTTCTTTTCTTTTCAGATGTTCACAATTGGTAAACTGAAGGGGTCAAAACCCAAACCGTACTCAAACCCTCTAAAGGTGAAAGTCTGTGGTGTTGGAACACGTAGCAGTTATACAACATCTGCAGGACAGAAGAAAGAGAGTGTTGTAATAGGTGTTGCAGACAGGGACTCTGTAGTGAAAGTAATATTGTATGACATTGACAAGCTACCCAGCCTGAAAGTTTCTGACACTGTGATGCTGACAAACTATGTCTTCAAATTTGACCCTGAGCCAGTTGTCGTCTTAACGAAGGTCAGTAAAATCATGAGAACTTCCAATCTTGATGTCCCTCAAAACATCATTGACGAAGCCAAAAGGATTAGTCATCCTCCACCTGCTGAAACCATCAGCCTAAAAGCTGCCAAGATCTCTCCGGTGAAAACATTGATCAGTGTTAAAGGAAGAGTCACTTCAGTAAGTTGCCAAAATTTATGTAAAGTTTTTTCAATAATATGGCTAACTATTTTAATTTATGCATTACTTTGTTCATGATATATTGAATTTTTAGGAGGAACTGGTGAGGACAGTTCAAGTGAAAGGGCAGGATGTTGCTGTCCAAAACATAAAAATTAAGGATGACACAGATGAAGTGAAAGTCAGTCTCTGGAGAGAAATGACTGCAACTTGTAGTGTAGGAAGTTTCCTCCAAATCACAAATGTAGTTGTCAACCACTTCCAGGAAGAAATTTCCTTGTCAACCACTTCAAAAACACAAATACAGGTAAAAAAAAAATTAAAAATTAACATATTTGTAAATCTCTTAGACATTAATGAATGTTTGTCACAGCTGAAGCTGTAGCAATTCATTAAAATTCCATATTCCACATGATGAATAATTGTCAATGAAAAGAAGAAAAAAGCAATGTAGTTTAAAATTTCGGTGCGCACAAAAAGTCCTAACACACATAAAAAATTGACTCAGGCTAGTAAATGTTAATTTGAACCAGCCTGATTGGACACTTAGAATTTTCAGCTGTATTTGCCCATTTCCATCACAGTATTTTATATTGTCAAAAATAAAAACTTGTATGCTTGAAAAGATAATTTCCATGATTAAGAATTAAAAATTCTGGACTTCTACGTGTCTACCACTTATAACGTCACTGTGAAATTATGTTAATCTTAGGCTAATAAATTTTAATTCTCTGGTTCTCCGGCCAATTTTCTCCAATACAGATGCGAGAGGGAGGTTTTTCTTTTTATCATTTTATTGGTGCTCAAGTAGATGAGGGAGGTATTTTTTTCATACCTGAATTTTCTAAAAAAATCTTTGTTCATAGATATACTTCCCATACTTTCCATGTCTGATAAATAGGTTTGCATAATCCATTGCCTATCAACGTGTGAACATTGTAGGCAATATCTTCTAATGTATTTTAAATGAAGAAGCCTAGTCTCTTTGAAAATGGCTACCAGAAGCGATATTCAAGTACTAAGAGAAAAACTTTTTTTCCCGGATTGGTCTCCACATTGCCAACTTTTTATTTTATTAAAAATACAATACAAGAGGCCCATGGGCCTTGAATCGCTCGTCTGATAAACTGTACAACCTATCACTTCTATTTGAAGCCTCGAAGTATCCTGTATATTTAGATAAACCCTCGAAATTTCAATTCACACTCTGAGAACCCAAGATGATTCTAAGCCAATTAGTACCTGAGAGTTGGTCATGGTGACCTACTTATCACTTGTCATTCTCTGAAGACCCATCAACTAAGTTTGATGATTCTAAGCCAATTAATACCTAAAATATTTTTTAAAATTATAACCATAAAATTTTATAAGTAGGTCAAAGTGACCTACTTTTCAATTGTTTTACTCCAAGGACCCAAGATGCAAAAGTTTGATGATTCTAAGCCAATTAGTACCTGTAATATTTAATTAAAGCCATAATGGGACGTAAAACAGCATACAATCAATCAATTAAAGCCATAAATTTTCAAAAGTAGGTCACAGTGACCTACTTTTCAGTTGCTGTACTCCGAGGACCAAAGATACATCGACTGACAAAGTTTGATGATTCTAGCCAATAAGTACCCAAAATATTTAATTACAGCCATAAATTTTCAAAAGTAGGTCACGGTGACCTACTTTTCAGTCAACCTACTCCGAGGACCAAAGATGCATCAACTGACAAATTTTGACGACTCTAAGCCAAATAATTCCTGAAAATATTAAATACAGCCATAAAATTTCAAAAGTAGCTCACGGTGACCTACTTTTCAGTTGTACTCCGAGGACCCAAGACGCATCAACTGACAAAGTTTAAAGATTCTAAGCCAATTATTTGACTAAAGCCATAATTTTTCATAAGTAGGTCACTGTGACCTACTTTTCAGTTGTACTCCGAGGACCCATGACGCTTAAACTGACAAAGTTTTATGATTCTAAGCCAATTAGTACCCAAAATATTTTATTAAAGCCATAAATTTTCCGAAAGTATGTCATGGTGACCTACTTTTTAGTCGACCTACTCCGAAAACCCATGAGGCATCAACTGACAAAGTTTGATGATTCTAAGCCAATTAGTACCCGAAATATTTAATTAAAGCCATAAATTTTCAAAAGTAGGTCACGGTGACCTACTTTTTAGTCGACCTACTCTGAAGACCCAAGATGCATCAACTGACAAAGTTTGATGATTCTAAGCCAATTAGTACCCAAAATATTTAATTAAAGCCATAAATTTTCAAAAGTAGGTCACGGTGACCTACTTTTTAGTCGACCTACTCCGAAGACCCATGAGGCATCAACTGACAAAGTTTGATGATTCTAAGCCAATTAGTACCCGAAATATTTAATTAAAGCCATAAATTTTCAAAAGTAGGTCACGGTGACCTACTTTTTAGTCGACCTACTCTGAAGACCCAAGATGCATCAACTGACAAAGTTTGATGATTCTAAGCCAATTAGTACCCAAAATATTTAATTAAAGCCATAAATTTTCAAAAGTAGGTAACTGTGACCTACTTTTTAGTCGACCTACTCCGAAGACCCATGAGGCATCAACTGACAAAGTTTGATGATTCTAAGCCAATTAGTACCCGGAATATTTAATTAAAGCCATAAATTTTCAAAAGTAGGTCACGGTGACCTACTTTTTAGTCGACCTACTCTGAAGACCCAAGAGGCATCAACTGACAAAGTTTGATGATTCTAAGCCAATTAGTACCCGAAATATTTAATTAACGCCATAAATTTTCAAAAGTAGGTCAATGTAACCTAGTTTTTATTCGACCTACTCCGAAGACCCAAGATGCATCAACTGACAAAGTTTTAGGATTCTAAGCCAATTAGTACCTGAAATATTTAATTATAGTCATATAAATTGAAAAGTAGGTCACGGTGACCTACTTTTCAGTTGACCTTTTTTGAGGACCCAAGATGCATCAACTTACAAAGTTTTATGATCATAGGACTTAAAATGTCCAAATTATGCCTCTAAAACGCTTTGAAATCGAATGCCTGCAAAGTTCAAAAAGTAGGTCACTGTGACCTACTTTTTAATAATATGTTTTATGGCCCCAAGATGCATCATCTTACAAGATTTAATGATTCTAAGCCTCCCCGTATTCGAATTAATGACCTTAATTGTTTTAAAAAAGATTAGCCATAAAATTCAAAAAGTAGGTCAAGGTGAACTACTTTTTAGTTGACGTACTTTGAGGACCCAAGATGCATCAACTGACAAAGTTTGATGATCATAGGCCTTAAATTGTTCAAAATATGCCTCTAAATCATTTTGAAAAAGAATGGCCGCAAAATTTAAAAAGTAGGTCACCGTGACCTACTTTTGAGTCAACATGATATGAGGTCCTTAGATGCACCAACTGACAAGATTTGATGGTCCTAGTCCTTATAGTAAGCAAAATATCAACATTTTAATAAAATGTAATTTTTGGTCAACTTTGAAGTGACCTTGAGACCACGCCCTTTGCCCCAGGGTAAATCCCCGTGCAAATTTTAATCTACAACATATTCTCATCCTTTTGTGTAAGTTTGGTGATAATCTGCCCAGTGGTTCTTGAGAAGAAGATTTTTTAGCAACCAGTACTTTTGTTTCTATTTTCCTAATTATCTCCCCTTGTTAAAGGGTCACAACCCCAGTTTTAGTATAAAAGGGAGCCCTTGGGCCAAGGATACCCTGTGACAAATTTGACAATAATTTGCCAAGGGGTTCTTGAGTTATGGCCCATATTCTAAAAAGTTTACGCACACCGCACAAATGGCCATAGCATTAGCTCTTTGAGCCTTTGGCTCAGAAGAGCTAAAAATTTGGAATGCAGCTACCTCAAAACGGATGAGCATGGGCCTGAGAACCATCATTTCAATTTTATTTAGCCTTATGACTGAACAGTGAAGTTCAGGACACATGACGAACGTTTTTACACAAAATTAAATATACAACTTGCTTAGATAGTGTTATATATAATAAGGGAAAACATTTGCAAGTGTAAATATGTTGTTTTTTAAAAAGAATTTAATTACAGGTTCAAATAATTGACAATAAAATAACTAAAAAGAGGGTTCATTGAAATTCATATATATGAGCCTTGTTGACGATATCAAAGATAATAAAGAATAAAAACTGTCATTTTATACATGACTACTTGTAAAATCAGTGCCATAACTATAATTAAAATAATATGCCAACATCTCTATTATTAAACTTCATTTTTTAGAAATGTGAAGCTCCCCCATCCATTTTGGTTGGCAGTGTCATTGCATATGAAAAGAATGAGTTGGGATTTTCCCTTATGATTGAAGAAGGGGAAAACTTTCAGCATCTTGATATACCATTGAACTTAGTCACCAAGGCTCTTCAGTGTGAACAAAATGCAGCTGAAACAACTCTTTCAGGAAAAATTCCATTTAAATGCAGAATCAAAACACTGAATGGAAATGTGGAGGACTTTTCTACTGCTTAAATCATCATGAACGATGTGAAATGTACAAATGTATGATAAAAAAAACCCATCCACATTGTTTGCAGCTAGTACTTGTTAGTTTGATTATGGTTAATCTATTATAATTCCTTAAAAAACAACACGTGAAATTTTCCTTCCATTTCCAGACATAATTATTCGATAAGGTACAGAAATATATACAATTATCTGTTTAAAAAAAATGAATTCTCATGATGACATGAAAATTATGTTTTCCCTAATTTTATTTTTTGGTGTGTCTTCCTTTTCTCCCTTTAATTAAAACATTGTAACATAAATATTATTGTATGGATCTTTTCTTGACATATTTTTATATTTATTGGAACATCTGTGTACTTTCAGAAATTCATTCCTTTATTTGGTCAATATTATTTTCCATACTTTACACTTAAAAGTCTTCCAAGTTTACATTTCCCTTAAAGATATAGCTCATCTAAGTTAATCAAAGAGACATTCTGTACTAAAGAAAAACTTGACTGTATTTACAAAGAGATACAAAACATTTTTTATCCAAATTTTTGGAAATTCTTCATTTCTTATATTGAATGCTGAATCATGATTGATCAAAACAGAAACTGAATACCAAGAATTCAAGCAAGTTAAAATTAATGCTTTGTCACTATGCTGCTGTTTCTCACATTGACTGTCTCATAATGGTGATTTGAACATGTGTCTATCAATGTTTATTTAGCAACATGTAGTTTATTTGGCAACATGTAGTTGAACATGTGTCTCTCAATGTTTACTTAAAAACATTAGTCTTAGATGATATTGTTAGCCTTTTTTTTACAAATACTTTCACTGTAATAATTTGTTTTACACCATTTGCCTTGACAATGTTGTCATCAACATTTCTGTATGGTTGATTTGGACATGGCACATACAATTTTTTGAATAGTTTCTTCTGTTACATATTTCAATTGTACTACCAAAGAACTTAGATGTCCTTTTATTGTGATCTAAAAGCTGGTGTTGTATTAGGTTACTTAGTCGATATAACACTTGTGTTCCTTCATTTTCATCCCAATTTCTTTGAGTGTCCACATTGTATATAAATCATATTAAATGTCTGTTTTTGATATTTTTATCTTCATTGTAACTGTATTGTATCTTAACTTGAAAGATTTCTGTTTTTAATGGTATACATTTCTCATTGATTGAATATTTGTCAGGCAAAAACAGTTACATTGTTAACTGTATTTTAACATATTGAGTTAAGTGTCTTCTGTAACTATGAAGTACATGTAGTATTATTTAGATAATACTGTACTTGATAAGTGTTTTGTTACATGTAAATATTTCATACTTTGCATACAATTATATGTCTTTGGCATTTCTTGAAAGTCTGCCCAGATTTCAATCCTTTTGCATGAACAGTTGCTATGGAGAGGTAACTCTCTTCACAAATTTAAATAAAGAAGTAATGACAGTGTTGACCATAGTTCAGTCAAGTACATAAACTAGTATTAGCTACATTATGTACAAATTATATTGAATACTGTCATTTGTCAGAAGCTCTTGAAATGACTGTACCATATTTTGTAACATTTTTACTCACTAGTATACATGTATATTAAGTAGTATTTTTGTTTGTTACAACTTTTAGATTAGTTCTGGAGTGTTTGTTTTTTAAATGACAATTTTTTTTAGCTCACTTGATTAGTGTTTTGTTGCATGCAAATATTTTATGAGTTTATATGTGTTTGGCATTTCTTGAAAGTCTGCCCGGATTTCAAATCTTCATGCATGAACAGTTGCTATGGAGAGGTAACTCTCTTCACAAATTTAAATAAAGAAACACATGACAGTGTTGACCATAGTTCAGTCAAGTACATAAAATAGTATTAGCTACATTATGTACAAATTATATTGAATACTGTCATTTGTCAGAAGCTCTTGAAATGACTATACCATATTTTGTAACTTTTTTACTCACTAGTATACTTGTATATTAAGTAGTATTTTTGTTTGTTACAACTTTTAGATTAGTTCTGGAGTGTTTTTTAAATGACAGTTTTTTTTTAGCTCATTTGATTAGTGTTTTGTTACATGTAGATATTTTATATTTTGCATACACTTACATGTGTTTGGCATTTCTTGAAAGTCTGCCCGGATTTCAAATCCTCTTGCATGAACAGTTGCTAAGGAGATTTAAATCTCTTCACAAATTTAAAAAAACAACACATGACAGTGTTGACCATAGTTCAGTCAAGTACATAAAATAGTATTAGCTACATTATATACAAAATTTATTGAATACCGTCATTTGTCAGAAACTTTTGAAATGACTATACCATATTTTTAACATTTTTACTCACTAGTATACATTATATTAACTAATATTTTTTTGTTGTTGCAACTTTTAGATTAGTTCTGGTTGTCTTGACTTTGTTCTTTTAAATGACAATTTTTTTTAGCTCACCTGTGCCAGAAGCTCATGTGCACTTTTCTAATTGAAATTTGTCTGATGTCTGCTGTTGTCATAAACTTCTCACATTTGTTTCCTCTCCACCACTAGGGGCTAATTTCAATCAAATTTGTCACAAACCATCCTTTGGTGAAAGGCATTCAACTTTCATCAAATGAAGGGCTGCACCCTCTTTCAAGGGGAGTTAATTATTTCAACAGCTTTCAAAAAAAAAAAAAAAAAAAAAAGAATTTCCACCTATGTCCAGATATGAAATTTATGGGGTTATTTAAAAGGATCATATTCATATAGAGCATACTCACATAATAAAGATTCAAATTTGTTTGCATTATGATCTCGGTTGTAGGGTTGGCACCACCATGACCTACTGATGTTTTAAATAGGACTATATGAGGACAACCACTGATAATGAACAGCAGGGCCATAGTGGTGGCTCTGGTGAGTGTTGTGGCCCTTGCACCTCTTTTTTTAACTGATAATGCCAAGTGTTATTCCTCCACAATATTCATTTTTAATGTTGCCAAAAATGTTCATATTGGTCACCTTTATTTCCTGTTGGCCATTTCAAATTGTTGCAGTATTATATTGTAATCTTAAAGTCGTTCTAAAAATAGAATAAGCTTTTTACAGAGCTTTCCTAGATGCAATCATTCATTTATCTGTTCACTACAATATTTATGGAATTTTAACTTTTATTTGAAATTTGTGAACACATTTTCTGGTGCATTTTCTGATTTATACTACAATATTGACTTCTGTCTTCATTGTAAGCTATTTACCATTGTTTCTTATGTTTGATTAAATAATTATTTTAAACTTGTATTGCTTTTTTTCCTTCACAATATTAAGAAACGTTAAGTTCTGACGTACTCTACATTTATAATGCTCATGTAATCAAATAGATATAATGTTCTATCGTTAAAATGATATTGTCCTACGGACCCGATTTAACGATAGAATTCATTCCGTGTATTGGGCAATGTAGCAAAATAAACACAGGTGATAATTCGAACTCTGTGCATTTTCTAAGAACAACCCAGAGAGTTCCAAATGTCAACATGGCATGTAAATTTGAAGCGAGGAAAAAACGCTGAGAAAATGAGTTGAATTTTCGTATTAATATGGATTATTTTTTAGGTCAAAAGGCATATACAATCTCGAAAAGGTTTGTTATTATTAATTTAGTAGTTATTTTCAGTGCAACTCCTTTTGTATTCTTCAAAATCATTTCGGAGTGGATCCGCTGCGATTTGCTACATTGCAAGTATATGAGATGTATTCTAACTGTGGTGTGGGCTTGTCCCGAGACACGGTTAGATCATTCTCAAAATACATTGATATTCACAGTGAAGTTTTATACAACAAACCTGTTGGCACTTAAAAGGATGTTGTGTCAAAGTGCCACATTTTATCAACATTGAAAATATTCCTGATCAAACTGAAATTTTCAGAACACATGGGTAAAGGTGCCCCCAATGTACTACTTCATTGTATGTCGGAGTTTAAACTGGCTGCCACCTGTGATTGCACCACACCATTGCATTTATGCTAAAGAAAAGGATTCGGAAATTGCTCTGGTTAAAATACATGCCTGATGTGCTCATAAAAAAATATTATAAAACTAAGGAGAAAAAAGTTATGGATCTTGTATATGTAAAAAAAAAACAAAAAAACACTTCCATTCTAGATCAACTGTTTACTTCCCAGTGTTAGGTTAATCCCCCCCCCCCTCCCACCCCCTGTTCAATTTTGACCATGGTATAAAATTACAAACAAACATATAATTATTTGAATACCGTGGTTTAAATTTGATTTTCAGCTCACAAGAGCTGAAAGATCAAGTGACTTAGCTTCTCTGATCATCTGTTCTCCACCATCAGTCCGTCTATAAACTCACATTTTAGACTTCGCAACACCCACTTAACTATTTCTCCACCATCAGTCCGTCTATAAACTTCTCACATTTTAGACTTCTCAAAACCTGACCTATTTCTTTCTTTTTAAACAAAGTTTGCACAAAACATCCTTGGGTATATTACATTCCATATTGCTTCCAATGGTAGATAATAAAGAAAATGCAAGAAAAACGATGAATCGTTAAGGAGGCTGGGGGGTCAACAAGTTAACTACCAGATTTAACTTAATTTTTTAGATATGATATCTTAAGCTGTCAACTATCATTTGGCAAAGAAAAATTTCAAAAATTTTAGTTTTAAAATTTGATCATTTTCTATATCTTCATATGGAGCTCTTCTTCTAAAGGAGATCAATATATTCTAAAAATGGCCACAACCCCCCAGCCTCTTTAAACATCTTTTTAACAACAATTGGACGTGAGGTCCCTTATGGTTCAGTTTGGTCTGTCCATAATATATGGTCACTTTTCTTTCATGAGGGGAAATATATTGAAACTTTGGAAAAGAAAAACAGAACCAGGACTAAAGTAAGCAGGCAAGCATTATGGCCCATGCGCCTTCTTGCTATTCAGTGCTTCTGAAAGTATTCCTGAAGTTTGTTGCAACACTATGGAAATCTGAAACAGCTGGGTATAATTAAAATGATTATAATGTTCAGTCACCAAACTTCCCACTCAAATTGCTATCACTTCTAACTGAATTTACACCATGTTCAACTCCCATGAGTACTTTCAGTACTTTGATTTTTCCTCTAGAAACGTAAAATTTGCATAAAAAAAGGAACAACTGAAAGAATATCATTTTTAAGCTGCTGCCACTGTAATAAGCAAAGCGATTAGAGCCTTTTATTCAGCAGTAAATGGCAATTTTGACTCCTCCATCGGTATTCTAAACCGTACTTAAACCCAGGAACTGGCTGTTTGAAAAAAAAATCCGGTCTGTATATTATGGTCCAGCGTCCGTGCCTTTTAAGGGACTGCTATTTGGAGACCGGTTTATGCACATAAAAAGTTATTTGATTTTTTTCTAATGAAGTAGATAGTTTGGAATGCCGAAAGGAAAAGCTATCCAAAGTAAGGTACATGCTCGATAAAATACGCAATTCTATGGAGATCGTGCCATCTTTGCCATCTCAGCGAAAGCTAAGAGGATGAGAGCCTTCACATGTGAGTTAAGGGTAGGTATAGGCGTTTCTAAGCAAATGAGCTAATAAACACGCGTTTGAGGTATATTTATTATTCAAAGAATGTTTTGATTTATTTTCTTATGCATACTTAGTACCCACGATATATGATAGCCAGTGGGCCTCTTATTTTGTATTTCCTTCCCTGTAAACATGTTACGAATTTCTAAATCTCTTAAAAGATTTGTACCTTGCATTACAAAATAATTATCTTGCATTACAACATAATTTTCTTTCATGTCGACTTGATTTTCTTGCTAGTTGACATAATTTAACTTGATGTAGGGGGCAGAAATATACCACCATAAATATTTTAAGGTATTTCACTCGTCAGCTTTTAGAAAAGTTCAGTCAGAACCTCTTCAAAACTATTTAATAAAATTCAATTTTTATATCATATTTAAATTAAACAATGTAAGTTGTTCAACATTCAATGAAAAAACTGCACAAAAATTCATAAGGAAGCAAGATTTATGAGGGACTATTTCTTGTGGTGGAAGGATATTCAGAAGAAAATTCAGCAAATCTGCCCATTTATCAAATTCAATATCTTGGAACTTTAGCGTCACATACTTTTACTCAGAGAATATTTTCCTTTATGATATGCTAGGAATATTAAATGTAGGTCTCAATTTATATTTTTAGAACAAATTTTACACCTTCCGTCAACAAACTTCCCAGAGAAATGAAGATATATTAAAGAAGTCAAGATAAAATTTACACAGTTTTTTTGGCTAAAAATTGCATATTTGGACCAATATTTCAAAATTTACATCACTGACCCCAACTTTTTCTTTCATTATTTTAAACAACTCGATACTTGTGACCAATCAACAATTAAGTCATACAAAGTTTGATACAAGAAAATATTTTATTGCCTATTTAGATTTTTAATACCCCAAATATGTTACTTTTTTAGTGCAAAAAGGTCACAGAGTAATTTACGCGCATTAATTTGCATGATTTGTTCAATGATAAATATTATTCAAAGTATTTTACGTAAAATAAGATTATATTTATTGCCATGGTTACATCTGATAAAATATGATAAAGGTTAAAGTAATTAACCAAAGAGTTAAAATTTAAGTGCAAAAAGGTCAACTTAATTGTACCGTAGCTCAGTTAGATGCACACTGACCCCCCATTTTCTCCGCGATTTTGAGTCATACTATGCGAGTACTTATCCAATATATACTTTTCAAAAAATCCTTGATATAACAAATTTCACGAGTGACATACCTTAAGGCAAAGAAAGATAATTATTTTGTGCTTTTATCGATTTTAAACAAGCTTTCGATCCCATGTGGCGGAATATGCTTTGGACTGTTACTATTAGTGGAGTACGCAGCAAATGTTTTCAATATACGCAGCTATGTTAAGGCTTCCCGAAGCTTTAAAATGCGCTCAAAACATAATATGCCATTGCGAGGTCGGTTTTGGTTTTAATTTATAAGTATTGAACTTTAGTACTTCCAATTTATATAAAGGGTTTCCTCGGCCATATATTAGCATATTTGTTATGACATCACATGACTTTGTTGATCACGTGACGGTCATTTATAATTTTTTGAAGTGTTTCATATAAATCGCTTCGGCGCAGCTGATTAACACAATAATTATTAACATTTTCTTATATAGATAAACTCATTGTATCCTTGTGTATCCGAAATGTGCTTGGGAAAAGTCATAGTATTACTTGGGTACAAAGTATTTCCTGAGAAATTCAACTTACCTACAAATTTGAGGGTATTTTCCACACAATATCGTAATCTGTATTAAAACAAAGCCAACACACATTTTTCCCAAGCAGGATTCAGTTAGAGAACAACCTTTTCTTACAGATTTCCACAAAAATTCTCAGATTAATCCTCATTAATCACCTGCGTCAGACTCTTTTATACACACAAAATAAATTCTACCTCCAACCACGGGTATAAAATAGAGTACGTTTCAAAAGTATATTTTTCATAAGCATTTTGAACATGATGAATTTCAATCAAGGGTAGGTAAGCGGTGTATTTTTAAAATATTCGGACATAAAAGACTTAAAAAACCTTTAACGATCCGTGAATTTTGCAATAGCTATCTAGCATTTTAGATGCTGTTTGAAATAAAGTGTAAAGTTAATGACACTCTCCCCGTCATAACACCTCAAGTTTGCAGTGACCTGACGTCATTTTCCATTAAGACGTCACATTTTGGTAGTTCAGAGATGCGAAGGCAGAAAGTGCACTGTCATATTCTACGGGAAGCCTTAACCTACCTGCGTATTCAAAATATTTGCAAAGGTGTTAAGTTCATAGTTGAAATGAATGGCATATTGACAAAAAATATTATCTGTAATGTCGGAGTAAGGCAGGGAGAAAATCTTTCGCCTTTTTTATTTGCAATGTATATAAATGTTTTTGAAGATTTTGTTATATAAGAATGTTGAAGGCTTGCAAAATATCACAAAGATCATTGACAATGAACTGCTCATGTATTTTAAACTGCTGGTACTTTTTATGCAGAGTGACTGTAATTATGACTGAATCAGCCGATGAACTACTAGTATGATTTGTTCTATGCTTGTTTTACTATTATTAAGAGTCTATTTTTTTTTAATTATGGATTTTTTGCATATGTGTATTTTATTATTTTTTTATTATTTTTAGTAGGAGATACATCTGAGCTTCTTGTCATTTAGAGGGAGATGTTGGAGATTATGAGAAAAGATGTCATCAGGAAGGAGAATGCTGGGGTTTTTTTTGTTTCGTTTGTTTGTTTGTTGTTTAAAGGATTTCTGACATGATTTTCTTAATCTTTTGTTTCCCTGTCAAAAATGCCAATCGATGTCATAATAACATAAATAAACATGTGTTTCTATTGAGTCTTGTTTATATCCCGCGGTGTGATGCTGATAAAACCGGAGGTTAGAATATGCATATTTCTGAGCTGATAACGAGGCTCTTCGTCATAGATACTCTTGAGTTCCCCACAGTTCATTGTTTACGTTTAGCGAAAGCACATGTACATGATGTAAAATGGACTACTGCGCTGCATTTGGATGTAATAATAAGGCAGAAAAGGACAAAGGGATACGTTTCTTCACTTTTCCTAAAGATGTTAATCTCAGAAAGCAGTGGGCTCATTATTGTCGGCGAAAGAACTTTACTCCCACTTCAGGACACAGATTATGCTCGGATCACTTTTCACCCAATTGTTTCAAACAAGACCCCCAGCTTCTCAGAAAAATGGGGCTTCAAGAAACATTTAGGAAACGTTTGAGGTTAAATGCCGTCCCAGATGTGCCACTTTTACTGAAGAAGAGCTGTGTAGCGAACAGACCAAAGCAAAGGTCCGTGGAGCTTATGCAAAGCGAAAGAAAGCATAGGTACAGACCCTGAAACGTGCTACTACCCCAAAAAAGCGTGTAACTTTCGTGCGCTTTTCGTTTCGTGCAAACCGTGTAGCGTTTCGTGTAAACCGTGCAGCGTTTCGTGCAAACCGTGTAGCGTTTCGTGTAAGCTCCAAAGCGTTTCGTGCAAACCGTGTAGCGAGCGTGCGAGAAGCGTGTGAGAAACGTGCGACTTTCGTGTAAGAACCGTGTGAGAAACGTGCGACTTTCGTGCAAGAATCGTGTGAGAAACGTGTATGATTCATTCGGAAGTCATTTCATTTTAAATATGGCTATCAATGGGTCAGGATGTCAAATAGTGTTGTTTATAGCTAATGTTATTCGGAGATATTATACTGGATGTATTTTAAGAGTGAAATTTAAAAAAAAAAAGTATGAGAGCAACAAAATAAAATTACACGGTAAATATATATTTAATTTGTTTTTCTTTATTTTTTTCTCTCAAAAATAAAGATGGACAGGAAATTTATTCAAATTAATTACATGTAATTACAGTGTATATGCAACATTTTGAATGAATTGATTTTAATGCACAATCGGAGTGATCATATCTTTTTTATTTTATTTTCCAAAGAAAGCAACAAACGAAATTTTATCAGGACTCCGCTCTTGTTTATTTACTACCAGATTGTATTAAATAATTTTAATCAAAACTGTGTGTCATTAATAGCCTTCTAACACATAGCATGGGTTGATTAATAATTGAAAAATTTTTAGTATAATTCACATGCATTTACGAACGCAGGATTAGAAATTACCGAAGGGGGGGGGCGCATTTCAAAAACGCAAGATTTAAATTTCAATATTTGTCGGTACCGGGTGTTAAAAAGCATAACTGACTTTCTTTTGTATAAAGAAATAAATACTTAATTGATATGGTGCATCGGATGCACCACTTAAAATATATTGGAATATTTAAATATTCAACTTTCGATTTGCAATGTGCGACTGTGATCAAGGTCATTTACATGTACAACAGCGACCACGGGCTCCACGGGCAGAGAACTGAAAACTTGTTCTGCTTTTATCTTTTGTCAATCATGGATAAAATACACCCGAGAATAACGATTGAGTTTAAATTTGTGATACTAAATGCTTATTTTTTTTTATTTAATTGGTACACATAATACACATGGATTTTATTTTTAATCAACCTGAATATCCGTGATCAGTGGATTGTTCGGCAGTCACAATTAATAAAAAAGAGTTTAGAAATAAATTATAAATAACAATTACATATCAGTTGTTTTATAAATCAGGCAGCTTTAATTTGTATTTTTCAAAAATATTTGAGTTTTCATGTAATGTACTTGGACATGTATACACGAAAATTGCGTGGTAAGTTGTGCCGTGACTATTTGTAAATTAAATAACATTTCCCCTCTACCGAGTTTTATAAGGAAGGAATTTACAAGGTGATGGGTACATGTATATTGTTGTCATTTTAGGTACATGTAGAGATAGCTAATTATCCTTTATACCCCTCTCCCCGCGGGTTTTTCTTCCATTCTTCCATATAGAATTCTAATGTTAAATTAAACTCTTTAATAAAACGTTTAAATGTTAAAACTACCATTTGGTATAAAATGTTTTATTTTATTAAATCTCGCTAGAGACATGAATATTCTTATGCACAGTTACTTGTTTCTCTAATATTTTTTTCCCGATAGTATAATTACTGAAACGACTGCCGGTGGTCTTTAGCCATGTCAGATTTACAGATACACAAGCAAGATCTCGGTAACCCCCCCCCCCTCCTCGCCCACCAACCAAAAGAGAGAAAGAAAATGCATAACCATCCTCTTTTCTGCAATGTACTTATTAATTTTGCATATTAAAGAGGTGAACCTGAATTAATTAAATAAAATAAACTTACTGCTAAATCATAAGAAATTCGGTCCGTTCATGGAAATAAACACAGTACAATATTTATTAAAATTAATTACTAAAGTTATATTTCGCTAATAAACGAGTTTTTTAATATAATACTTAAAAAAAAATAAAACCGAAAGAAATTATGGGGGACAAATATAAATGATTCTCTTGCAGTGTAAAATTTAGAGAAAAAAGGATGTACACTGACGATGATGGGCATATCACCTTAAAAAACAAGCGGATTACAAACGGAAAGACAATCATGAATTATTAACTACTAAACTTTGAATATTTCTAACAGTTTATAAACATGTAGTACAGGTGTAGCGAGTTTTAATTTAAAACGTGCTGTGAAAGATTGCGAATCTTAATTAATCTATATTTAACCCGTAAAAAAATAAACAAGAGCACCGCTAAGCGGAGCATCCCCTCGCGCCAGGAACTTCACCGGTAATGGCAATGTCTCCATATGAGAGAAAAACTCTCAAGAGGGACGTTAAACAAGATACAATCATCTAGGCCTAGTAATCAAGGGTACCCAGTATTACTATATAAAGTTTAAAATAAGGTAAAGAAATTAAAATGTATTGCAACCCAATTGAATTAAATTTTAACAAAAGTCAAGGTGGATATCATCGGGGGGGGGGGGGGGGGGCTGTCATAACAAGCATACGTGATTGGGCAGTTTCATTATTCCTAGCAGAAACATATCACGTATGCTCTAAATTTCATTAATTTACCTACCTGAGTAAACCTCACAGTAGCATGTAATATGCATCTAATCTATATACGCACGGAAGTAATATTTTTTGTATTGAAAAATGACAATACCTGTGTTGAGATGTCAATGAAACTTGTGCAACTTTATATTTATAGCTTTCAAGAATTACGTGCGCCTCAAGATTAGATTAGATTCCACAGGCCCCTATAGGTAGTTAACACACACGTGTGGTAATTTGGTATTGAAACCGCGACGTTCATCAAATTATTTCAGTTACTCAGTGACAAATACGACGATTTTAATTCATACAAATTTTTTCAAGATACGCACAATAATATGACAATACGCAAATACAAAGCAGAACTTACAGAACTTCAGAAGCGGCTCTATCGAAACGACCCGAATTTTAACCTGTTATATTTACCGGAAGTGAGTATTGTCAACTCCTACGTAAAATTGCAGGGTTTGAAGGTAGTAAAAACGCGATATTTTAAGAACTATTTCACCGATTAATTTGAAAATGAATAGGGTTCATCCTTTTACAATGCCACATAAGTATGTGAAGGCTGAGAATTGACAGTGCAAAGGTTCTCTTTAAATCTTGCCCACAAGCTTTAACGGACACACTAACACACTAACACACACACATACGCACAGTAGCGATGCTACATCCCCTCCGCAACTAGTTGCGCGAGGGGATAATAATGCCCGAGAGATTCCGAATAGAAAATCCAGATCGAGGCCAAAGCGTGCGAGAATCGTGTACAAAGCGTGTGAGAAACGTGTACAAAGCGTTTCGTGCAGCCTTTCGTGTAAACCGTGCAGCCTTTCGTATAAACCGTGTAGCGTTTCGTGTAAACCGTGCAGCGTTTCGTGCAAACCGTGTAGCGAGCGTGTACCGTTCGTGCAGCGTGCGTGTGGGGTAGTAGCACGTTTCAGGGTCTGTACGTTGTTTTGTTTATATTCATATTTATAAATACTGTCATTTAGTAATATACAATGTTGACATTTTCCAATGGAAAATTTATTAAGGATTGAAATGTTAAATAATTTTCTTTCTCCATTTTTGGGGTTTTGTTGTTGTACTTTAATTGGAATTTCCTCCGATTTTATTTACACTAGATACGTGATTGATTGATTGATTGATTATTATTGTTTTACGCCGAGTCGGCAATATTTCAGCCATATTTCGACGGTATGAATTTAATTATAGGAACGGTTTTGAAAGTTTTGGGTTTCTCTGGCGGCCCCCAATGAGCCTACTCATTTTTCGAAAACCAGAGAAACGATCTTTAGCGTGCCAAGGGGGTTGCAATCCTTGACACGGGGCACCATTTAACGTCCCATCCGACGGACATGAAATTTAAAAATAAAATTCCATGGTGGTATTTTAGAAAGAATAGTAGATTTGACTATGTCCAATGGTAGTTCAGAATCTCCAATATGATTTTTAAATCGAAAACAAAGTGGTTTTATGCATTTCTTGTTTTTATCAAATGAATGTGCATTTTGTGGATGAAAAACACAGTCATGAGCAGGATTATCCGTGTTTGCTTTTAATTTAATTATATACTGTAAAGCAAGTATAATTCTTCTTCTTAAGTCTAGAGGTGGTTGATCGGGAGGTCGTGAGTTCGAATCTCGGCCGCGACAGACCTAAGTCGATAAAAAATAGGTAGCAACTGTTCCTTCGCCATGCGCTCGGCACTTTGAAGTGAAAGTTGCGGGTCTTTCGGATGAGACCTTAAAAACCGAGGCCCCGTGTCACGGCAGGCGTTGGCACGATAAAGATCCCTCACTGCTCAATGGCCCTGAGTGCCGAGTAAAGGTCAAAATTTGAAGCCCTTCACCGGTATATGGTGACGTCTCTATATGAGTGAAAAATTCTCGAATGGGACGTAAAACAATATACAATCAATCAATCTAGAGGTGGTTCATTTGCCTCTACATATAAACTATCTTTAGGAGATGTTCGAAAAGCCCCCAAGCACAATCTAAGACCTTGACGATAGATTGCGTCGAGAGCTTTTATATAGGAAGTCCTAGCTGATCCATACACAATACATCCATAGTCTAGTTTCGATCTTACTAGAGAGCGATACAGTTTAAGTAGGGTACTTTATCATCTCCTCATTTTGTGTTTGCTATAACTTTAATAATATCTAGTGCCTAAAAACTTCATTTCTTTAACTACTTTTATTGGATTTCCATTTAATTGCAAATTTGGATCATCATGGGTTTTCCGTTTTAAACAAAAAGAACACACGCCGTTTTACTCATTGAAAATTTAAAACCATTATTATCGGCCAAATTTTGAATTTTGTTTAGACATGATTGTAACCGCCGCTCAATGAAGTTCATCTTTTTGGACTTATAACACAGAACAAAGTCATCAACATATAAACTACCATGCATATCATTTTTAAGTACTTCAGCCAAACTATGTATTTTTATATGCTGAATAATGTGACTGAAAGAATTATTCCTTGAGGTACCAATTTCTTGTTCAAAATTGTCTGAAACTGTAGATCCTAATCGCACTTTAAAAGTTCTATCATTTAAAAAGTTCTTAATAAAATTAGGTAAATTTCCTTTGAGACCAATATTGTAAAGATCTTTTAAAATACCATATGTCCATGTAGTATCGTACGCTTTTTCTAAGTCAACAAATATAGACACAACATGCTCTTTTTTACCAAAAGCATCTCTAATAAAGGTCTCCAGTCTTACTAACTGGTCAATAGTACTTCGGTTTTTTCTAAAACCACATTGTATATTTGTAAGAATGTTATTGGTTTCAAGAAACCATATTAATCGTTCATTGATCATCCGTTCCATGGTTTTACATATTCAGCTTGTTAACGCAATTGGTCGATAATTATTAGAGTCTGCATGGTCCTTTCCAGGTTTTGGAATAGGAATAATTTTGGCTTGAGTCCAGGAAGGTGGAAAATCCCCTCGTTTCCAGGTAGTATTAAAATTAACAGAAGACCTGCTTTACTTTCTCTAGGAAGATGTTCAATTAATTGATAATGGATATGGTCCGGTCCTACAGCTGTGTCGTGAGATTAATCTAAAGATTTTTGGAACTCTTCAAAAGTAAATGGTTCAGTTTTCAGATTTAAAATCTAATGTTTTCTTTTCTTGAGTATTTTTGTATGTTCTAAAACTAGGACTCGTGTTGTTTGTCGAGGAATTCTTGGAGATTGCATTGGCTATTTCATTAGATATTTCTTTCTTATCAATAATAATTTGATTTCTAATACCAAGATGTTGATTTTTTTTCAGGACCTTTTCCTTTTATTTTTCTTATTGCGTTCCAAACTTTATTTATAGGGGTATGTGAATTTAGGTTTGAAACAAACTTTTTCCAAGATTTTCTTTTGCTAAAATTAATAGTTCTGCGAGCTTTTGCTCTAAATACACGAAAACTGCTTAAATTTGATGATGTAGGTAATCTATTAAATAATCTTTCTGCTTTTTTGCGAGCTTTTATCGCTTCATTGCATTCTTCTGTAAACCATGGTTTTTTAATTTTAGTAGAATTTGTCGAGGTTTTAGGTATACATTCATTTGCGATATTTAATAGTATTTCAGTAAAATTTTGAATAGGATCAGGATGGTTTTCAAATTTTTCAACAGAAATATTTTGTAAGCATAAGTATTCAAATTTATTCCAGTCAGACTTGTTTAGTTTCCAGTTTTGAACATTGTTGTTTTCGGAAGGTTTATGTACTTTAAGAATAATTGGAAAATGATCACTCCCGCATAAATCATCATGCACTGACCAACTTAGATCTAGGAGTAAAGAAGGATCTACTAAACTGATATCTATTGAAGAATATGAACCATTACCCGGATGCAAGCAGGTGTTTGAGCCGTCATTAAGTATACAAAGATTATGATGCGATATTGCATCTTCAATTATTTTCCCTTTATGTGATTTTGTCGCTACCCCTAGCGGATTATGGGCATTAAAGTCACAGACAATCAGAAATGGAGCAGGGAGTTGTTTTATTAATTTTGTGAGTTCTAAAGGTTGTAATTGATAGTGTTGGGGTACATATACAGAACAAAGGGTAATTGTTTAATCAAGGGAAAGGCGTACGACTAGTTTTCAAACTTATTTGGCTGTGAATGTATTTATTGTTAATTGCTATAGAAGTACCACCAGATGCTCTATCAGTTTGAGCATAATGGTTATACATACTATTGTTTTTAATATTCATCTTATCTGTTTCTTTCAAATGTGTTTCTTGTAAACATAAAGCTACCGGGCAATGTCCTGAATAAGTAATGATAATTCGTTAAAATTAACTCTAAAACCTCGACTATTCCATTGTATGAATGTAGGATGATTCATTTCTATTTCTTATGATGGGAAATGGGGGAAATCCTCCATCCTCCCTTTACTTTTATTTGGCGATTCACTTCGGACTCGCGAGGAGGAATGGCATGGTGTAACGTCCATTTTCTCAAAGACCCCAAATTTATTATGCAGAGCGACGGGACCTTTTGCTGCTTTCGGCAATCGATCACTCGATTGCTTCTGAGTGTTTTTAGAGGGAGATCTATTCTGTCTCCCGGATGATTTTTTATATACCCGCAGCTGTTGACTTTGATGCAGTCGTAGCCACAGGGTTTGGTGCAGCCACAGCGGCAGGGCCTGCAGAAGCAAGTGTCGAAACAGATTTAGCTTTGTCATTTGATGACGTAGCCATCTTAGATGTTAAGGTTTGCTGAAGAATATCATTCTCAGAAACCTGAGTAGAAACGTCCTTAATTGAGGAAGATTTTAAAACAGTTGCATATGATGTTAAATTTCTTGTTGACTAGCGTCTTGAAGAAAAAAACATATTCATTTTAAAAATAGCTGACATATTAAATTTTTAAGCTGGTTTTTTTGTTTAAATGAATGTATTCACCTTTTTAAAAATCTTGAATCTCATTACTGATATAAAATTGGATTTAAAAAAAATTTCTTTTTCAAACTTTTCTTTGAAGACAAAATTTTGCATATCTCTGAACAAAGCTCAGCAAGTGCATTTTTATAATAATTAAAGATTATTGAGGAAGCACTCAAAAAGAGCAAAGAAACTGGCATACCAAAGGATAGTTCAAGTGCCAATAGTGGGCCAGTAGAAACTGTTGCCGCCTAATGTATTGAAACTAAAAACAAAAAAGTACAAGTTTAACTTCGTCCCCCACAACGCACAAGATCTCATCAGACTGACGAGCGTATTTTAGCAACAAAGAACAAGCTGCGTTCATTTGCAACACAGACAGATTCTAAAATAACTATGGTTCCCTCTATCTCATCCCTTTCATCACAAGACTCTGAAAACTACAGCGAGGTTGATGATAGTGATGAATCTGACAATGAAGATGAGGAAGAATCAGATGATTTGTATGTACCAACAGACGGATCTGACCTTGAGGCTGATGACGATGAGGATGGCGAAGGGGAAGTTCAGTTAACCACAGTCAAGTTGCGACAAGATGTCTCTCCGGTGGAAGAGAAACAGTTTTTGGTTAGTGAAACTGCACTTGCAGAATTATTGTCCGTTTGTAGGTATTGCAGTGCAGAATGTACCCCAATCATCAAATTTGTTAGGGGTACCTTTATCTACACTTCATCAAAGTGTTTAAACAACCATGAATTTACCTGGAGCAGCCAGCCCTACCACAACACTTTACCTTGGTCAAACCTTTTTACTGCCACTGCCATTCTGACAAATGGCTGTAATGCTACAAAGATATTAGAGCTGTTTAATAATATGAACCTGCAGATGTTCACACTTAGAACCTACAACAGACTTCAATCGTACTATGTTGTACCTGGGATTTTGAGCAGTCAGAACTACTTCAGGCAATTAGACAAGGACCCTGCCAGGATGTTGTTGGAGGAGGAGATGCACGGTGCGACTCCCCAGGATATTTAGCCAAGTATGGCACCTACACCATCATGGACCTTGAGAAGAATAAGATTCTTGATTTTCAGCTTGTGCAGGTAAAATTTAACATACAGATCTAGACAAATTGCAGAGTTAAGGTCAGATGATACGTTCCTCAATAATATATAATTTTTTTCAAGATTTCATCATTGAAGTAATGCTACTTTAACATGTTTATTCACAAAAAATTGAGATACATTACCAGGCATTCGTGCAAGATACCAGAGGGTAGTTTTTCTTATATAATCCATTTGGAAAAAATTAATTTGCAAATATCAAACTTTTTAGTGTTTGGATTTTTTAAGGACAGTTAGAAACTGGTTTAGAAATCGGAATGTAATTAAAATTTTGAATATTTTTCGTACATTACGAAGATATACATAACAGATATTTGAGGAATGTATCGTCTGACCTTAAGACTTATTTATTTTAATTGATTAAAAGTATATCATCACAACCCTTAACATTTATGCTTTTAATTTTTTTTCCAGAGTAATGAAGTAAAGGGGTCTTCCCATATGGAGCTGGCTGGCTTAAAAAGAGCCATGGGATTCCTGAAAGATCATGTCAACATAACAACCCTAGTGACAGACAGGCATTCCATGGTTAAGTTTTACAGTTGTTTTTTTAATTTGTACATTGGTTTTGATTACAAGCTTATGTAAGTACTCTTTGTAAGCAAAAGCATAGTGTCACAAAGTAACTTAGTCCGAAATATCTGACATTTTTAGGCTTTTTTCACGATTTTGATATTTTACGTGCCAGGAAAACGTTCCTGATATTTCGGACTAAAAGTAACTCAGATTCCAAAGATAAAACATTTGGAGGACTTTCGATAAGATCACATTAGGTAAGTGTGCGAGGTACGAACCAAACGAGGAGCTCCAAGTGAAGGTATGCTGATAAGCAAACTATTCTCGAGCGAGTTAAAGAATGACTTATCTCAAATGAGAAGCGAAACAGTATCAGTACGTACCAACAATTTAGAGATTTGTTGGATCATTCATACGGATTCGAGAATGTTGCTTTCTTAATGTCAACTCTTGGTTGTTTATGCTATTCAACAGTTTTTCTCGCAATTTAACTGGTCACTTAAAGGCTTCATTATGAAGAGCACTGAATTTTAAAAACTTTCTACCTTTTATGTACGTTATTGTATCAATAAAGTGTAAGATATCAGTTGTGTATAATTGTGTATTAAAAATTCTAAAGAATTCCTTTCTTGGACCTCCAAGATCCTCTGCGGTTTCCCTGAGGAAAGACTGCGAAGCAACAAAACACTTGCATGTGGTTTTGAGCGAAAGTAATTTTACACCACTAGTTCATTAAGATATTTTTCTCTTCCAGAGTCTATTAAATCAAAAATATGTTTCAAACCTAGGAGCATCATTTCATTTTTCAGTGTCACACGACTAAGTTCTCCTTCCCTCCTTGTTAGGGCCCCGCTCTGCGGGCGCCCTATAGTGATCAGTCTGTCCGTCCGTCCGAGATCTCTTGTCTGGAGCATATCTTCTCTCTCCTTAACCCAATCTGGCTCATACTTCACTCACAGAGTGTCTTTGGGTAAAGGGTGTGCAGTGACCTTGAACCAGGTTTCTAGGTCTAAGGTCAAGGTCATAGCAGAATTATATGAAAAATCCTTGTCCGGAGCATATCTTCTCTCCTCTTGTTCCAAGTGACTCATACTTCACTCAGAGTGCCACTGGTCAATGGATGTGCAGTGACCTTGAACAAAGTTTCTAGGTCAAGAATAGCCTCCCTGTTTAAATTCTTGTTCGGAGCATATTTTCTCTCTCCTTGGCCCAATCTGGCTCATACCTCACCCACAGTGTCTCTAGGTAAAGGGTGTGCAGTGACCTTGAACCAGGTTTCTAGATCTAAGGTCAAAGTCATAGCAGAATTATATGAAAAATCCTTGTCCAGTGCATATCTTCTCTCCTCTTGGTCCAATGTGGCTCATACTTCACTCTCAGAGTGCCACTGGTCAATGGATGTGCAGTGACCTTGAACGAAGTTTCTAGGTCAAGGGTCAAAAATATCCTCTCTGTTTAAAATCTTTGTTCGGTACATGGTTTCTTTCTCTTAGGTCCAGTCAGCCTCAAACTTTTCCAATTGACTTAGGGTACGGAACATTTGTGATTTTCTTTCCATATTTTGATAGAGAATATGCAACAATTTTCATAGAGGATATGCAACATTCGTGATTTTTGTGCCGCTTTTTGATAGAGGGTATGGAGCACTCGTGATTTTGTGCCATTTTTTATTATAACAAGGATGACATAGAAGCCCTTTAGACTCAACACATCCCTTAATAGTACACAAGTGTTCCTCTTCAAAATAAACCCTTTTCAGCTACCTTACATTTTCAGGTTTGTTGCTGAAAGCGGGGCCCTTTGAGATGGCCACCATCTCAATGATATCTAGTTCGATCAGATATTTTTCTCTTCCAGAGTCTATTAATACAAAATATGTTTCAAATCTAAGAGCATCATTTCATCTTTCAGTGTCATATGACTAGGTTCTCCTTCCCTCCTTGCATTGAATAATGTCAATCGGCATTCAAGAGCTTTTAAAATCTGTCAACAGCAACTCCCTGTCATCCACTACATTGACCACTAGGTCGCCTGCGTGGCGCAGTGCTTAGATTGATCCTATGTTGTTTTACGTCCCATTCGAGAACTTTTCACTCATATAGAGACGTCACCATATACCGGTGAAGGGCTTCAAATTTTGACCTTTACTCAGCACTCAGGGCCATTGAGCAGCGAGGGATCTTTATCGTACTAACGCCTGTCGTGACACGGGGCCTCGGTTTTTAAAGTCTCGTCCGAAGGATCCGCAACTTTCACTTCAAAGTGCCGAGCAAATGGCAAAGGAACAGTTGCTACCCATTCTTTTATCGATTAAGTCGGTCGCAGCCGAGATTCGAACTCACGACCTCCCGATCACGGAGCGAGCGCTCTACCGACTGAACTACCGTGAACGGTCGCAGTGGGTAGAGCGTCTGCTCTTTAATCGCGAAGTAAGGAGTTGATCCTTACTTTACGGGTTCGAATTCCATTGTTGGACGTGGAGACCGGTCCTTCGGATGATACCTTATAAACCGAGGTCCCGTGTCGCAGTAGGTGTTGGCACGAAAAAGATCCCTTATTGCTGATTGGACCTAAGTGCCGAGTATATGACAAAATTTGCAACTCTCCACTGGCAAGTGGTGGCGTCTCCAAACAAGAGGCCCAAGGGCCTTAACGGTCACTTGAGTATAATACAACAATTTAGAGGATCCATAGAGTACAAAATGAACTGAAAAGTGAAGCTTTATTGCCCAAAAGCAAGAAAAATAGGGTAATCAGGATCAACAAATAATTAGTCTAGTATTCATTAACAGTTCATAAATTAGGTTCTAATCTGTTCCCCATTTATCACTATCACCATACAGTATATTAACAAATTATCAGTGATTCTGTACTATTTTAATTCCTTGATGAAATCTCTTACAATGGACTCTTTTGGTCTTTGATAAACATTGAATTAGACAAGTTATTTTGTTTATTTTTTTTTATTTATCTATTACTTACAAGTCTACCTAATCATTTAAACTATAAAAGTACTTTATGTATTATACAATAAAAAATCTTGCATAATTCTCCTATTCTATTAACCTTTCAAGTACATTATTTACAGTGATTAATTATCAAAAGTAAATGGCAAAGGGGAATAACTCTTCTCAGTTGAATACAAATTAATAGAGCCCTGGCCAGGACCAGAACACTTGACCAAATGGTCCAGATGTTTAAAAATCTTTATTAAAACTTTTACTCTTTTTGCCCCTTATTTGACCAGGTGCAGAGAAGATTTTCCAAAAAAAATAATGCATTTTTACTACAGATTCACTATATTATCAATAGAGTCCCCCCCCCTCCCCCTAGCACCAGAACTCCTGACCTTGGGGCCATGAATTTCACAATTTTGGTACAGTAACCCTTGCTTAACTATGTATTCAATTTGTTTCAATAATACCCAGGAGTAGAGAAAATTTTCAAAGTAATAATGCACTTTGAATATATGATCTATATAGCCTTGCCCTAGCGCCAGAACCCCTGACCCTGGGGCCATGAATTTCACAATTTTGGTAGAGTCACCCTTGCTTATCATAACTATGTATTCAATTTGTTTCAATAATACCCAGGAGTAGAGAAGAAGATTTTTCAAAGAAATAATGCACTTTCACTATATGATCTATATAGCCCCGCCCTAACACCAGAACGCCCGACCCTGGGGCCATGAACTTCACCATTTTTGTAGAGTCTCTCTTGCTTATCATAACTATGTATTCAATTTGTTTCAATAATGCCCACGAGTGGAGAAGAAAATTTTTCAAAAAAATAATACACTTTCACTATATGATCTATATAGCCCCGCACTAGCACCAGAATCCCTGACCCTGGGACCATGAATTTCACAATTTTGGAAAAAGTATCCTTTTGCACCATTACTATGCACTTAGTTTGTTTAAATAATACCCAGGAGCAGAGAAGAAGATTTTCAAAGAATTAATGCATTTTCACTATGTAATCAATAGAGCCCCGCCCTTACACCGGAACCCCTGACCCTGGGACCATGAATTTCACAATTTAGGTAGAGGGCCCAATGCTTATTACAATCATGTAAACAGTTTGACTGCTTGATGTCCAGGAGTAAAGAAGAAGATTTTTAAAGATTGCATAAATTTTGGTGGTTTTAGCCCCACCCCTGGGGCCCCAGGGGGGCAGGGATCATGAACTTCACAATTTTTGTTCCCCTTCACCCAAAGATGCTATATGCCAAAATTGGTTGAAATTGGTTGAGCGGTTCTAGAGAAGAAGTTGAAAATGTTCAAAAGTTAACGCACGACGGACGACAAAAACGGATAGCAATAGGTCACCTGAGTGTCTCGGGTGACCTAAAGAGTGAAAAATTCTTAAGAGGGACGTTTAACAATGAACAAACATTGACCACTGGTAACACAAATAATTAGAAAATGGTTTCAACATTCACATCAGCAGAAGCCGTCAAACATCCATGGCAGTTTTAGACAACAGTAGCATATTCAAACCAGTAACAACAGGCAACATCAACTTCATTGCATCCTCTCCAGTTAAATTTAAAGTTTTGATTTGATTAAAGTTCTATAAACAGATTGACTTTCTTAATTTCGAAGACATTATAAATTGAAAACTACAAACCAAATGCATGAAAATATCAACTTTTATAACCATATATTTTCGAATAGAATGACTAGCCTTAACAATTTTCCCCTAGATACGCAGGTAGGTTAAGGCTTCCCGTAGAATATCACAGTGCACTCCGTGCCTTCACATCTCTGAACTACCAAAATATGACGTCATAATGGAAAATGACGTCAAGTCACTGCAAACTTGAGGTGTTTGGAAGCGGAGAGTGTCATGAACTTTACGCTTTATTTCAAACTGCATGTAAAATGCTAGATAGCTATTGCAAAATTCACGGATCGTTAAAGGTTTTTTTAAGTCTTATATGTCCGAATATTTTAAAAATACATCGCTTACCTACCCTTGATTGAAATTCAGCATGTTTAAAATGCTTATGAAAAATATACTTTTGAAATGTACTCTGTTTTATACCCGTGGTTGGAGGTAAAATTTATTTTGTGTGTATAAAAGAGTCTGGCGCAGGTGATTAATGAGGATTAATCTGAGAATTTTTGTGGAAATCTGTAAGAAGAGGTTATTCTCTGAATCTTGCTTGGGAAAAATGTGTGTTGGCTTTGTTTTAATACAGATTACGATATTGTGTGAAAAATACTCTCAAATTTGTAGGTAAGTTGAAATTCTCAGGAAATATTTTGTACCCAAGTAAAACTATGACTTTTCCCAAGCACATTTCGGATACACAAGGATACGATGAATTTATTTATATAACGAAATGTTAATAATTATTGTGTTAATCAGCTGCGCCGAAGAGACTTATGTGAAACACTTCAGAAAATTATAAATGACCGTCACGTGATCAACAAAGTCGTGATATCATAACAAATATGTTAATATAAAGCCGAGGAAACCCTCTATATAACTTGGAAATACTAAAGTTCAATACTTATAAATTAAAACCAAAACCGACCTCGCAATGACATATTATGTTTTGAGCGCATTTTAAAGCTTCGGGAAGCCTTAACATAGCTGCGAACTGACTATTTGCATAGTTTCTTTTATGACCTTTTTAATGTTTGTTGCATTTTTGATGTGATGTGTACAGCATCAACATCCATTACTGGTCCCTGTATTATCTTGGTGTGTTTTTCTGGTTTTCGACAAAGAGTAGGCTCACTGAGGACCGTCAGATAAACTCAGAACACCTTACATATCGTTTCACCGCCGAAATATGGCTGAAAATATTGCCGCTTCGACGTTAAACAATATCAATCAATCAAGACTAGCATTCCTCCTTTCATAAGGAAATTCCTTACGTGGAGTGAGTTTCCTTCTTTACAGTGTCAATATGTAACTAAGTTCAACCAAAACAGCACCGTTGTTGTCAGGCTCGCTAATCAGTATGGATCTCTCTTGACCATTTGATTGTGAAGTTGGCTGTATGGCCATCTTTCACCACCTTCTCTTACCAGACTTGTGGGATATGGTTGTGGTTTTTGACCATCTGAAGGAGATCCTTCAAACTCATCTAAAAATAATAACTTCAAATATATTGTTGATTTTCAGGTTTACAAGTAGTTATCTATGTTCGCACCTGAAATAATGTTGTAAATATTACAAAAACATGCACCTTCAAACCAACTTCTCCCTTCTTTTTCATCCCGCCTTTTTGCATTTATTCCAAATTTTAAATTTTCTAAACAAAGATCATTTTGAAAAATCAAAATATAGAGTATGTAGAAAAATTGTTACATGACTTTGAAATTGTTTAGAATATCAAATTCCAAATATCACAATGTTAGTGTTTCTTGCTTCGACTTGCCATGTCAACACAGCTGGTTGCGAATATACCCCATGTATACTTTGGTTGCCCGTATAGATTCAACAAGGGGGTCGCGCTGCCCTCCTGACCCGTTGAGGAAAACACTCTCACATTACGCTTGGCACCACTTTTAACATAAAAAAAACCTCAAGGATTTCGCGGCCAGAGAGGAAACTGCTCCACCCCATCCAGGACTTTTAAGGTAATTTAACATATTTTGTTTAACGTCCCTCTCGAGAATTTTTCACCCTCCCTCTCGAGAATTTTTCACCATATGGAAACACCACGGAGGGTGTTTGACCTTGGAGTTTGACCCACGTTTAAAACATTAACCTTAACCATTAGTTCTTAGGCTTTCATATTTACCAAGTATATCCATTGACACAGGTACTTCCGTTGGTTAAAAGAAGTGATTGTTTTTATATATAAAAAAAATTGCATTTGTCATTCTTTTCAATTCTGACAATAATTACCAAAATCCATGCATTCATTACAATTTTGATTTAAGTTAAAGAAATTATAATGATATAAATATATTCATTTCAAGCAATGGCATTTATATCTCCTATCAAAGTTACAAACCTCAAACAATATTATGATTATTTAAACTAGAAACCTGACCAGTCAGCAAGGGCCCCGCCGAGGGGTAGAAATATAAGGGTGCAGATTAGGGGAAGAGAACTTTACTTGATTACAAAAAAAAATTAAAAATATATAAAGAATACGCAACAGCAACTGCTAAATATCCAACAATCTGTAAATAGTGTCCTTGTATTTACATAGGGCAGGAAAATAAATCATATCTATAATAACTCAATTAAATGTATATTTAAAGAAGAATGAACATGTGTTTTCTAAAATGCCAGCCTTCATTGAATGCAAATATCACCCAGGCTTGACCTTAACTTCAAAACAAATATCAGTTGCAGACAAAGGTGTTAATTAATCTTTAAGTGACAGAAAGATAACCCTCTAAAATTTTCTGCAAACCAGCAGGATAATCAAACCCACGGGATTAATTATACTGCTCTCTCAACCTTTTCTTCTGAGTTTACAATAAGAACTTTTTCCGCAATGATAGAATGAGGTTATTATCTGAATACCTTTTAAAATAAATTGTATTCTTTAATTAACATAAGGCAGAAAAAAAGAAAAAAAAATAAACTAGAAATATGTCCATAGGACATGAATGCCCCGCCGAGGGTATATTAGTAATGCAACATGAAAATTTGAATTGATGAGAATATTTTGAAAAGTTCCTTTAAAATTGAAATAGAAATCTAAAAAGTTAGATATATAGATGATAAATTCTCACCAAATTATGTATAAGTGCATACACTTACATAAATATATCTTAAATGGTTTCTTTAAAATTAAGCCAAATGCAAATCTAAGAAAAGTGAGGTCAAGGTCACAGGAAAGTTCAAGGTCAATTTTCTTTATTGCAGTTGAATACTTCTCACAAATAAGTATCAGCATATTTAAGTTTGATAAAATTATTTTGAATGGTTAATTTAAAACTGAGCTAAACACTAATTTAAAATAAATGAAGTTAAGGTCAAAGGAAAGGTCAAGGACAAAAAATGTTGATGCAGTTGAAAAGGTTACATCAGTATGTATCAGCATATGAAGTTTGCTAAAAATATTATGAATGTTTTCCTTAAAACTGAGTTAAACACAAATTGAGAAAAGTGAAGTCAAGGTGAAAGGAAAGGTCAAAAAATATTGATACAGTTGAATAGCTTACATCAGTATGTATCAACATATGAAGTTTGATTACACTACCTTAAATGGTATCTTTAAAACTGAGGTAAACATTAATTTAAGAAAAGTGAGATTAGGTCAAAGGAAAGGTCAAGGTCCAAAAAAGTTGATGGAGTTGAATAGCTTACATCAGTATGTATCAACATATAAAGTTTGATTACACTATTTTGAATGGCATCTTTAAAACTGAGCTAAACACTAATTTAAGAAAAGTAAGGTCAAGGTCAAATGAAAGGACAAGGTCAAAAAATGTTGATGCAGTTGCATAGCTCTCATCAATATCTATCAGCATATGAAGTTTGATAAAAATATCTTGGATAGTTTCTTTGAAACTGAGCTTTGAACAGAGCTTAACGCAAAGTGTGACGGAAGGAGAGATAGAAGGACGGAAGACGGACATGACAAACACCAAATGCCCCGGCCATATTCATGGCGGGGCATAAAAAGATATCTTTATCTCTATCTTGTTTTTAGAATTCAATAAAATCATAACTCATTGTGTATTTTACCAAAATAAAGTCTGAACATTATTTAAATCCACATTTCAGAGAATGTAAACATCATTCAGAATTGACCTTAACTTCAAAACAAACTTCATTTGCAGACAGAGGTGTTATCTCAATGTGGCAGATAAAGCTTTGGATTTTCTTCAAGAGGAAAGTTAATTAATCCCAAGAGACTCATTGCAGCCTTTCATAGTTTCCAATAGGGACATTCACTCTTATATGAAGTTGAAGAATCTACCCCACCACTCCAGCTGCAAACCGGATGACATAGAGAACCAAACATAGCATCAAAATATGTCTTACTGCCTATTCAACCAACATACCAAATTTAAACTTAATTGGTCAACCCTAAAAAAAGTTATTAGAAAAAAAAACAAAATTTGTGGACGGAAGAATGACAGACAGACGGAGTTATTACTATAGGACACCCGCAAATCATTGCGGGGCCCTAATTATGGAAAACTAACAGTAATATTTCTCAATAAAAACAACGAAATTTTTAATTTAATATATAAATGTACACACATGTAAATTATTTGTAGATAGTCGAAGAAGAAGAGACAAAAGAAGAGAAGTTTGAAGGACTCGTTGAGTTTATTTCATTCGACAGGTATACATTTAGTCTTCATCGTCGGAACCCATATATTTCTCCCCGTTAAATACACTACATCCATCCCGTGCGAGCATTCATCGCATGAGGCATCGTACTTATGAATTATTCATGAGAAAATCGGTATCGTTCATTGGGTGAAACGAGATTCCGAGAGTTCTCTCGGAATTACTGGTCAGTCAGAAAGCTTGCTATATACACCATTCGCATCATCATTAAAGATGGCTACTGAGGGAGCCTGTTCAACCTGACAGAGTTGTTTTTTTTGTTTTGAACATATTTTATTGACTAAATCAAAAGGATTGGAAACAAGTTCTTACAACTTACTAGTTCCTCTCCTTAAATATATAACTACATGTCATGCAATTGAAATAGTACACAGAGATATAGATTTAAAAAGTGATACAAATGAAATATCTGTTCAATAACATATCAAATTTAAAATCTACAGGTTTCATCAATAAATTTATGCACAGCAGCAAAAATATTTGTATTGGTTTGTAAAGGCAAATTTACATCACCCCATAATAACAAATTTGTGTCAATAGTGACCAATTCGTCAAGAAAAAATAGGCGGTTAAAAAGATTATTCCTAGCGTTTGGGTAATTTCTACAGGCAAAAAAGAAATGATAAACATCTTCATACTTTCCACATGAACATAAAGGACTATTAATAATATTTCGTTTGTGTAGATCATAGTTAAGTATACAATTATGTCTAAGTTTAGTATGGATTATATTTGTATAACGTTTGCCAAATGAAAAATAGATTGGGGGATTTTTTAGTTCTGTAGTTAAGTTTTTACGAAATGCATTGAGTGAGATGGCTTCTCTTGTTTCTATCTTTAATAAATTCCACTGTTTCACAGCATCGGGTATAAAAGACCTTTTGTATAATTCTAATCTGCATCTTGGAGCAGTGAATTGTTCTTTATTACGGGTATTATATTTTGATATTTTTTCACGCTTGTGTGGAACAATATCATTCAAGTATTCAGGTACACAACCATTATGAATTTTGTACATAGTCGTCATTTTTGCGACATAGCGCCTAAATTTCAACGTTTCCCAGCCAGTTTCAGAGTAAAGTATTTCTCTTGACACAAAAATTGGAAGTCCTGTAACAGTCCTAGCTGCAGATAGTTGAACTCTTTCAAGCTTTTCGGCATCGAGGTTAGAGCAGCCATCCCAAACAATAGAAGCGTATTCGAGCGAGGGTCTGATAAATGTGACATATAATTTTGAAAGGTGTGTCCTACCAATTTTAAACTTAAGTTTTTTTAAAAGCCCAAGTTTTTTATAAGCATTGTTTACAGTGCTATCAATGTATTCTGACCAGCTAAGGTTTTGTGACAACAATAGACCTAAGTGACGATGAACTGGGACACACTCCAGTCTGTCGCCTTTAAAAAATAATTTATGCATAACAGAAATATTTTTCTTGTTGAAAAAAATAACTTTTGTTTTTGAAGGGTTGAATTTTAGAAGCCACTGATTTGACCAAAGTTCCAGAATATGTAAATCGTGATTTAAATTATATTCAATATCAAGTATATTGTATGAAGATTTTTGAAGCGAATTATCATCAGCAAAAAGTCTACACATTGATAACATATTTACAGCAACATCATTTACATATATCAAAAATAAAAGTGGACCTAAAACAGAACCTTGGGGTACACCTGCAAAAATATCTAGTTTTGATGATAACAGATCCTTATACATTACTTTTTGTGACCTTTTATACAAATAACTAGAAAACCACTGAAGAAGATCACCTGATATACCGTAAGTTTGTAATTTAAAAAGAAGCCCCTTGTGCCATACTCTGTCAAAAGCTTTTGAAAGATCGCAGAAAACCATACAACATGATTTACCTTCATCAATATTTTGAACAATACTATGATATGTTTCTAGTAATTGATACACAGTGGAATGACCTGGTAAAAATCCTGCCTGATATCGATAAAACAAATTATTACAATGAAAATAATTGTACATATGTTTGAAAATAATTCTCTCCATAATTTTGCTAACACAAGATAGTAACGACACAGGTCTATAATTAGAAACTAAAGAGGGATCATCTTTTTTAAACAGGGGAATAACATGAGCGATTTTCCAAAAAGCTGGAAACGTTTTTTCTGATAAAGACCTGTTGAACAACAATGTAAGTGGTTTAGCAACTGTATAAAGAGTAGATTTTAACATTTTGTGACTAATACAGTCAGGACCTATGGCTTTGTTCACGGGAAGAATTGATATAATATCTATTACTTCTTGTTCCTCAATGACAATATTACAGAGTGTGTCACTACACAAATTGTACGTTTGGCAATGTTTCATCTGAATCGTCAATTGTCGAAATTGAAGAAAAATACGAATTTATCGCTTCAATCTTATCGATATCTGAATAAGCAAAATGTTTTATACCGTTATCATTATTTATTTCTATTGGTGGGATTTCGTTGGACAATTTCACGTTGAATGCGTCTTTCATCAACTTCCAATATAGTTTATTATTATTTTTGCTTGAATCCTCTAAGAATGTATCTATATTGTCGTAGTAATTTGTTATCGCATATTTTTTCATATTATTTACCGAATTTCGAACCGTTCTGTATGCGGCAAAATCAGAATCTTTTTTTAGTTTTGTGTGCTTTCTTACGAAGACGGTTCCTAGTTCTCATTGTTTTCCTTAGAAGTGAGTCAAACCATGGTTTGTCGCGAGGACGTATGGTTACCGTTTGTTCAGGTATACATTCACGAACACACGAAAGATATTCAGAAGTAAAGTTTTCTGATGCTATATCTACTGTATGAGCCTCGTTTATGTTCTTATTCCAATCACAGTTTTCAATTAAAGAATTTAGTTTTTCAAAGTCAGCTCTTTTATAAGCCCACACTTTTCTTTTGTAAGATCGATTATAATTTATGTTTGAAGAAAGCGATATATATGTAGCTCTGTGGTCACTTATGGAAGAGTCCATTACTAATGTACCCGATTCACGAACTTGAATGTCAACAGAAGTGAGAATTGGGTCAAGGAGCGTGCTCGACGTGTGCGTAATTCTTGTCGGTTCGATAATATTATTAACAAGGTTGTGTGTTGAAATAATTTCATGGATGATATGTGTTTGTGGAGTATTAAGAAGATCAACATTAATATCACCGACTAAAACTATTTTATCCGATTTTTCACTCATTTTGTCAATACACCATGAAAGTTTGGTCCAAAAACCACTATCAGAGTTCGGAGGACGATATACACAACATAAAAAGATTTTAGAGGTATGGTTTTCAATTTCAATACATATACATTCAATGTTAGAGGGTTCAAAATCATGGCGTCTAATAACACGTATTTGGTTAGAGAAATAAATCATGACACCTCCCCCGAAACAGTTCCTATCTTTTCTTATTATATTACAAAATCCATCCAAATATAAGTCTTCATTATTTACGGTATTGTCAAGATGGGTTTCTGTAAAACATAAAAGATCGAAGTCGTGAACGAAAGAGTTTAAATGACCTAGTTTGTGTCGAATACTTCGGATATTAAGGTGTAGAATGTCAAGGACATTTTCAATAACAGGGCCCGGATTGACCTCAATGTCACCACATGCCAATAGAACAAATGTGAAAAATTGTAAATAAAAGTTGATGTACACAGATTTTAGTGTAATGGATGTCAAGCAATGAGTGAGTATTCTAAAAACATTTTTCATTAGTTGCAATATACATGCGCATGAAAAAAACAACCATAAACATGTTTTTGATGTACCTCTGCCAGATAAATAGAAAAGACCAATTGCAGCACGATATTGTTCGATTGAGTTACCCATTATCTACCTTGTGACATAAGTAGAATTTAAAAAAGAGGCTGCAATCGGTAGCTGCTAAAGTTATGACAAATACAAAAACCACTAAATACACATATTTGTTTGCATGACTTAGAGATTTTGGATATAATGTATAGTTCAAAGTATCAACAAAAAAATAATACAAAGTATAACACAAACACAAGATAAACAGGAAAAACAAATAGAATATGAATATGTACATAGGGATAACATGTGTAATAATATACTGTACACTGGTGTAAATTAATGAATACAAAACCAGTGTAAATAAGTTGAAAAGGTTTAAAGTTGTGGAAAGTCTTTTGAGAAAATTGTAAAGGTACACATTTACAAAAATGGTATCTTCACAAAAACAAATAGCGGAATGGATATACAATGCAACAAAAATGTATATACATAATTGAATAAACAAGAGATGCAAAAAATGCATAGGGTAAAGGGAATTGAGAAGTTGTGGATAAAGTTGATTTACTCTGGAACATACAAAAAACTAAATTTAGAAAAATATTGAAGCTATTGTTATGATTGACATTTAGTTTTATAGGTCTTACTGAAATAGTTGTCAGAAAGTCATCAGAGGATTTTGTAAAAATGACTACACTGCCTCCTGAATTTCATGTCCGAATTTGACCAAGTCTGATTCGTCTCTGATATGATGGTACTTATCGCGATTGTCTTTAACAGTTATTTTTCCATTAGAAGATCTTGCATTCTTGAGGAGACTTTGTCGACACAATTGTCTGCACAGATAGAGTAGTCTGTCGCGGAATTTAGTCAGATCCTCATTAACCGAAATACGCTTAGTTTCTTCGCAATCATGAAATTTGCTGGAGTTTCTGAGCACATGGAATTTCGTATCCACAGATTTCAGGCGAGCAATGATTTGGCGTGGACCTGGTCGTTGTTTTCTGGGGTTTCCAACTCTGTGTGAGTTTATAATATCATCTTTTGACAGTTCTATTCCGGCAGCTGAGGTAGCCTCAAGGAGCTTTTGACTGGTGTTTTCGCCTTCTGATTCAGGAATTCCTGATACTCGGATGAGCGGACGTCTGCCGTACTGTTCAAGCTTATCAATCTGTCGACGCATGTCGTTGTTCTCATTTCGTAGATGGTCTATCTCCTCACGAAGTGGGGCAATTTTTTCTTCAATCATGGAGGAAATTTCCTCTCGAAATGATTCACGGATACCCTCTCTAACAGCTTCAGCAATTTTTTGAATATCCTCTGGAGATAATGTCAATGGACCATTTAAAACATAGTGGGGCTGAAAACCAGGGTTGAACTGCTGGAGGTGTGGTTCTAAATTTTCATAGCCATGAGTTGATGGGGATGTTGGCGTTGAAGCGCATATTGGAGATGGCTTTTGATGCTCCTGTGTGGTAGTGTTTTCAGATACCGACCCTTCCTTAGATTTTTTAGGGGTGCGAGCTACCGCATCAGCAAAAGATTTTGACATATCTTGAAGAGTTCTTTTATTAGATTCACCCATTTTCAAGAATTACACAATACCACTAATATAAACACACCTTTATAGAATCAAATGTAATTGTGCAATATACAGTAACATAGGTTTACAAGCCTTATAACTGAAAATTCAGGCTTAGGACGACTCCATGCCACACATCTAGGTTAGAGTGAGTAATGTTCATAACGCTAACACCAGCGTATAAAATTCAAACACAAATAACTCACATATTTCAGCATTGCTCCCTGAATTTTCAAATCATAACACACCCTTCAATGTTCTTATAGTTTTCTTATAGTTTTCAAGCCTATACCACATACATTCTCAGCTGAATTCAACTTAAAACTCACATTTAGTCGGAGCTGATAAAAAACCGTACACCATTGAACAAGGGCCACAACTTCCTTTTTTTTGACAGAGTTGAAAGAATCCCTGAGCTGCTTTGAGTCATTTATCGAAAGGAACCGACGTTTTTATCAATGTGAAAACGGGGTGCTGGAAAGTCTATCTGTTTCCTTAATTCTGAGTTCACATACTGATAAAAGTAACCCAACGACTCTAAATTTTCGACATAAACAATAGTCACAGGGAAATTTCCCCTCTTCTCTTTCAGCTCCTCACACAGAGGTTCAATAATTGTGTCTAACTTTTTAACTTTGTTAATATTAAGAGGTCGCACAATTTTTTCTAGGAAAATATTTGGCCTGTCAGGATTGGCTTTGATTATAACTGGATTTATATACTGCAGCACTTTTCCAAGACTTTCTATTGAGGTTTCAGTCGCTGTTGCTGTTAGTGATAAATGTGCCGCAGATGGAAACAAACAGGTTAGGTCTCCAAGTTTTTTAAACTTTGGTCTGAATTCTTCACCCCTGTAAATATATTTCATTTAAGGAAAAACCAATGCAAAGCCTTTTAAAGGATGAACAGTATTTGGTCACCTAACAAATGTGGATGAGTGTCTAGGATTTTAGATGATTCAGATCATTTTAATGAAGGACTGTCCTGGAGGTGTGTGAGATGTTTTGACTTTTTTGTTTATCTTACAGTCATTTACCATATGAGAGACTGATATATACATTTTAATGGAATGTTAAATACTGGATTTTTTGTCTATCCTTACCATTCCTCTATCATGTGAACCTCATCAATGGTTACACAACAAACATACTCCTGAAAGACTTTTGACCTCAGAATCCTACCAATCTTTTTAGAAAAAATTGCTTCTGGATGACTGTAAAGGATCTCAATGTCACCATCTATGATACGCTGCATATCTTTTGTGACCAGCTTTAAAATAACAACAAATCATTTTTAATACTTTTATTTGGTAGAGTTAATGATAGTTGAAGCATTTGATACATCATTCACAGTGTTGACTATAGTACAAATCCTTCCATAATATCTGAAGTTCTTCCATCTTCTATCTGTACTTTTAGAATTTTATGATAGTTTAAAAGTATTGTCTAAGTATAGTTAAATCTCTGTAAAACGAGGGTTTCAACGAAATAGACTTTATCATGAAACAGTTTCAATGAAATAGACTTTATCATGAAACAGTTCACTAGCGAGTCAGACCTAAATAACATTATTAAAGTCTCTGTATTCACAAGAAATAAAGCCAAAAATGATACTGCATATACAAGATAAAAAAGGCTGATATGACATTGCTAACAAAAGGCAAAAAAGATGATCTATGAATAAGATAGCTTGATTTTGTTGCTCATTTTTTCATACAAATGAAAGTATACATGAAAATATTAAGAACGTTGAAATTATTTGACTGATAGGGTGGCCATTGCATCTCCTCGCAGACAATCTGAAACAGGTCCAGCTTGAATTACCTACCGTAGCTTTAGTTACCTAATTGAAGTAGCTTTATTTAGCATTTTCAATATAAGTTTTCTTTTCAATTTTGGCTTTTTACTTTAAATAGACAATTACTGCATCAAAGTGCTTTTATTACATCCGGGGGGGGGGGGGGGGTGCTAACTTTCAGCAGTGTGACCCACTACATGAATTAATAAATGATGAATATATGCAGGTAATTCAAGCCACGTAGCTAAACGGTAAAACCTCGTGATTGTACCAGACCCTAGGAACTCCCCAGTTTAACTGTTAAAAAAAAATATATATCTGCTATAATATAAACATATTTATAGGAGTGCCCATGTACCAGACCTGTGAAAAAGTTATAGAGACTTGTAGTCATGATCTGTACAGATTAATGTTATAATTATATACGTTTTTGATACCTTCGAGACAGTTTCTTCCTCATCCGCGGAACGACACCCAGTTCCTTCGAAGTTCAAGCATAGGGCCTTTATTCCCTTAGAAGATAAAAATGACATCTGGTCTACAATAATCGAGGTCAAGCGGGGCAATGACAATCACGATTCCAGCTCTTTCTCTATCGCCTTGTAAAAACCACGGAAGTAATTGGTACAGGACACTTTTACCGCAACCAGTTGGTAACACACATTACATCCCGTCTCTCCCATAAATTTCTTAGAGTTTCCAACTGATTTTCCTTTAGTGAAAATTCAATTCCAAGTTTATTTCGAGCAAATTCGAGTCTCTCCTCCATGTTTCAGAACTATATGCGGATTTACTTCCGGCAAACAATTCAAGGTTTTCTCCTCTCTGTTTACGAGGTTATTTATCATTCACGGAAATGGCCGAGTAATTACGAATGGGAAACTGCATGGAAAAAATGGTGTAGGGTTAATGACGGCGACCTAATTCTCGAAAGTTCGAATATATTTTTCTAAGTTTTAATGAAGTCAGGTAAACGATCAATTTATGACAATAAAGGACAACATTCTGTCTTTCGACTGGCAAAACTTTTTCATGTTTTTTTTTTTTTTAATAAAAAGTCAAAGTTTTTAGAATTTGAAGCGAGGCACCGAGGAATTAATGGCGGCTCGTTAGGTCCCTTCTCCCCTGTTATACCATGTACCCGATTTTGCTACGATTGTCTCAAGTCCCTATACTTACGCCTACCCTCCAAGTAATCACTTTACGGTACTAAAATTCTCATAAGCCAATTAAAGAACGAGTTGACATTAATGATGCGTAAGCAGTTTATCAGAACGTACTCATTTTATTCGGATTAATAGTCCAATTCACACAGCCTTTATTTTTTGATCATGCACTCACCGTATGAAAAGAATCATCAAGGACCATTGTTGCTTGGGTCGGGGTACTGGAAATCTTCAATTTCGTCACCAACATCTCTCACAATGACGTTATGACACTCACTGCGGTGATACAGGTAGATACACTCCTTTGGGAGACGGTGGACTTGTCTAATTGCCAGGGACTTAAACTGGAGCCATTTAAATTTATCCCCATGTTTTGAGCATACAAAAATACTGCATTGAAATAACGAGGAAGCTGCACGAAGCTCAACCGTTTTATCTTCAAATATTTTCACACGTTGCAAATATGCTTCTGGCGTTTTAGGATGTAAACCCCATGTTGCAATTTCCTCTAAATGTGAAACAAAGTTCGGAGAAGTCGCTTTCCACTGATTACACTTTCTGGTTGTGTATTACATTAATACCATAGATTTAGTAGCCAGGTGTAGAGACAATATATATAGTCATAAAACGTTGAAGAAGTACATCATGTGTGATATCAATTAAAAATCAAGATATTACAAGTATACGAGATATTTACATTTGGAGAGAATTTGTGATAGTCACTATTTTACACTTGCTTTTCTGGTCACATCTACAGCCATAATCTAAAAAGGTTGATGAACATACTTATAAATAAATGCAAGAAGACTAAACCAACTGAAATCATGTCAAAATATACATTCTTGGGGGCAGTTTCTTTGTTTGCCACATAAGCCCGCCAAAATACAACAGTTGTCAAAAACGTAAATCGTCACATTCCTTTAATTTAGATTTTTAATGGCCTATCAATAGTTCTGAAACATTCGAAAGAATCTTAAAATCATTGCAGCGTCTGTTTTATGTTGACATTTGGGCAACATTCGTAGATCATGTCTATTATAATAATCATTAATTTGAGCAAATCATCATTCTATACAAGAACATCCTTTTCCCGCCTTTATGTCACAAATATTGTACTCAAAACGAAATTCGATATTTTTTGCAATCAGCACAAGAAATTAAACATAAGAGTTGGAAAAAGGGTTTTAACCTCTCACAATATACAATATCACAAAGGAAAATTGCATGTTTGTTTGAATTTCGTTTTTACGCTTGCTGCATTAACAAAAAAGAAAATACGACGTAAGATGCATTTTGTCTGTTAACCCTATTACAAAATTAACTGAGAAAAACTTCTCTAAGATTATAACCTTCAGATATATTTTTCATCAAATATTCATGGTAAGGTTTCGATCTATAGATACCTTGATTTAATTGCGTTTTTGTTCGTTAATTGGATTAATAAGAAATACAAAGAAATAATACAGGAAAAATTTGAGTAGGAGATAGGCATGGACAAGGAAAATATATAAGTATGCATTTAATGCATTGTATTACATAAATATAATGAGGCATTTCTTCATATGCCATTCTCCGTGTAATTTTGAAGTTTCTATGGTCACATATCGCATTAAAATGTATCTATGTCTCAGTATTCAAATCATATAATTCAATGGATAATACATTTTATCCTGTGGTTTTAAATTTAGAACGAAAAATTTCTATAAATGACCAGACATGCATCTTATGTATAGAGAAGTTGTACCATACAAAGTCTGTTTTAATCCCTTGCACAAAAACATGGAATCGTACACGTTTTTACGCTAGAGCAGCAATGATTACCATCAGTAAAATTAATATCTTATTGGCTGGAATGACATAAGAAGAAAATGAAGGTGCAAGTCTGTAAAACGTGTAAGGTGTCAAACTGGTCGACGTTTTCTTCCGCTGCATTATGCCGTGGAGACAATTCAATGCCTTTGGTTCTAGGATGTTTAATAGTACTTTCATTTGCATGGACTCACAGACACCGTCATTTTTATTTTCGATTCCACTTGATGTTCCAGTGGATGTTGCTGAAAGGAACCGGGGGGGGGGGGCGTGCCCCCAATAATTTTGCCAAGAATACTATAGAAAACTTAGCTACTATATGTTTGTGCCCTCTCATTAAAAACGGCTGATGAACTTTTTTTTTTTTGCTTGTCAGGGAAATTTGGTAGTTGATAGTGCCCCCGCAACTGAAAATGTTTGGCTGTGCCCCCCCCCCCCCCAACTGAAATTGCTTCCTACGGACCTGGTAAATCGAATTGCAACCTTACTTCTGTTGATTAAGATAAAATAATTGTGAATACTAAATATACATAATCTTCACTAGAAGTACACACCGTTCACGGTAGCTCAGTCGGTAGAGCGCTCGCTTCGTGATCGGGAGGTCATGAGTTCGAATCTCGGCCGCGACTGACCCAAGTCGATAAAAAATGGGTAGCAACTGTTCCTTCGCCATGCGCTCGGCACTTTGAAGGGAAAGTTGCGGGTCCTTCGGATGAGACCTTAAAAACCGAGGCCTCGTGTCACGGCAGGCGTTGGCACTATAAAGATCCCTCACTACTCAATGGCCCTGAGTGCCGAGTAAAGGTCAAAATTTGAAGCGGTATATGGTGACGTCTCTATATGAGTGAAAAATTCTCGAATGGGACGTAAAACAACATACAATCAATCAATCACTAGAAGTACACGTCTGCTTACACCTAACATAGTATTCTCCTGGACCAGAATCCAACATTCCAGGAACAGGATTAAAACTGTAAATGATCATTGTAAAAGAAACTATTGTATGGTCGATTGCATTGCAGTATCAAATGTTTCTCTTGGTCCAGTGAACATAACTGAAATTCTCTTTCTGATGCCTAAAAATAGAAAATTTTGACTTATTATATGAAGTAATGTTGATCATGTTATCAAAAGAAACAGTAATGGTTTTATACTAATGGTATTTAGTATAATTGTTTTAAAGCATGTAAAAATAGTTTTGTAAATGATGACTGCTTATAAAATTTTTATGCATACATTTCTGTGATTTCATCTACATATACAGTGTAGCAAATTGATAGTTCAACAGAAAAAGGAAATAACAGTCTCTTTTTTAAGAAAGAAGAATAGTAAAATACATTCAATTGTTCAATTCTCTTCTCAACTATCAATCCAAATTCCTTACAGGGAAATAAATTTTAATGAAATTTAAATTATCAAAACTTACCAAAAATAAATAATGAATGTGGCTTTACAGAATAATGTATTGCATTGAAACATGTTTTTTATTCCAATGAAGAAAACCCCCCAGATTTCTTTCAAGTGGCACACTAAAATTGTGTCATGTGAAACCTTACACTGGTATACAGTTTATTTTATACTAGCTATGTCATACTTTGCGGCATTATGGAGTTCAGATATTTATGTTGAATTAATGATTGACACAAATGATACTTACAATATAAATAGCATAATATTAAAAAAAACATGGTGACGTTGTTTCATTATATGTGGGACATATAAAGTCTATGCCATCCCCAATGTTTAAATTTATTCTTCTTGTCTTCTGTCTGAAACTAGCATTATGAATATACAGTAAGTCTGTAGAATAACAGCAGGTGTGATTAGTGCATCATTCAATACTTTAATTATACCCCCCGCAAACGAAGTTTAGGGGGGGGGGGTATATTGGAATCACCATGTCCGTCTGTCTGTAGACAAGATTTTGTCCTGAGCGTTTCTCGGATACTATTGCATAGATTTGTCTGTACACTTATTATTCACCATATGAAGGTGTGCACCTGGTATTTTCATCATGATTGAATAATTTTTCTGCATTTTACAGGTGTTTTTCTTTTCATTTTTATTATGTGGTTTTGTCCTGACCTTTACTCAAAGACTATTTCATAGAATTGTATGAAAATTTGTACACTCATTATTTACCATATGAAGATGTGCACCTAGTATTTTCAACATTATTTGATAATTTTTCTGCATTTTACAGGTTTTTTTTTTTTCATTTTTATTGACTTAGTCATTTTGGGTTTATTTCTAAGGTTTGAGACACAGAATCTAGAACATCTGTACAAAAATGTGAACTACAGCTTAAAACTATTCATTAAAACAAAAAAAAAAAAATCACCAAGTATTAAAAACAATTCTTACATTACACAGCAGATAGTGTAAATCCATTTGCCTCTTGGGACTAATGAGTGGACATCATCCAGTTAGAGATAAATTAATGAGTTCAGTGTGGGAAGTGGTTAAGGCATCTCTGATCAAGCGTGTGTTATCTATATCTCCTGGGAATTTAAAGATCTCTGTTCTTTAATTCTCTTAATTGTAATTTATTGTCTGTCATAGTAAATAGTTACTGGATGACCAGCCTTTCATTTTTAAAATGAATTTGATATAAAGTTATCAAGATTAATTTGATTTTGTAATTAATTGATTTTTTTTTCAACAATCAATGCAGAATGTCATGTCTCAAAAAGATGACAGATAGTTGCAATTTATTTTTTCAATGTATTAAAAAAACAATGTAACTACAATGTATTGGTATTGATGTTTTATTAGGTTGTTCCTTGGTTTCATTCATTAAAAAAAATATAATGAGCAATTATTTTTTCACTCTAAATGTTAATAAGAAAACACCTCTTAGATCCATAAAATATTAGTGATTTGGCACCTCTGAAAAACTGAGCGGGGGGTATTTGTCCGTTTTGGACAGTTCTAGTTATAACAATTAATGCTTACATTGGATTGCTTGAATTTTAGTAGAGACGAAATAGTGTTCCTTCACATACACTAACTGCAAATGTAAAGATGAGGACACAATTTAAAAAAAAAAACAAAATAATCTTACCTTGAAGTTATTCATCTGTGACCACAAACTTCAAAAATACACTGAGAATGAGAGGATATAGAGAATGAAATAATGTACACAAGTTATGGGATGTAACATATGAAAACAGATGCCTTAAATGAACCAATCGCAATCAACTCAAAATAGAATCAAAAAAGCATTGCCATTAACTTTTTTCCAGCTTCAATAATATTTCTCCATGTTGGATTTATTAATGTTTTTGCCATAATTGAATCATTTTGATTTATTAGCAATGACAGTCTAAGATATGGCAACTTTCACTAACTAAATGTTTTTTTTCAATCTTTAAGCCACCATATTAAGAATCATGTGTCATATTTGTGAGACATGATGGTCTGCAATTTGTTTGATGATATTTAAAAGGAAAATCAAAAACATGTATTGCACAAAATCAAATTAGTCCAAATAACTTAATCTATACCAAATTAATTTGGAAAATTTACATTTAATTAGTTATAACACATAATTATAGAGCAGAAAGGTTTTACAGAAACTAGATAAAAATAGATTCATGGTTTTATAAAAAGGTTAATTTATAGTATACTTTTGTAGTGAGTACAACTATTTGTTCTCTTTCAACTTCAAAACTTGCCATGAAGATTATATTAAGTGACGAATACCTGTCGATATTTTCTCTGTGTTCTTTCGAGCTGTTTAAGAAATGAATTACCAATAAAAATGGGACAATACCATAATTTTAGTTTGCTGAATGAGTCTTACAGTAAATTTAAACAATAAAGAATATAATTTAACAAAAAGCTATTAATACCGATATTAAGTAGATGAAACGCCTGTTTCGCTTGTGATTCCTTCTCTTGAAGTACGTAGTATTTCGTTTAAGTATCAAACGAATGGGACATATGACCAGCGACTATTCTTCGGATGCTGTCAGGATGGCTGCTTACCTAACGTGGGTATATATAATCGTTAATGAAAGCTAAGTACTTATAATATCTAACTTCTAAGAAAGAGAGAGAGAGTTTCATTTTACCACAGTGGCAGAAAGTTGTCTAAAGCTTGTGGCTGACACAGGTTTTGTCCAGTCTGCTATCCTGCAACACCGGTTTAAGTCCTGATTTATTGTAGAACTTGTCATCTGTCGACCAGATGTTGATATTTGAACAACTTAAAAAATTCTTTATATTTTTAAATTTGAGTCTTGCGTTGTATATCGCCATTTTTGTGATTGATGGCTCGTCCAGCCATGTATCCTCAGGTGGTCAGCTTCACAAGACTTTGTTAAGTGGCATTCCGGACATACGGCATATTTTGCTGATAATCATATATAAGATAACCATTTTTATTACTAACATTATAGTGCCAAAGACAGTTCTGTTTTATTATTTCCACATTAGTTACCTTAATATTAAGCACAAAATCTTTTTCAGCTAAATCTCTGTAAATTATCCTTTTTGAGTTTTCCTTGTTATTTGAAATACCATGTTTCGGCTTTTTTTTCAGAGGCAGTCTTGCTTTCGTTGTCTGAAAATTTATACGAAAGTACATAGAGATATCTAAGCTACATTTACTTATCATTATTCTCTATCTTATATCAAATTAACCAAACTTTTTTATAAAATACAAAGGACAAACATTAATAAGCTAAGTACCATAAAACAGCATATATTGAAATAATTCAAAAGATTCGTGTTGTGTATACTCCCTTCTCCACAGAGTAGTGTTTAAACTCATGTTCTAATATCTAATGTTCATCAGATATTTCTTACAAATAAAAAATGTTGAGCATTCATTTAAATAATTTTGGTACGACACCCTTTCAATTTAATTTTCACTATAAAAGATCAACAAAATGGTGTTATGGCCTCCGTTCTGTATTTTATGAGGTTTTCAGATATTTTCGAGTTCAAAGACAAATTCTACTTACTTTTACCACTTTTGGATAGGATTTCCTCTGACTTCCCCTGAGTATCCGAAATACATTAACATGCTTTGTTTCTTAATTCTCTCTATTCTTTATTTGACACACACCCTCACACACACACACAGAGTTATCTAATATGAGATATGATCCCGTCCCCTAAATACCTTTCCTTCTTTTCTTTGGTGACTGTATATCATCATCTTGAAAAATAAAAATAACAACTGTTTTAATCAATTTTTCCACTTTCATGTCAATTGCATAAACAGCTATTATAAACTAAATAGATAAAGTTTAGTTAAGTAAAACAACATTTAGTTTAAATGAAGCTTTAATGTATATTTTTAAATGTAGTTTGGGGCTAGGGTTAGAAATAGTAACATCTTTCTGGACATTATACCCAAGTTTACCTTTTTAGTCTCTTCCTCTTTTTCTTTCTTTCTTATGTCTGGATTTCGGATCATCATCTATGAAAGACGACCGGCACTTTATATCTCACATTCAGATAAATAAAATTCTCAATAAAAATTTACCATACACTTGTTTCGTGTAATAAAATCATTACAGAATTAAATAATATTAACAATAACCAAATAAAAACCAATAACTTATTCAGGATCACATAAACATGGTACAGTGTACTAGTATTACATTATAGATTAGATTTTAGGAGCAGTGTTCCTGATTCTAGAACTATAGACTTATAAATTCACCTTTTAAGCTCACCTGAGCTGAAAGCTCAAGTGAGCTTTTCTGATCATCCGTTGTCCGTCGTCCGTCCGTCCGTCTGTAAACTTTCCACATTTTCAACTTCTTCTCAAGAACCACTGGGACAATTTTAACCAAATTTGGTACAAAGCATCCTTGAGTGAAGGGGAGTTTGAATTGTTAAAATAAAGGGCTAAACCCCCTTACAAGGGGAGATAATCAAGAAAAGACTAAAATAGGGTGGGGTCATTAAAAAATCTTCTTCTCATAAACCACTGGGCCAGAAAAGCTGAAACTTATGTGGATGCATTCTAGGGTAGTGTAGATTGGAAATCATGACCCCCGGGCGAAAGGCGGGGCCTCAATAGGGAATCCAAGTTTAAAATTGAAATATATAGAAAAAATCTTTAAAAATCTTCTTCTCAAGAACCACTGGGCCAGAAAAGCTGAAACTTATGTGGAAGCATCCTTGGGTAGTGTAGATTCTAAATTGTTAAAATCATGACCCCCGAGGGAAGGGCGGGGCCACAGTAGTAAAACCAAGTTTTACATCGAAATACTAAGAAAAAATCTTTGAAAATCTTCTTTTCAAGAACCACTGGACCAGAAAAGCTAAAACTTATGTGGAAGCATCCTGGGGTAGTGTAGATTCTAAATTGTTAAATTCATGACCCCCGGGGGAAGGGTGGGGCCACAATAGGGAATCCAAGCTTTACATTGAAATACATGATTTCCCGCAGCAAAACAACACTCGTGTCTTTACCATGGGTCGAAAAAAATTGACATTTTACAAGTTCAACTTTTTTTAGGTCACCTGAGTCACTCAGGTGACCTATTGCTATCTGTTTTTGTCTGTCGTCGTTCGTCGTACGTCGTTCGTCGTCAATCGGTCGTAAACTTTTGAACATTTTTAGCTTCTTCTCTGGAACCACTGAACCAATTTCAACCAATTTCGGCGTATAGCATCTATGGGTGAAGGGGAGTAAAAATTGTGAAATACATGGCCCCTGCCCCCCTGGGGCCTGAGGGGTGGGGCTAAAACCATCAAAATTAATGCAATCTTTAAAAATCTTCTTTACTCCTGGACATCAAGCAGTCAAACTGTTGGCATGATTGTAATAAGCATTGAGCCGTCTACCAAAATTGTGAAATTCATGGCCCAAGGGTCAGGGGTTCTGGTGCTAGGGCGGGGCTCTAATGATTATATAGTGAAAATGCATTAATTCTTTAAAAATCTTCTCCTCTGCTCCTGGGTATTAAGCCGATGAATTAAGTACATAGTTATGATGAGCAAGAGTGCCTCTTCCAAAATTGTGAATTTCATGGCCCCTGGGTCAGGGGTTCTGGTGTTAGGGCGGGGCTCTAATGAATATATAGTGAAAATGCATTAATTCTTTGAAAATCTTCTCCTCTGCTCCTGGGTATTAAGCCGATGAATTAAGTACATAGTTATGATGAGCAAGAGTGCCTCTTCCAAAATTGTGAATTTCATGGCTCCTCTATGCGAGGGGTTCCGTGTGTGTAGGGGGGGGGGGCTTTTTTTCTATATACTGAAAATAAATTAATGCTTTGAAAATCTTCTCTGCTCCTGGGTATTGAGCTGATGAACTAAGTACATAGTTATGATGAGCAAGAGTGCCTCTTCCAAAATTGTGAATTTCATGGCCCCTTGGTCAGGGGTTCCATGTGTGTGTGTGGGGGGGGGGGGGGCTTATTTATTATATACTGAAAATAAATTAATGCTTTGAAAATCTTCTCCTCTGCCCTTTGGTATTAATTAAACAAACTAAATACATAGTTATGATGAGAAAGGATGCCTCCTCCAAAATTTTGAATTTCATGGCCCCTGGGTCAGGTGTTCTTGAGCTTGGGTGGGGTTCTATTGATTAATTAGCAAAATGCATTAATGCTTTGAAAAACTTCTCCTCTGCCCCTGAGTACTAAGCAAACAAGCTAAATGCAATAATATCAATGTAAATACATGCATTAAATTTAGTTATAAGTAAATGTGCCTTTTCTTTGCTTGTGGTTATCTAGGAGGCAGAGTACAAGCAAATGAGAGTTACTCCCCTTTGCTAAATATTGTTAATCAAGAAATCCTTGTATATAATTTAATTAACAGGTTATTTGATTGAATGAGAATACAAGAAAGAATGTTATATATATATATAGAAACAAAATAAAAATGAATGTTTGGTTTAAATGAGCAAAGTATGCTCAAAGTCAGATTCTTGCCTGGAAAGCAGTATAAAAGATTGACATAAAGATTATTTATATATTTAGCAAAAGTTGTAATTGTACACAGTATGTATACTATGTGGTGATCTAAGTTAGTGTCACTTGTAGAAGTTGTGGTTGACAGGGGACTGGATGTTGTTATTTACTTTATCAAAGTGAACAAAGAATCACAGAGGGCCAGAGTGACTTATTGTAATTAGTGACAAGTGGCAAATAACCACGTTGTATATACCAAAGTCTGTGTGTACTGAATTGTAGCACTAGGCAAGTGACAAAAAAATATCTGTATATATTGAATACCTTACACAATAGGGAAGTGTTCTTTGTATTTGTATATTTTGCATTCATTATCATCCCTGTAAGACTTGGGAAAACCAAGTATGATCCAAAGGAGATCAATCAGGTCTAGCACATTACAATAAGCAAGGGTATTTTTACCAGATTTTTAGCTCACTTCGACGAAGTCCACTCCCAAGTAACTATAAGCCCTACCTGAACCAAACTTGCACGGATGATGCATCTAGGGATGGACACTACCACACTTGCTTCGGATGCTGGATCTGACCTAGATTTTCCAGATGAGTGACCAGGTTAAAGTTTTTGGAGCAGATCTTTTTCCAAGTAACTATAAGTCCTACTTAAACCAAACTTGCATGGATATTGATCTTGGGATGTACACTTACTAGAAAAAAATATGATGTGAGATTTGCCTTACTTATAGATAACATTTGTCGAGGTGAGCTTCGTAATCTTTGATTACCTATGTTTGAAATTCTTGGGCAACATTGCTTCGTCTATCAGTTAATTTTGTTTTATACTTCCATGGATCCTTTAGTGTTGTATTATACTCAGGTGACCGTTAAGGCCCTTGGGCCTCTTGTTTCATCTTTCCATAGTTTATTTTTCAGAAATTTGCATTTCTCACCAAAATAGATAGTTATCTACAATATTTGTATTTCAACAAGAAGCTTATCAATGATATTTTTTTAGATTGTGTTTCTAAGTTTGAACAATATGGAGACGAGGCATAGTAAAAAGAGGGAAATCGTACTTTTAAAATTAATAACTGTGACTGTCTACTGACTCCTCGCTAGTTTCTTAATTAGCCTATCCCCAACGCGTATCTCTGAGTATTAAAACCTCATTCTCATTCTGGCTGTAAAGCCTTTTTAGTGAAGAACTAAGGTGCTTTTCATCTGTTATTATTGACAATAACTAGTATATGTAGTAAGAAACGGAAAAATAAACAACACAGTCATAAGTACAATGTTACGAAAAACAAACAAGTAGAACAGCATGTTAATGCAACTCAGACAGACAAGTACATATTACTATGTGTATTGCATTCTATAGATGACTACAAAAATATCTCTCTTTACATACTTGATTACATGCATGTAACTAGATGAAATCCCGCACAAGCGCGGGGAATTGAATTTATACCACTAACGACAGAAAATATATAATTGTAGTTTCTATTGACAGCCTACAGGCTTATAGCAGGAAGAAATACCTTGTTCAAAATCCCGCATGAAGTAGATGAATGTCTCCACCCCCCTACCCCACCCCTTTCTGTAAAAACTTGAAAAATAACAATTTCGTTAATTGGCGTTTATTGTGAAACCTGTTATACTATGTTATGGATATTGTATTTCAGATGCTCTTATTTCATTTCCGTCAAGGATAAAAGCAGCGAATATGCACATTTTACTGATAAACTGCATGATTTTTTTTCGGGGGGGGGGGGGGATTCACAAATGCTTGGGTCTTGGTTTATAAATATGTACGTACCTTATTTATACGTAAAAAATGTAGTTTACTTTTTTAACATATCAATAGGGTACATAAATATTTATAAACCAAGACCCAAGTACGGGGTCTGTGTAAAAATTAGTTTTTAACGCCCTATGAATAGGCCGAGTATTTGATACAAAAGATACTATATGTATGAAATAGTCTTTCGATATATAAATATATTCAAAACTTATAGTGTTATCAATTGAATGACCATTCATACAAAAGTTTTTTTTTTTGAATGATCGCCTCGTGTTTCTTTTTAACATCGGGCTCGATGCTATATGATGTTTTAGAAGCTTCCGTCAATATTAAGATCGGTGAATGACGAAAATAATTTGCATATTTCCCTCTTTAATCGGTTATCACAACTTATTTCTTTTATATCATTTAAATCAAGTTTTGATTGAATAATTCAGTGATGACGTTTAATTAAATAAATAAATGACTGCTTGTTGTCAGTTTCATTAAAAATTGACAGTATCATAGATCCGCCAACCGGAAACGCCACCCTACTCACGTTTTTGCTATTTCATGGCTGTTTATAGAAAATGAAAGTAGACTTTTAATTTTATATACGATAATGACTATGCGAGTGAAATCTAAATATAGTTTACGGACATCATCTTGTATACAGTGTATTGTTATAGGAGTAAGTAAGAACTCTGGTGCATCCGTTTCGGAATTTATTTGCAAAATTTATTAATTTATAAGTATAGATGAGACTTAGAAATATATATATATATATAGTCAGTCGTACATGTATTATTCGACTGAATACGTGACATACGCAGACAATATGAGTCCTGACCTTCATTAAGTACCGTTACAAAATTTAGACAAAAGTACAAAATCATGTTACATAAAATTCTACATATTCTACAAATGCATACATCTTTATGTTGCACAAGGTTCATATTAAATCACAAAGAAATGTAACAAACAGGAAAAACTTACTTTAAGCGGGACTAAAACAGCCAAATATGCCACAAGGCTTGCAGGTTTGATGAGGGCGCCATGCCGTACACAATACACAAACGGAAATAGTGTGTAAAAAACAAACAAATAACGGATTCAATCCAAATTGAATTAATAAGGGGGACAACTCAATGTCGTCTAACAATACACTGGCTGGTGACTTAATTCTCTCCTCCTTTGTTATCACTGCTCCAGTGCATAGCAGGGTTTTCTAGCAATATCGACTGACCTTAATTTAGTGTTTAATTGATGACCGTTAGCTAGGCTTTTCAAATCGGACGGGATTTCTTGGCATGGACGTGGAGACCGGTCCTTCGGATGAGAGCGTATAAACAGAGGTTCTGTGTCGCAGTAGGTGATGGCTCGAAAAAGATTCCATACTTTCCAATGGCTTTGAGTGCCGAGCATACGCAAAATGTGCAGTTCTCCACTGGCAAGTGGTGGAGTCTCCACATGAGTGAAAAATTCTCTAGAGGGACGTTAAAAAAACAAACAAACACTAATTTTGGGCAATGTTCATGACACATTAGGAATGTGTATTGACTCTTAGGAGTTGTCTGCAGTGGGTGGTCAATTTTTTTGAAGAATGTCCTGTAGTTGATCAGGGACAAGAAAATTTCCAGGTGAAGTAGTTGTTCACACACACAGGAATACCTTTGGATGTGCCGCTAATGAATGCTGCCGTCAAAGCCTCAGAGTGCTCCTCTAAGGAATCCGAGTCATCATCAGATGATAGTGGCCTATGCCTTGTGTTGAATTTCATCTTTTTTGGATGATGGCTGGAGTTTGTTTATTGGAAGAGATATTAGACTCTGATGACAACATCTCGATTTCTGATAATGATGGACTTCTAGGAGGCTTACTCGCTGCCTTTTTGTTCTTGCTGATCTTCCTCTTTCTTGGTACAGGTGTCTTGAACGTTCGGACTAGTTGACTGTGACCTCCATTACGGGCTCTGTAGAGTTATGGTCAGAGACTAAAAAATAAAACCATAATGCTACAGTTCTGCAGCTACATTCCATTCACCCTATTATGACAAGGAGCTCACAGCAGGTGTAACTAGTTGACAGGGGATGCTTATTCCTCCATGACAACTCATCGAGATCTATGTTTGCAATGCTCACAATTAGTAATGTTTCAATGCACCTTTGAGCTTAAATACTATTTCATTAAAGGTCTGCAACATTCTAATAGATGGGTGGAGGAAGTCCATTGCTGGCTAAAACATAAGTCCTTTTCATCGGAAACTAATAACACAAAATAGATAACTTGGGTAACTATTCAATTCATTCATTATAATTTAATTTTTCATCATTAAGTGTATAAAATAAGACAATTTCTCCTTCGAAAATGCCTTCAAATTGTACGTATTTTAAATGTAACGTCAAGCGAATGGATACGTTTTTGACGGAAGTCATTGTGACGTAGGCAACCCAGGTTACACGATTTATTCTAATTTTCTTGTCCAATCAAATGACGCGTTACAACCAAAATAAAACTAGTGCTAATTGTAACGGGAACCGTTACAGATGTTCCCCAAACGGCTCCCCAATTCCTTATGATGCCCCATTCCCTACAAGCTTCAATAAATTAGACAATACTTTTGTAGTATAGATGGACACTTTATTTATAAGGGTATTTCATTGGAAAACTACTCCGATATAGCCATATGGGTATTAGCCAATCAAATTTCAGCGCATGTGCTTGATTCTACATTTTTCACATTAATTTTCTTATAGTGTCTCACAATACATACATTTGTGTTAAATATTAAAGAATTTCATTGAAAAACAAGAGAGATGTAACCCTTTAAGTATTAGCCAATCAGAATTCAGCATACGCGCATGCATGGCCTTGCATTCAATTTTGATAGTATCATAATGTAGGAGCCCTATGAGCATATCCATGTCGTAAATTCCATCATGTTTTGTTGAAAACCAAATGAGTTATAGACATTTAAAGTCTCAGCCAATCAGATTGCAGCACACCTGCCTGCGCGTGGTTTCAAGAGATTTCCTATGTAACATGTTGTAGCACCTTATAATATATACTTCTATTTTAAATTTCAAAGTATTTCGTCAAAAAACAAGGAAATTATTGAGATTTTTGTATCAGCCAATCAGAGGAGAGCGCACGTGCATGCGCGTGAGTTCATGCTAATTTGACCATGTCAACTTGTCTAGACTACTAATATATCTTTATATTTTGAGTTTCAAAGCAATTCATCAAGAAATATAACAGATACGGCTTTATCAAGTATATCAGTCATTTCACTCAATGCACGCGCGCGCACGTGCATGCATGTGCGCGCAAAATGACCTTCGTTCCGCACACCTACACAACATGCCTATTAACCCTAAAAAGGTTTCATGTCAATCGGATGAGAGGTTCTATGAGAACACTCCCGGACAAAAAAGTACCGGAGAAGAAAGTAGAAAAAAAGAATAATAATAATAACTAGACTCTTGTTGCCATGGCAACAAAAAGGTCTTCCGTTCCTAAATGATACCGTTTGCATTGATTTTTTTATGTAGAGAAACGTGTACAGTATGTAATAATTAAGTTGTAAAGAATCTAAAATTTGTCCCTTCGGTACTTGCAGTCCATTGATTTTTACTGCAAAAATGAATGTTTCTGTTGTCCTTATATAAGATATTGTATGCATGTTTTTTTTTTCATTAGTAGAAGTATATTGAAACTATTTTAAATTTAAAAAATAAATGGGGGAGGGGGGTATCTAGAAAACAACCTGTCAGTTCTTACAGTACTTTGATTTTCACTACAAAAATGAAAGTATCCACCGTCCTTATATATAAACATGACAAATTATAATACATGTAGTGTATGAATTGAATTTTGCATTTAGAGAAACATCTATATATAAATCGAAGTAAAAAAGAATTTTAAATATCCTTTCAGTCCTTGCCGTACTTTGATTTTTACTGGCTAATGAAAATAGCTTCCATAGGTAACTTGTTGTATGCATTGATTTTTATGTATAGAAAAACATGCCTGTTTATACTACACTGTAGTTAGAAAAAAATGGGTATCTAAAACAGTCCACTCAGTACTTCAGGTACTTTGATATTTACTGCAATTAAATGTAGTCTTCATTCTTATATATGATACTGTATGTATTGATTTTTGTATGCAGAGAAACTTGTTAACATAACCTTCATGTAAGTTAAAGTAAGAAATGCGCTATCAGTACTTTTAGTACTTTGATTTTTAAAAGGAAAACGAAAGTAGCTGAAATCTATAAAACGGGTGACTTGATTTCAAAACAAATTATATATTTGGCACTTATGGACCTATCTCTGTTACGCCTAAAATTATCTTGAAAATATGTTTAAAAACAAAAAAATTCGAAAATTGACTGAAACACAAATTCACTTCCGGTTCAGACAGGAAGTTCCAGACACAAACGAAAATCACGTAGAAACAAAGACAATATCATGATCTATTATTCCTGTAAGTTTCACTTCTTTACCTCAAACCCCTTCTGAGAAAAACACCGGACAAAAGTGCATTTTAAAATTTGAAATTCGGTCATAACTTTGGACCGGAAGTGAATTTTTCAAAAAACGGAATTTTATATAAACTTCACATATAAATCTATTATCCTGTAAAAAATTGTGAAAATCTATCGAAACATCTCTAAGTAATCGCGCTCACAAAATTTGGGAGGAATAATAATAATAACTAGAGCAGAGCTCGTTGCAAAGCAACGAGTAGGTCTTCCGTCCAATTTTCAGAAGCACTGCTTGTAGGATGGATAAATGAAAGTAAAGTATACTTAAAAAGAAGGCCTCCAGACCAAAAATGATGTCGATCTGTATTTAGTTTTTTCATGATTTTTATGCTGATTTTCGTTAAATAAAGCAAATCAAGACTACTTCCGGTTTGACCGGAAGTGACCCCCAATCGACAGAAAATTGGGTCAAAAGTTTTGGTTGAATTCAATCATTTAATTTTATGTTGATATCTGCAGAAATACGTCATTTATAATCACTTCCGGTTTAACCGGAAGTTGACAAAAGAGACGATACTCGACAGGAAATACAATCAGACGTCCTCTGTGACATGCATAATTCAATTCAATACAGTGCTGCTATCCTATAAGTTGACAATCCTATCCTAGCTATCCTATCGTGAATCCTGCATCCACAATCCTATCCTGTCATTTCAGTCTAATCCTATCCTATCCTAAATTGTGTCCTGCTGCTCTGTTTTTTTTTTTAATATTTAGGGGTTAATTTGACAAAACTAAAAAAATTATAAAATGACCATCAAATAAAAATCAGTTATAGTTATGTAATTAATTTAAATGTAATAAATTTTAATGGAGAAAAAATAATCGAGATCAACTTCCATTAATTTTCGAAACCCTGCACGAATTAATTTGCAAGTAACCAGTTAAAATGTAAATAAAAGAATTGTAATAAAACATAGGCAAGTATTGATCTAGCGAACATGTGAAGAAATTGGAACTTTGGAAGAATTGAAGAAAAAATATAGTTAAATTTTATTTGTGTTTAATTTTACATACTAACAATGATCAGGAGATCTCAAGGTATTTGTGATTTCTTTCGAATTTGTTCTCTACGAAAAATAAATGGAGTTAAAATTAGAGAGAGAGAAATGGGGAAACAATAAAGATTGCAGATACTTTTCTAATGTTATGATAAAGTAGACAAAAGGAACAAAATTTAAACTCTTTATAAGAATCAGACCACGAATACCAAATCCTTCATGCAGGGTAGGTACACTGAATTATAACTGTATCCATTGAAGAAACAATTTCTCTATCATGTCTACACATTCTACATAATGACAAGAGGCCCAGGGGTCACATTGCTCACCTGAGCACTATGGCTAGGAAAAAGCAGAAATCAGTCTTGAAAGGTTGAAAAGTTTAAATATAAAAGTGGTTCGGGGGGGGGGGGGCATGAATTGAACAAATTTTAATCTACATTACCTGATGGTGCTTCCATTTAAATGTGACCAAACCTGGCTTTGCTGTTCTTGAAAAGAAGATTTTTAAAGATTTTTCCTATGTATTCCTATATAAAACTTTGATCACCCACTGTGGCCCCACCCTACCCCTAGGGGTGATGTTTGAAGAAACTTGAATCTACACTATCTAAGAATGCTTCCATATAAATATGACCAATCATGGCTTTGCTGTTCTTAAGAAACAGTTTTATTAAAGATTTTTACTATGTATTCCTATGTAAAACTTTTATCGCCCATTGTGGCCCAACCCTATCCCCGGGGGTCATGATTTGAACAAACTTGAATGTACACTATCTGAGGATGCATCCATGTAAATATGACCAATCATGGCTTTGCTGTTCTTGAGAAGAAGATTTTTTTAAAGATTTTTTTCTTATATATTCCTATGTAAAACTTTGATCGCCCATTGTGGCCCCACCCAACCCCCGGGGTTCAATTATTTGAACAAAATTGAATCTACACCACCCGAGGATGCTACCATGTAAATATGACCAATCATGGCTTTGCTGTTCTTGAAAAGAAGATTTTTAAAGATTTTTCCTATGTATTCCTATATAAAACTTTGATCACCCACTGTGGCCCCACCCTACCCCCAGGTTCATGTTTGAAGAAACTTGAATCTACACTATCTAAGAATGCTTCCATTTAAATATGACCAATCATGGCTTTGCTGTTCTTAAGAAATAGTTTTATTAAAGATTTTTACTATGTATTCCTATGTAAAACTTTTATCGCCAATTGTGGCCCAACCCTATCCCCGGGGGTCATGATTTGAACAAATTTGAATCTACACTACCTGAGGATGCTTGCATGTAAATATGACCAGTCATGGCTTTGCTGTTCTTGAAAAGAAGATTTTTAAAGATTTTTCCTATATATTCCTATGTAAAACTTTGATTGCCCATTGTGGCCCCACCCGACCCCGGGGTTCAATTATTTGAACAAAATTGAATCTACACCACCTGAGGATGCTACCATGTAAATATGACTAATCATGCCTTTGCTGTTCTTGAGAAGAAAATTTTTCCTATGTATTCCTATGTAAACTTTGATCACCCACTGTGGCCCCACCCTACCCCCAGGGTCATGTTTGAAGACACTTGAATCTACTCTACCTGAAGATGCTTCCACATAAGTTTCAAATTTTCAAACGTAGTGGTTCTTGAGAAGAAGATTTTTTAATGATGCCATTCAATTTTCACGAATTCATAATTATCTCCCCTTGGAAGAAGGCGTGGCCCTTCATTTGAACAAACTTGAATCCCCTTTACCCAAGGATACTTTGTGGCAAGTTTGGTTGAAATTGGCCCAGTGGTTCTGGAGAAGAAGTCGAAAATGTGAAAAGTTTACAGACGACAAACCGACTACAGACAAAATGTGATCAGAAAAGCTCACTTGAGCCTTCCGCTCAGGTGAGCTAAAAATATGATATGTTTGATGTTTTAACAAGTGTATGTTTCATCTGTTCATGTAAAATTTATCCAAAACTTTGTTTTCCCCTTAACTGGGCATCACGAAAATAACATATAGATCTAACTGCACCTATATCAGCTGTATATTAGATTTTACTTTTGGCGTAAACCTAAATAAGAACTTCAAGATATGACAAGACCATAAACCGAGAACAGACAAGTCAAAATTTAGATCTAGAATATGTTGACTTTCATGTATTAAATAAGTTAAAATTGTCTTATTATATTCAATTTTAAATGTATGATAAAAATTTGTTTTATATTTATTATTAAAGTTATTCCTGTTTGAAATGTTCAGTTCATCATTTGTTTGTATGTGAATATTTTACAAACATGCAACATTTTCATCATGTTTGCTAAATAAAAATCAAGATATTCAAAATGTTAACATTTCTTATTTCGCTTCAGTTTGTTCTCAATTTATGGTCAGTTCAGTGCCATACAAGTGTATCTTAATTAAAAAAAACATTTATGTGCGAGAATTTAATCAATTTATGTTTACAGAAAACATTTTCCTAAATCTTCATAGTCAGACAGGTTGACAGCAATAATTATTGTAGTCAGCTCACAAATATTCCTTAGATCTTATAAAACATGCATAAGAATCCACAGTTGTTACAGTATTTATAACCCAAATTTAAGTAAATCTTGTTTTTGATCTTGACATTTGATCTTGAATGTTATTCAGTGTCTAAATGAGGAATAAAAATAATTGACCAAGTTCACAACATTTAATCAGGGTAATTCCTTTTTTCAGTGAATATAAATATAATTATATATATTGGACCAAATGCATATTATCTACAATTTATATCTACAATGTATAACAATTGAATGTTCCATTATCATGAGACAAATTCATTAAAAGTGTCCATGTAAAGTATACATGTATTTCAATGCCAAGCTCAAAGATACATGTACATGTAGTTTGTTTAAATTGAAGTTTATCAATGTCTTATTACAATTGTATGTTTTACATGCATATTATTTGGCCTGCTTGTCCGTCGCTCAAATTGAATTTCAAATGTCAAGGTAGTTGTCAGAGAGATGGTCATGAAGTAACCGAAAAGTTTCACAAATGTCATCAATGCACAGAAAACAAATACTTCACACACTGATCTCCTTAATAAAGAACACCATCATTCCAGACTCTAGGGGGCTCTTTGGACACTTGTTTGAAAATCTTTCATTATTTATTCCAGCAGCAGATGACATGAAGTGCAATTTGTACAGCTGCAAATTTGCAGGATAGTCCTGAAGAAAAAAACACACACCATTATGGGCCCCCATTATGTGCATGTAGATTGTATATTTTGTCATATACATTATGCATTAAAACTGTATTTGATTGTGATTATCTTTGAATTCTCATTTCATGTACAATTGTCTAAATTTCACCTTTTCCTCTCCCAGAGTATTGCATTAATTTTAAAGAAATCAAGCAAAATCAAATCTTATATTGCACCTTCATAGTCATAACTTATATCTTAATTAAACAATCATAATTTACATAATTTACTTGTAGATTATAAATTATTTCATCTCGTCATCTTGCTAACTAGTATGAGTACATGTTTGGATGTTTTTTTCTCTCTATTTTCTGCTTGTATTAATCTATTTAATATGTTGTTTGTTAATTTCTTTTCATTTTTTGCTTGAAATTTGAATATTAAAAAAAAATGAAAATACATATAACATGACCATGATGACCAGAACAATTATACATTAATTTCAGTTTTACTCTCAACATTTTAAAAAGAAGAAAATCACTTATTCATAAAATCTGCAGACACTTCATCTCAACTTAGATAATGATTTTTATGTATTTTAATGAAACATGCATAAACACAAAATAAATAATCTAATCATATATACCTACTTCTAAATGTAAAATCCTTTATATTGTGATGACTAATGAGGGCAGGCAAAATTGGGTACCATTCTCTGAAATGAAGAAGATAATAAATGATTAATTTATGTTGCATGTTTTATGTTTAACTCACAATAGGTCATACATGCAATGTACATGCAAGTGCTGAGTGGGCTAATTATACACAGTAGCATAAGAAATGATCATGATGATTCTGCATTTAATTATTTTAAATTGCAATCAGATAAGAAAAAGAATATTTTCTTAACCACAGTAGGGAAATGAGTATATAGCAATAACAAACTGAAAAAGGTATAATACATCTGATCATGTGACAAAGTATTTGTAAATATTTAACCCCCTACCCCTCCCCTTTCTACACAACCTCTTTTTTCCACATCCGATTTCTGTGTATATTACAATAGAATAAAATTTTAATAGTTCAAGTCATTAAAACATTGCTTAAAGGGAGAGATATGTATAAACATGCACACAATTACAGTGTGTAGTATACTTACATGGTCTTGTGCACACCAAACAACTGCGATTATGATCTGTTATAGTCCGCCGCTGACGGTTCAAGTGGAATTATCCAGACAAACAGAGCACATTTAACAGAGAAACATGTTATTGAACTGTAACACAAGTAGGAATCGAGTTAATCATCCAAACATGCTGAAGAAATACGATCTTTTGATGTCCGATGACCGATCTCTTCTTTGTTTACATGCGAAACTCCGGTGATCGTTCACGGTTAGATCGTACGCCATATTACTCGAAGGTAAAAGAATAAATGTGTGTTAAGAAAAAAAAACGTCTATTTTCTTTTGTGATTTTATAAATATTTCTTTTGTAAACGTTCTATATCCTTTTGCGTTTCTGTAATTTATTCTGACATATAAAATTAACCTTTACTCGAATATGATTGGCTGTAGGATACAGGATAGGATAGGATAGGATTGGATTAACTACTATATGTTTCTATCGTGAATCCGCAATCCTGAATCCTATCCAATCCCATCCCATATCAACTTGTGGGATAGCAGCACTGTACCAATATCTTTGACGATAAGCAATTTTCTACTACTTCCTGTTTGACCGGAAGTGACGTCATTCGACGCATTTTGAGGATCTCGCAAGCTGTTACTTGTCATGTTAAACAACTTTGCTTCTTTGAAGTATTACAAATTCTCAATACTTTTTGAGATATCAGGAAAAATATTTTGGCCCCTTTAGATTCCTTATTTTAGGGGCCAGCCCTTTTTTCGAGATATCATTTAAAAGATCTTGTAATTCAGCACAAATTTTGTTATATATGTTTTCACAAAATATTTCCAAGTAAAAATATATCGTACAGAAAGTGTTCGAAAATTTGAAACTCTCGATACGACTTTTTTCAGGCCATAGCGAGCGTCGATGTGTGGCACTTCCGGTGAAAGTTAACTACGTATTACAGATCTACATATGTTGCTCTGTCTTCGCTAAAAGTTTCACGTTCCTGTGATGAGTGGTTTCTTAGAAAACCTGCGGACAAACTGACCCTCCAAAAATCACTAAATCGTAAAAATCTTCGGACCGGAAGTGACGTCATCAAAATAGAAAAATATGTATCAAGATTTTTTAATGTTCTATCAGACCTGAAAGTTTCATGAAAATCGAGCGAACCGTTTTTGAGAAATCACGTGCACAAAATCGGTAAGAAAAAAAATAATAAGAAAAACAGTGAAAAAGAAACCAAAGAATAACAAGAAGGTCTTCCGCTGAAGACGGAAGACCTTAGCTAGACTCTTCTTGCCATGGCAACAAAAAAGTCTTCCGTTCTTCTAAATCTGTAAGAATTTGCTTTTTTCTGTGTAAAAAACATACATATCATATTTACTGTGAAAGAAAAAAATAACTGGAAAAAAGTCCTTTCAGTACTTAAGGTACTTTGATTTTCATTATCAATCTTGTATAATACATTTGGCACCTATAAGAGATATACGTATATCATTAGCAATTTAAACAAAAAAATGTTTGCAATCATTTCTAAGACAAACAAACAGACGAACGAACACCGTACTATCATAAACTTCACTGTGTGTATGTTTTGGCATAATTGTGATGGTGTTATAAAAAAAATATAATGAATTAAGTTAGTATCACATTAAACGTAAAGTCACTGAGTTTTGTAAAGTTATAATATCAAGATTTGACAACATACCTATAAGACAGATTATTCAATTACAGTAATTCTTCAGCAATCGATTGATTGATTGATTGATTGATTATACGTATGTTGTTTAACGTCCCTCTCCAGAATTTTTCACTCACATGGAGACGCCACCACTTGCCGGTGGAGACTGTAAATTTTTGTCCTATGCTTTGGCACTTATCGCAATTGAGCAGTGGGGAATCTTTTTTATGCCAGCATCTTCTGCGACAAGGGACCTCGATTTATACGATCTCATCCAAAGGACCGGTCTCCACGTCCCACAGTCGAAGTTCATAATACCGAGATATTTTATTTTTTGTTTTATTCTATTTTTTCACAAGTTTGTTGCAGCAGATTTACTTAAAGATCATACTTCAAGATCAATTCGAACTCAGGCTACTTAATTGCAGTGCATACAGCGTCAAGTGATTTTGATTGACAGGTCAACACACGTGCACTTCGTGTGATACTTTTTAAGCTGAAAAATATACAGGATGTGACCATGACTGACTATGAAATCAGAAAACATCTAATAAAGAATGGGTGTGACCGATAAAGAACTAATTTTTGGTCTGGATCGGGATTAATAGGGAATCTCTCCTCTCTCTCTCTCTCTCTCTCTCAGACATGTAAATTGAACATTTCATAATTATAAAATATGAAATTCTGTATACATGTAAATGGTAATGTTATTCACGTTCCAGATTTAAATCTAAAACGAATATATAATTCAAATGCCTAGCTGCACGAACGTCTCCAAATATTAATCAAGACGGGGGGGGGGGGGGGGGGCTTCAAAGGAATTAGATAATTTTATGAATTACAAGGAAAAGTACGGACGTCAGTTGCATGTACATGATTATATATCATTGCATAAAATTGTGTTCATTCAGATATACTTATCCCACATATCAACAGACCTGCACAATTTTTTTTATCATGTTTTTTTTTTTTTTTTTTTTCAAAAGAAACATATAGCGTACCATTATTTCACACACTCTTTAACTCTTTGAGTATTTCACAAGAATCCAAGAATCGCCTTTTCACATCTTTTATAATTCCTTGGGTATATAGAGTATAGATCATGTGTCATAAATAATTTAACCTTTTATCAAATATATATGTAATAACCAAATCTAATCTATAGATTGATTTTCTTTCTTTTCAGTGGCAGATATCAATTTATTTATAAAGGCTTTAAAACAGTACTGTATTACAATTTTCTATCGCTTAATTCCTTTTTTGAGTGTATGTAATATTTTTTAATATCGAAAGTAAAACTCGGAAATCGGGATAATTTCGCATTCAGATCATAGAGAATAATAAATCGTCTGCATTATAGAAGGCTTATAACTATCGTATTCTGAACTTAATATACGAAATAGATAAAACTGCATGCCTGTCCATCACTATAAATGTATATTTAGTGCTTATAATATATTTACTTGAATTAGCTACCTAGCATATATATATTAATTTTTTTTTTTTTTAGATATATTCATGTGTAAATTAACTAACTGTCAATACAGACTTACACTACACTGGCAACTTCAAACTTTACATGCACTGGAAGCGGTAACCAACGTCCTCTTAAATTTTGAAGAGTGAATATAGAACGTCTAAATATTTTGATATGGAGAGTGTATATGTCTCTAACGTCATCGATACTATTTCCGCCTCTATCTCGAAAGTTCTATTCTCACTTAAAAGTCAGAGTTATCTTTCTTTGCCCATTGTCTACACACTAGGTAAATAGGGAAAATGAGGGTACCAAAAATCTGCAAAATGTGGAATCTGATTTCAAAACAAATTATATATTTAGTATTTGTAGAATAACCTCTGTTATACATAATAATATCTTGAAAAAATATTAAAAAACAAAAAAGTTGAAAATTGACCAAACACAAGTTCACTTCCGGTTCGGACAGGAAGTACCGGAAACACATGAAAACAACTTCGAAACAAAGAGAATGTCATGATCTAATACCCCTGTAAATTTCACATCTTTACCTTAAACCGTTTCCGAGAAAAATTCCGGACAAAAGTCCATTTAAAAATTGGAAATTCGGCCGTAACTTCGGACCGGAAGTGAATTTTTCAAAAAACGGAATTTTATATAAACTTCATATATCAGCCTACTATCATGTGAAAAATTGTGAAAATCTATCCAACCATCTCTGAGTAATCGCGCTCACAAAATTTGGGAGGAATAATAATAATAATAATAATAACTAGACTCTTGTTGCCATGGCAACAAAAAAGTCTTCCGTTCTTCTAAATCTGTAAGAATTTGCTTTTTTCTGTGTAAAAAACATACATATAATATTTACTGTGAAAGAAAAAAATAACTGGAAAAAAGTCCTTTAAGTACTTAAGGTACTTTGATTTTCATTATCAATCTTGTATAATACATTTGGCACCTATAAGAGATATACGTATATCATTAGCAATTTAAAAAAAAAATGTTTGCAATCATTTCTAAGACAAACAAACAGACGAACGAACATCGTACTATCATAAACTTCACTGTGTGTATGTTTTGGCATAATTGTGATGGTGTTATAAAAAAATATAATGAATTAATTTAGTATCACATTAAACGTAAAGTCACTGAGTTTTGTAAAGTTATAATATCAAGATTTGACAACATACCTATAAGACAAATTATTCAATTACAGTAATTCTTCAGCAATCGATTGATTGATTGATTGATTATACGTATGTTGTTTAACGTCCCTCTCCAGAATTTTTCAGAATTTTTCACTCACATGGAGACGCCACCACTCGCCGGTGGAGACTGTAAATTTTTGTCCTATACTTTGGCATTTATCGCAATTGAGCAGTGGGGAATCTTTTTTATGCCAGCATCTTCTGCGACAAGGGACCTCGATTTATACGATCTCATCCAAAGGACCGGTCTCCACGTCCCACAGTCGAAGTTCATAATACCGAGATATTTTATTTTTTATTTTATTCTATTTTTTTTCACAAGTTTGTTGCAGCAGATTTACTTAAAGATCATACTTCAAGATCATTTCGAACTCAGGCTACTTAATTGCAGTGCATACAGCGTCAAGTGATTTTGATTGACAGGTCAACACACGTGCACTTCGTGTGATACTTTTTAAGCTGAAAAATATACAGGATGTGACCATGACTGACTATGAAATCAGAAAACATCTAATAAAGAATGGGTGTGACCGATAAAGAACTAATTTTTGGTCTGGATCGGGATTAAGAGGGAATCTCCTCTCTCTCTCTCTCTCTCTCTCTCTCTCTCTCAGACATGTAAATTGAACATTTCATAATTATAAAATATGAAATTCTGTATACATGTAAATGGTTATGTTATTCACATGTTCCAGATTTAAATCTAAAACGAATATATAATTCAAATTCAAGACGGGGGGGGGGGGGGCTTCAAAGGAATCAGATAATTTTATGAATTACAAGGAAAAGTACGGACGTCAGTTGCATGTACATGATTATATATCATTGCATAAAATTGTGTTCATTCAGATATACTTATCCCACATATCAACAGACTTGTACAATTTTTTTATCATGTTTTTTTTTCCCAAAAGAAACATATAGCGTACCATTATTTCACACACTCTTTAACTCTTTGAGTATTTCACAAGAATCCAAGAATCGCCTTTTCACATCTTTTATAATTCCTTGGGTATATAGAGTATAGATCATGTGTCATAAATAATTTAACCTTTTATCAAATATATATGTAATAACCAAATCTAATCTATAGATTGATTTTCTTTCTTTTCAGTGGCAGATATCAATTTATTTATAAAGGCTTTAAAACAGTACTGTATTACAATTTTCTATCGCTTAATTCCTTTTTTGAGTGTATGTAATATTTTTTTAAAATCGAAAGTAAAACTCGGAAATCGGGATAATTTCGCATTCAGATCATAAAGAATAATAAATCGTCTGCATTATAGAAGGCTTATAACTATCGTATTCTGAACTTAATATACGAAATAGATAAAACTGCATGCCTGTCCATCACTATAAATGTATATTCAGTGCTTATAATATATTTACTTGAATAAGCTACCTAGCATATATATATATTAATTTTTTTTTTAGATATATTCATGTGTAAATTAACTAACTGTCAATACAGACTTACACTACACTGGCAACTTCAAACTTTACATGCACTGGAAGCGGTAACCAACGTCCTCTTAAATTTTGAAGAGTGAATATAGAACGTCTAAATATTTTGATATGGAGAGTGTATATGTCTCTAACGTCATCGATACTATTTCCGCCTTTATCTCGAAAGTTCTATTCTCACTTACAAGTCAGAGTTATCTTTCTTTGCCCATTGTCTACACACTAGGTAAATAGGGAAAATGAGGGTACCGAAAATCTGCAAAATGTGGAATCTGATTTCAAAACAAATTATATATTTAGTATTTGTAGAATAACCTCTGTTATACATAATAATATCTTGAAAAAATATTAAAAAACAAAAAAGTTGAAAATTGACCAAACACAAGTTCACTTCCGGTTCGGACAGGAAGTACCGGAAACACACGAAAACAACTTCGAAACAAAGAGAATGTCATGATCTAATACCCCTGTAAATTTCACATCTTTACCTCAAACCGTTTCCGAGAAAAATTCCGGACAAAAGTCCATTTAAAAATTGGAAATTCGGCCGTAACTTCGGTCCGGAAGTGAATTTTTCAAAAAACGGAATTTTATATAAACTTCATATATCAGCCTACTATCATGTGAAAAATTGTGAAAATCTATCCAACCATCTCTGAGTAATCGCGCTCACAAAATTTGGGAGGAATAATAATAATAATAATAATAATAATAATAAAAAGAAACAATACAATCACTATAAGTCTTCCGTTGTGAACGGAAGACTTAATAATAAAAAGAAACAATACAATCACTATAAGTCTTCCGTTGTGAACGGAAGACTTAATAATAAAAAGAAACAATACAATCACTATAGGTCTTCCGTTGTGAACGGAAGACCTAATAATAAGAAACAGAGTAAAAACAATATGTTCCCAAACTTCGTTTGGGGAACATAATTATTGTACTTTATTCACAACACACAAATCTATAAGTCTAAGTTAAAACTGTTTTTATTAAATACTGATGCATCACTTTCATTGGAGGATGTGTCTTATTTGATTCCAACTTTATCTGGTTCATGCCCATCAAAAGCATCCTTAATGGGATGCTCACTCCTCCATGGCACCTGATCCCACTTTTGTTTTTGTGTTTGCTCCCGATTTGTATTGTTTTAATGGACTTTGAGCTTGAATACAGTTCGTTATTTCCATATTTTATCCTGCTGGATTGGCAGTATTGACAATGATTAATGGGTCAGATGAAGTCCAGTCCTCTTCATCGGCAAGGGTTATTATGTCTTTTAAATCCTGAAGAATTTCATCATCATCCACCTCTGTTCCATCTTCTAATAAAAATGCCTTTGTGGTTATTTGTACTTTACATTTAACTTTAACGAAAAAAATTAGGAAATTTCATTCAGACAGGATTCAACTACAATCAAAGTGCAGATATTGTAGATATATAATTGATTTTTAATCACCATTTTCCTTGAGAATGTCAATGGGACCTCTGACAAAACAACTAGTTTCTTTTTGTTTCGATTGAGATTCTAGCATTTTCTATCAAAATATTGGAATTAAATAAAATTACTAGTACATGCATTTTTACCTGAAGGAAATTTTAATGTGAATGAGGAACTTGCATTCAAAACATTATTTGAGGCATTTTGTCCAAAAAAGTTCCAACAATCAATATCTTCGAACATGCTTGTTAAAAATGGTACAAATACCACCAATAATTTTCACAAAATTATGCCTATAAATCGTACACGAAAGTTTTCCTGAAGTATGGAACCTCATCTCAGAGACCTCCATTAGAAGCCCAGCTATTCATTTTTCTCTTGATTTCTGGATGAGTCTGATGCGTTTGGGGGGATTATTTCAGAAGTCTTTATTTACACGGAAAAGAAAGATTTTTATGTTGACTTAGAGGGACTCTTTTATACGAATATTCGTCAACAAGATCGTTATTTCATTAACGGCGTGCAGGTCGGTTCAAAGTTTTATCCAAACATCTTTTTCTTTAAATTTATTGGTAACAATTTATATTAAATCCTTTAATGCTAATTGTTTCATTGACAAATGATAAAGAGTCATTACTGAGTAGTAAACCATCAATCTTGTTAGAGGTTATCATACCATTATTTTAATAGGGTGTTGGGTATGTTCAAAATAATACATAACATATTTATTCTATCAAAAGTTTTAATTCATATGAAAAATGAGCCGTGTAATATATGTACAGAGTACTTGTTGGGCCATAAGTTCAAGCAAGTTAGATACACTTTGAACATCTGCGAGGTCTGTTTTTTTCAGGACCCAGTTTAATATATAACAATTCGGTCTCGACTCCATTGTCTCGACACCCTTCTTTGACAATAATGGTATGAAAAACCCCATCTCTTTTGCTCATAAGTAAATACGGTGTTGTTTCGTTGCTCATAAGTAAATACGGTGTTGTTTCGAAATCTTTTTTGCCAATGGCGGGATCCTTACTTTTGAGCACTTTCTTATATGCTTGAAGTGGCGCATTCACAAATCGTTTGCTTATTCCCTTACAACAGCATTTGACATTTTGAATTGATCTTGGATCACACGGCTTCAGTCGTTTTGATTTTCTTTTGCTAACTTACTTTGAAAGTTGACCCCCCGGATCTCGAATGCAGGATTGGCTCAAATTATGTCTTTGCGCAAAGATTTATCATTTCGTCTCCAGTATGTTTTAATTTGAATAAACGAAGGGTTCCATTGTCACGCCTGCCTCCATTTTTGTACAATAATATTGTAAACTATTAACCCATGACGAAAGTCACCTCTGACTCTTGGCTTCATGGTAGACCATAGGCTGTGTCCTGCTTTAGCCAGTCTCCATTTTGCAATAAGAATCACTTATATCAATATTTTTGTCCACAAAGACATAAAAAAATTGCAACATTCTTAATTTGGCATACTGTGAGATGAAATATCTAAGCTGAAGTGGAAGGTCATATGAAATTCTACTATCTACTTTTTCTATTACAAAACATTGTATCCCAGATCGGCTCGATTATTGAATCTTGAATGAACAGTGATGTAGCTAGTAGATTTTTTTCTGCCCTGCAAGTCCCTTACAAGAAGTCCACGAGGATTTCTTTTAAATTGTTTTACTTGCATGTTCCTGCATGTAAAAATAAAATTGCCATAAATTTGTATTTATCAGGTACACGGATGATTTTTGTAGTCAAGTTCCATACAAAAACAAAGGACTATCAATTGGCAAACGAATTTAAGAGGAAACAAGTATTCACTGTTGTATTGTGTAGTCTTAAACATTGGAAATTTGTCCAGAATAAATGAAAAATTATATCTAAGTACGTTCTCACGCATGTAGAAAATGGGTATAAACAACAATGTAATTGGGTTGGTTTATTTTCTTTTTGCAAGTCATCATTACTTTAATTAGAATTTGTTACATTTCAGAAGTACATTTCTGTAGGGACGTTTTTCTGAATTTAATGTAGTAAATATTTGCTTTATAATGATAATGCAAGTTAGCAACTTCATAATACCTAGAATGGCTCACTGTCAAGTACAACTTAATGCAAAGAAAGGAACATAGGGGGTAATGCCTTGAGTGAACTAAGTTTAAAACTCTTCTCCCTTGTAAAGAGATTTAAAATAATTGGCAATTAAAATGCATTCTAATTTAAATAGGAAAGTGTATTGAAAACCTAACCTCTGATGAAAGGAGATTCTTGATACTTTTCCATTTTGTTGGTAATGAGAGTTCATGCAAATTTTGATCGATAGCTTGTTGTCTTTGACAAGACATGTTAAATGCCATAATTTCTTCCATGTTTTCCTGACCTCTGTTGGTTCAGTGAATTGCGATGATTTTAAGTACTTAAAGGTCTAGACTGCGCATTAGGAGACACGAGGCTTTGCTTAAAATTCAGTACAATCAATAATACAAACTGTATTGGGAAATAAAAGTTTAAAGAACTTGGGTAAAAACTTCTTTAAGTTGGTGTAGATTGCCAAACATATAACGGTGTTAAAATATGGTACATAAAATTTCCCAATTTTCCAAAAATTTGTAATGCACGTGTATTTGAAACTCCATAAATGTTTTTTTTAATGTACAAACAGCAAGACATAAACGAAAAAGAGGCATGATAAATACTTCATATTTTAATAGGTCCAGTTTTCCTATCTGTATTTTGCTAGTGGAATGGGGATTTCTCGACACAGTTTCTCTCCCATTAGCCACATTTAGCTAATACTTCAATCGTAGAGTACTGTTGGGTAGAGGGTGTGCAATGACCTTCAGTTGTTTTTTTAATAAAAAGTCAAGATCAGAAAACATGTAAATCCTTTTCCAGAGCAAACTGTCTCTCCCCTTGGTCCTTCCTAGCTCAAAAGTTAAGCCATAAGAGTGTCCATGAATGCGCAGTGTCCTTGAGACAAGTTTATAGATTACTGATTAATATCAGCGAATCTATATAAACTTCTTTCTTGAGCTTGCTAAAGGCGGCCCTGTGAGATCGTTACTATCTTCTTTTCTGCATGCAATAGCAGCCCTTTTCAAGATTTTGGAAGAATGTTCAGCTATTGTAAGGAAAAGCGGTTAGGGAGAAAACATTTTAAATCTTTAAGGTGCTTGACAACTTAGTGAACAACTGAAGACTTAGAGCCACTAACTTCATCAAAATTCTAATTCAAACAAATATACATAGCGGGTCGCAGTAAATTTTTCAACCAAGCTCTTTACTATTCACTAAAATATTAACAGTAGTGAAGGAGAAACGTCAGGAGTACTTAGCAACAATATATTCAAGAAACAGTGTAAATCATGTAGATACTTAAAAATTCCAAGGAATTTTTGGAGAATTTGATATCACAAAACGTTATCAAATTCAACAACATAAAAACTTACAACTTTTCAACTTAATATACAACCATTCCCCATGATAAATTATAGTCCAGGCTTTTTGACATCATTGACTGCTGCTTTTTCAATAAAAATGGAACTTGTAAACTTAAGGAGGCTCATTACACCATTTTTTGATGTCGTACTACACAGAAAAATAAACCTCCATTATTTCGTCCATTTTCTCCTGGGGACGAATTGTACAGGTTCGCTTTGCTGATGATCTAAATCTTAAAAACACTCTAAAAATAGACTACATGCGATGTTGTAAACAATGAGAACATGGTAACGGATTCATTATAAATCACAAACGAAGAAGGGTAACCTTTAAGTAGAGACCAAAGAGAATGACAGTCAAAGCTTCGCTACCCAAGTAGTGTACAATGTCATATCGAAAGTTCTACCACTGACAACATGTACGTGTGGAGGAAATTCGAGTTGAAATCTACAACCTCGTTGAAATAAATTATAATTGACTTGCGCTTTTAGAATACTCTTGTTGGATTGTGTGCTTGTCTTTTATTTCTATGAAAAATGTATATTTATTCTAGAAATTTTCGCTTATTCTGAATCTGATATGTTCAACCGTTCCTGAGTGTTTTGAGTCAGGGGAATTTAGGAAAGATAACTCTTGCAAGTGGACTTTTTATTCCAATTATTTTTTGAATTGGAATTTTCATTTCCCTAAAACATTTTTCATTCAATTTGTCACTTGTTATTCATTAATATACATTACTTGTCTATTTATAACCGATTTTCCAAATTATTCATGCAAAGATTAAGAAGAAAATCACATTAATTCTTTTTTTTTTTGGAGAAAATTATTTTTTTCTAATAAAAATAATATTGAATATTATGGAGTGTTATTATATTGCTTACATATCTGAAGAAGATATCCATCACTTGACACTGAGATTTCTGAAATACTATCAATCAGAAACTTGAAATAAAACATTTAACCAAAATCAGAAAAAAAGATTAAAAAATATTTAAAAAATATTTATCGTATCACAACCTCCATTTGGATATTTGGAATCTTCATAAAAAGTGGTGCTGTAATGAAATCTAAAATAAACTGTGGTGTAGTGTAAATTCAATTTTGTTCAAATGATGACCCCCGGGGGTAGGGTGGGGCCGATGGGGGATCGAAAGTTTTACTTAAGAACATATAGGAAAAATATTTCTTCTCAAGAACAGAAAAGCTATGTTAAGTCATATTGATTTGGAAGCATCATCAGGTAGTGTAGATTCAAGTTTGTTCAAATGATGACCCCTGGGATAGGAAGGAACCACAATGGGGGATCAAATTTGTACAAAGGAATATATGGGAAATTTTTTTTTTTATATCTTCTCAAGTACAACAAAGCCATATGTCATTTTGATATGAAAGCATCATCAAGTAGTTTAAAATTCAAGCTCCCCCCCCCCCATAATCTTTTCAATACTGATTTCTGCTTTTGCCTAGCCAATGTGCTCAGTGAGCGATGTGGCCCATGGGCCTCTTGTTGAATTTTATAGCTAATCTTTTTAAAACAATTAAGTTCATTAATTCGAATACTGAGAGGTTTAGAATCATTAAATCTTGTAAGATGATGCATCTTGGGGTCATAAAACATATTTATTAAAAAGTAGGTCACCTTGACCTACTTTTTGAACTTTGCAGGCATTCGATTTGAAAGCGTTTTAGAGGCATAATTTGGACATTTTAAGGCCTATGTTCATAAAACTTAGTAAGTTGAGGCAAAAAAATGTCAACTGGCCTACTTTTCAATTTATAAGACTATAATTAAATATTTCAGGTACGAATTGGCTTAGAATCATCAAACTTTGTCAGTTGATGCATCTTGAGTCTTCGGAGTAGGTCGACTGACAAGTAGGTCACCGTGACCTACTTTTGAAAATTTATGGCTTTAATTAAATATTTCAGGTACTAATTGGCTTAGAATCATCAAACTTTGTCAGTTTATGCATCTTGGGTCCTCGGAGTACAACAACTAAAAAGTAGGTCACCCTGACCTACTTTTGAAATTTTATGGCTGTATTTAATATTTTCAGGGAATGTTTGGCTTAGAATCATCAAAATTTGTCAGTTGATGCATCTTGGGTCTTCGGAGTAGGTCGACTGAAAAGTAGCTCACCATGACCTACTTTTCAATTTATAAGACTATAGTTAAATATTTCAGGTACGAATTGGCTTAGAATCATCAAACTTTGTCAGTTGATGCATCTTGAGTCTTTGGAGTAGGTCAAATGATATGGAGGTCACTGTGACCTATTTTTGAAATTTTATGGTTTTATTTAAATATAGTTTTAACCTACTTATGAAACATTTTAATTTTGGCTATAATTTTTGCTCCAGAAGATAGTTTTCTCACATGTGCATTATTTGTTACTAAGAAGTTTTTTCACATGTGCATTATTTGTTACCTTTTGGATTGTATTATGAAAATTGACTTCATTGATCTTGAAATTTGATGCAGTTTTCAGAAACTTCAGTCTTGGTCAGAACTTTTATTAAAATTTATATATTTTTGTACAATAGACAGACAAGACAGGACACATGGACAGGACAGGTAAAATATGCCATAGATAATTGTATGTCAACCACTAAGACTCTGAAAGAATGAGACAAGAATTCTTTGAATTTTCTTGCTGTGTCTTAGGTTCACTTGTTCCTTCATGTTATACTGTACTGTATTTACTGCAATAAACTTCATTGGATTAAGATATTTTAAGTGAATTTTTATAGCAAATTTACTTGAATATATTTGTAATATGCATGTAAAAATTATTTAAACATGTTGCAAAATTTAAATATGTGTGTGTTTTTCTTTCCTTGTAAAACATTTTAATAAATGAACCCAAGATGTACACTCAAACCTTGTTATCTCAACCTCAATGGAACCAAAATTAAATTTCAAGATATCTGTTGATTCAAGATAAACAGGAAGGGTAAAAAACATGATAAGTGATTTGGACAACCAACTCATTATGACATATCCTGGAATTGAGATATCGGTATTCAAGATAATGAAGTTCAACTGTATTTAAAAGGTTAAGAAAGAGGTTATGTTAAAATATCCACAAGTAACACTGTCTTACTGATACTTTGGTTTTGCGACTTCGCCCTTTTAATCTTTACTGATATTGATTTCCCCCCTCTGGTAAAACTAGAAATCATCCATGTGGATTCCTTATAAGAGTATTCTCCACTTGCTGATTGTCAAACATTGGAAATCATCAATCAGTTACACATTTGGATTACTTACTATGTAGTAAATATTTCTAAAACAAATTTTTTTGACACTGATGTAGCAAAGCACATACATGTAGTTTGTCATTCATCATTTTACTAACATAATTGCTTCAAAGATGCTAGATTAATTTAGAGAGAAGACTAGGAATTAAAAATCAGAAGTCGTAAAGGTTGAGATATGAGGGATTATTAGTGTTGTGTATAAAATTTACAGAGTACTGTTGCAGACGCATGTGAGTTAAGGCTAAGTATAGGCGTTTCTATGCAAATGAGCTAATGAAAAAGCATAATTTTAAGGTATATTTATTATTCAGAGAAAGTGTTGATTTATTTTCTTATGCATACTTAGTACCCACAATATATTATAGCCAGTACACATTATGACGTCATATTATGACGTCACTGATCTTACCTACTGGAGGTAATAAAACACATCAACAAAACAGCTTCAGCGCAAGGGATTATCCTACTTTTTTTTTTACAGAAAAATTGTGTAATGCTAAGAAGAATATTCTATAGATTAATAAAACTGCTGCACAAATCCTAGGTATTTTTTCATCTGATCGGAATGTGAGAAAACTTATACCGGACTGTACATTTCTACCCTTATTCAACTTAAAACTTTACAAATAGAAATTATACAAATGAGCTGTTGATATTTGTGCAGCAATACCAGCAAACTTTGGAATATTTTGCTTCTTAATATACCTTGTTTAAGTTAAATCAAAGAGAGCATGCCCTTGCGCCAAAGCATTTTTGGTGATCTCCATTATAATCTTGTGTAGTAAAGTACAATGACATCATAATATGATGTCATAATATGACATCATGATGTATACTGGCTTTCTCATGTCATTGATACCAGGTATGTATTAGACAATAAGTTTTTACTTTCTCTGTATAATAGATATAGTCCTTAAGCATATTAATTAGATTATTTGCATAGAAATGCCTATATCTAGCATTAACTCACCCGCGAGAGACTACTGTTGGACTATGTAGGCTCAAGATCACTTCAGATTCAGAGTTCTAGAATGGAGGTCAATATTTGGGTCAAAGTTTCAAAGGTCAAAGGAGAAAAGAATGTTAGAAAAGTTGATAATGTAAACAGAAACATTTGACCTTTAAAGGGAAATTAAAATTAAATCATTTATTTCATCAATTTACAAGCTAATCGCTAAGAAGGAAGACCCACTCGTTGCTTTGCAACCAGCTTTGCTCTAGTTATTATTATAATTAGAATTATATTATAGAATTAAAGAGAATGACAAATGATTTTATATTTTTTTTTATATAAAAACAACTACTTCTTTAAAAAAAAAGGCTTTACTTAATGCATAAACAAGGGGCTTTACTTAATGCATTAACAATAACAAAATTCTTAAAAGAATAACATTTTAGGTAATTTATTTAAATATGTTTATTTACCTTGAACGTTGTTGATGGTGTAGAGCAGTAAGCTCTCTGGCCGCGAAATTCGTATAATAGGGATATAATAGTGTATGTTGGTCCCAAGGTGAGGTTGGAGTGCTCTGCCCTTTCTCCCCAAAGGGTCAGGAGAGCAGAGCGACCGTCCATTTACAACTGTATTTCTTTTCTGAAGTGGTGCTTGTTTCTGTGAGCTCCCCAATCTGCAAAACATAATGTCTGAATTAATATTGAATTTCTAAAAAAAATAGAAAAATCTATTGTCCTGTTATTCACACAACATCTCCCTTCAGACGGAACATCTTCATCAGCTTCAAATATGAAGAAAATGATTGACAGCATCTGCAACACATCGCACAGGAGAAAGGTTCTAGACGTAGGAACAAGGACTTACGAAATCTTTTTGGAGGAAGGTACAAAGGCCACTTTCAAGATTAGAAGGGTTATTATGATCGTCAAAATAACTCTTACGACAGACGTCAAAGTGGCCCGCGTGGTGCAATGGTAGAGTGTCTGCTCTAGAGTTAGGAGTTGATCCTTATGTCGCGGGTTCGAATCCCACTGTGGGACGTGGAGACCGGTCCTTCGGATGAGACCGTATAAACCGAGTTCCCGTGTCGTAGTATGTGCTGGCACGAAAAAGATCCCTCGATCACTGCTCAATGGCCCTGAGTGCCGAGCATAGATCAAAATTTGCAGCTCTCCACCGGCAATTGGTGGCGTCTCCATATGTGTGAGAAATTTTCGAGAGTGACATTAAACAACAAACACAACGAAAAATAGATTTTGTTCATAAACAAATATTTTAAGAAATATTAGAGAATTAAAACTAACGCAAAACCTTTGTTTAAATGCCATTATTATATAATTAGAGTAAGAATCTATTAAAATAATTTTACTGTTTTTATGCATACGGTTGGCACATTTAACATGGAGAAGCCCCATTAAATCGACTTTTTTCAAGGGAATATACTTAAAAGATCATGACTATTTATGAATATAAATAAATGGAATATTTACTGAATATAAACAAGAAGTCTGTGAGCCAATGCTCACTAATAATACCCCCGCTTTGATGTGAATACACAAGTTCGGTTATGGACAAACACAGTGATAATCAGGAAATTGAAATCGGATTTGTAAAAACTGAATCCCAACATATGGCATGCCTAAACAAAGATTGTGCTAAAATTTCAAGCATCTGCGATGAGCAGTTGCTGAGAAAACTACAACTAAAATTTGCTACGTATGGTACGGACAGACGCATGGATAAACAGGAAGTTGACATTGGATTTGTTCCAAAAATGAATCCCATTATATGGCAAGGCTTAACAAAGATTGTGCTAAAATTTCAAGCATCTGCAATGAGTAGTTGCTGAGAAAACTACGACCAAAATTTGTTATGTATAATACAGACAGACCCACGGATAAACAGGAAGTTGACATCGGATTTGTACAATAATGAATCCCACCATATGGCATGCCTAAACAAAGAGTGTGTTAAAATTTGAAGCATCTGCAATGAGTAGTTGCTGAGAAAACTACGACCAAAATTTGTTATGTATAATACAGACAGACGCACGGATAAACAGGAAGTTAACATCGGATTTGTACAAAAATGAATCCCTCCATATGGCATGCCTAAACAAAGAGTGTGTTAAAATTTGAAGCACCTGTGATGAGTAGTTGCTGAGAAAATTGCGACCAAAGTTTGTTACGTGTGGTACGGACAGACGCACGGATAAACAGGAAGTTGACATCGGATTAATACAAAAATGAATCCCACCATATGGCATGCCTAAAGAAAGATTGGGCTAAAATTTTAAGCATCTGCGATGAGTAGTTGCTGAGAAAACCACGACCAAAATTTTTTATGTATGGAACGGACAGACGCACGGATAAACAGGAAGTTGACATCGGATTCGTACAAAAATGAATCCCACCATATGGCATGCCTAAAGAAAGATTGGGCTAAAATTTCAAGCATCTGCGATGAGTAGTTGCTGAGAAAACCACGACCAAAGTTTGTTATGTGTGGTTCGGACAGACGCACGGATAAACAGGAAGTTGACATCGGATTAGTACAAAAATGAATCCCACCATATGGCATGCCTAAAATAAGATTGGGCTAAAATTTCAAGCATCTGCGATGAGTAGTTGCTGAGAAAACCACGACCAAAATTTTTTATGTATGGAACGGACAGACGCACGGATTAACAGGAAGTTAACATCGGATTAGGAAAAATGAATCCCACCATATGGCATGCCTAAACAAAGATTGTGCTAAAATTTCAAGCATCTGCAATGAGTAGTTCCTGAGAAAACTGTTACCAAAATTTGTTACGGACAGACAGACAGACAGACACACAAGGGTAAAACAGTATACCCCACTCTCCTTCGGAGCGGGGGTATAATAAAGGGAATATTTCTTTACTTTAAAAGTGCTGCTTCTTTCGTTAACTCGTGCAGTACACATTATATCACGTGACTGTCCAATGATGGGACCAAACTTAAAAAATAATTCAGAGTGGGGTATACTATCTTATTTCAATACGTTTTAAAGTCATTTGATAATATAACAGCTTTACAAAAATAAATTCAGAGTAACACAATGAAAAGTACATCTCTACAAAACACCTGCTCAAAGTGATTCACTCTTAGTATTCTATGTAAATTTTTACAAACATTGCATTTATCAACGAACATTCTACTAATAAATGCGTTCAATATTGATAAAATGTACCCTAACCTTTACATCTACGGAGGAAGATTCTCTCAGTGTGTTAGGTAAGGTAGTGGTAGTCATTGATAGAATGGAGGAAGATTCTCTCCTTGTGTTAGGTAAGGTAGTGGTAGGAATTGATAGAATGGGGGAAGATTCTCTCCTTGTGTTAGGTAAGGTAGTGGTAGGCATTGATAGAATGGAGGAAATTCTCTCATTGTGTTAGGTAAGGTAGTGGTAGGCATTGATAGAATGGAGGAAGATTCTCTCATTGTGTCAGGTAAGGTAGTGGTAGGCATTGATAGAATGGAGGAAGATTCTCTCATTGTGTCAGGTAAGGTAGTGGTAGGCATTGATAGAATGGAGGAAGATTCTCTAATTGTGTTAGGTAAGGTAGTGGTAGGCATTGATAGAATGGAGGAAGATTCTCTCATTGTGTTAGGTAAGGTAGTGGTAGGGATTGATAGAATGGGAGAAGATTCTCTCAATGTGTTAGGTAATTTATTGGTAGGCTTCTGTGGAATGGGGGAAGATTAGGAGGAGAATCCTAAAAAAAAAAACGAGAGTTACAAAATGAAAACACACAAAAAATGTATACACATTTCACATCTCTACAAAACACCTTCAAAATGTAAATAATGTCATTATAATGTCATTGAATAATGTCTATATCATTTCATTTAACATTGAAATGTCTATTTTCAGTACCTCTTAGACCTTCAAAACAGTTCACAGCTTTAAACAGCAGGTTTAATATATATACCAGAATGTATAATCAAACTAAAACGTGTCTGTTTATAAACATTGGTGCAGTTTTAAGAGATTTAAGAGACGTTTGAACTTTCCGATATGTTACGCCGATGAATACCGATTTTAAACGATGTCGAATTTTTCTTGAATCCGCGGCTTTACTTTCCTCGAAGGTCTGTTTTGTCGTGAAACTGATTTCACTTCACTTTTAAACCATTTTCCCATCAACCAAAACACGTTTTTCCTGAGCCCCGATTAATGGGTTGTGGCATTTGGCAATATACAAAGGGTGATTCTTTCTCCAGCGACGAATCATCTTTGCTACATTTTTTTCTCTTCCAGGGTTGCTTTTCTTTCGTTGCTGGTCCTTGTTCCTGAGATGATATCTGTGAGGAATAAATAATAAAAATGACATGATTACAGTTAAGTGGAGATATTGAGTCTATAGACCAAGGAAAAATATTCTACACACATTTACTTCACAAATTATAAATTTTTGGTACTCCGGTCACATTAAGTAGTGTATCTGAGTCGTTAAAGGTCATAGGAGATATAAACATAAACATATTGAGCTCTAGAATGATATTTTCTTTCTATGTAGTTTTATTGCAATTAGTAACAGTCAATATTCATCGGACGAAACAGTACAGGATTTTTTCTCAACAAGAATGACCTTCTTGCACTTAACACAAAAGCTGTTTCGTTGGAGACATTTGTTGCAGGCTTCCCAGATGCAGTTCATGACTCCTTTTTGTTTTGTTTTTTTAATTTTCACTAAATTCACAGAAAGTCCCAGTGGATGTCCTTTCAATTACTTAACACTGTGTTGCTTGCAATTCTGATCAAGTCAAAGCCAACAAAAACAATGAACACAAACTTCCAATGTTTTTAAGAGGTCCGAGTTTGCTTTACTGGCCATTCGTATTGTTTTAATGAACATTTGAGCTTGATTAATATTCGTTTAGTTTAGATTTCATTACATTTTGTGCTATGACCACCCTGTCCTCCAGGGAAAAATCAATTTGAACTTAAAAGATGGACTCCCAATTCTTACAGTTTATATAAACATACAAAAGAGGTCTGAATAGTTCAAATTTTTTAACGTAATTTGTGGACATTGTTCGAGCAATGAAAACATTTAGCTGACCCAACATCTGTGAAAATATATACTTATAATATTTATCGTATACTTAGTAGTAAATGCACCGATTCTGCACTGTGTGATACGGGTGACGACACAATACGCCATATCAAGGACCGGTCCGAAAGTCCATATCACGTAACGGACCGGCGTGCAAAAATCCATATCAAACCGGAAGTAACGTTTGTATAAAGTTAAAAAGTTAATTTACTTGATTTTATTTAAATATACATGTAACATAATTCTTTAATAACATTAGTGGTCTTAATTTTTTTTTCAGTTACCTAAAATTGGCTCGATTAAATTTTAAAAAAATATTCACATTGATATCTAGATAGAACGTTCTATCGTTAAAATAATATTGTCCTACGGACCCGGTTTACCGATAGAATTCGTTCTGTGTATTGGCAATGTTGCAAAATAAACACGGGCGATAACTCGAACTCTGTGCATTTTCTATGAACAATCCAAAGAGTTCCGAATGTCAACATGGCGTTAAATTTGAAGCGAGGAAAAAACGTTGAGAAAATGAGTTAAGTTTTCATATTTATATGGATTATTTTTTAGGTTAAAAGGCACATACATTCTCAAAAAGGTTTGTTATGATTATTTTGGAAGTTATTTTTAGTGCAAGGTTTGTTATGATTATTTTGGAAGTTATTTTTAGTGCAAGGTTTGTTATGATTATTTTGGAAGTTATTTTTAGTGCAACTCCTTGTGTATTATTCAAAATCATGGATCCACTCCGATTTACTACATTGCAAAGTATATCGGACGTATTCTAACTGTGGTGAGGGCTTGTCCCGAGACACAGTTAGATTATCCTAACTAATTGATATCATTCAAAATATCTTACAAATCCCTCAGGCCTGGGTTTCAAACACCACTGCAGAATAGTGAAGGTATTTTTCAACAAAGCCGCCACTGTTTGTCCAACTTGCAGGTCATTAAAAGTCAGATTTTCTTCCATTTCCTCGTGCAAGATTTCTTCATTGAAAAGGCCGAGTCATGTTTCTGTTTTTCCATCAATCAATAATTTTACTTTAACATTAAGTGCTGAAAGTGAAGGTAATATATTGTGATTATTCACATACCGATTCAAATTTATTTAATGTGTGATTATACATATATATATATATATATATATATATATATATATATATATATATATATATATATATATATATATATATATTTAAGGTAAAGTCTCACTTTACTAGAGAGACACCCCCCCCCCTTTCATGTTTATAGAAAAATTTAAGCATGATTAAAATTTTAAATTCTATATAAGCTAAAAAAATAAATGATTGTTTCTTCTTTTCCAAACGACTCTAATTATAATGCTGATCATATTTTCTCCTGAATGATTTTCATGGAAGATCTGATGATATCCCCCCGATTTTTGTTCTATGCAGGGACGACCTGTGATGCATGTAAATTGTAAGGTTTCATTTAATCTGTATTCTCTGTACATTGACAAAAAGTATAATGCTTTTGACAGTCATTCCAATTGCAGTAAGTTTAACTTGGAATAGGAACTTCTACAATGCTGCGACCGTTCACGGTAGCTCAGTCGGTAGAGTGCTCGCTCCATGATCGGGAGGTCGTGAATTCGAATCTCGGCCGCGACTGACCTAAGTCGATAAAAAATGGGTAGCAACTGTTCCTTCGCCATGCACTCGGCACTTTGAAGTGAAAGTTGCGGGTCCTTCGGATGAGACCTTAAAAACCGAGGCCCCGTGTCACGGCAGGCATTGGCACGATAAAGATCCCTCACTGCTCAATGGCCCTGAGTGCCGAGTAAAGGTCAAAATCTTAAGCCCTTCACCGGTATATGGTGACGTCTCTATATGAGTGAAAAATTCTCGAATGGGACGTAAAACAATATACAATCAATCTACAATGCTGCATCAACCATTTGTTATCACTTAAAATCTTTGATGCTACCGTTCTTTAAAAAATTCCTCTCCTTCAGAACATCGATCAAGGAAGTATAATTACCATAGCTAGTTTTAATTTCTCGCATATTTTAAAGACTTGGTCAAGGTCTAGTGTTCTTACCATGTTTCGTTCAACTGATGGGACCAAGTTAGAAATGTGCACTGGATATCGAGAACCTGAAAGGAAAGATATTGCATGATATCAAACAGATGCTACAAACCAATGAATAAAATAAACATAACATTTACCTGAACTTCTTTTTACAACTCTAGGGTTACAATCAAGAATATATAGATATGTAATTTTCCTTTCTTAAAGAAAACTTTGTAAAGACAACCAGACGGATGAAGATATTTGTACATATATTTAGCATGTGTGAAAAGATACGAGTTACAGATGTTGTGTACTACATGTACTATAAATTACACAAAGTCTAAATGTCATACTTATCTGCTATCGTATTCACCACGATGTCTTTTTCTCCAGGTCTTAATTGAGCCGGTAATACATTTAAAGGGAACACTCCACCAAACGAACTCTTTAATTCTCTGGATAAGACTTCTTTTGACTGTCCTGTATCCATAAGTACTCGATGCTCACTTCTCTCTGTTTGTTGACTTCTAAAACGTTGTCGAATTCTGCATACACCGCACAATTTAAAGTATTGGTCGTGTTATTGGTAAACTAGAGGTCTACTCTCAAATTTCGTGTTTCTATGAGATGGAATTAATCCGATTGCGCCTCTTGATCTTTAGTGAAATCCCAGCCCCACAGAGTGTATCCGTTTTTATACTCTTCTAGAGTAATGTCCGGAGCCCAATCTTCTCCTTATTTTGACAAGACTTGATACATACTCAGATAAGATCTCAGATATAAATCTTCATTAAAATTAGGTTCGAAACAACGAGTACTCATGGTCTCTCCATTGATATTAACATCTAATTTCTTAAGTTAATTCCAATGTTTTGAAAATGAGGTGGGCTTGGATACATCATTAGCCTATAGAGCACACCAATTCCACCACATCGGAAACAAGACTTAGAGTGCACTAGTTGTTGGGGTGCAGAATCAGTACACTGAGATAAATGTCGTCCATGAGAATCTGAAGCTGCCAACTGTTGGACTGCTGTGGATAGTCGAGAAAAAGTTCCTATCAGACGATGAAGGCTGTGTGTGCATGGCTGCTGTAGTAGGTTGAACCTGGCGGTAACCAAAAGCCTCTCCAATCTTAAATTTTCTTTCGTATCAGAGGGTGTACAACACATTTAAATAAATGAACCTCATGAGATATTTCCTCGCCTAAAATGTAATTGACTTTCTGCTCAGTGGCACTTCTGTCAGTCATAAAAGATGATATACTGAATTTAAAATAGTTGTGAATTGAAAATAGTTTTGCCTCACTTTCATTGGAAGATAAATCATTTAAAATTTCTTTGGTACAATAAACATATGTTTCACTTTTTCCATTACAAACTTCCCTCACCCCTGCAGTAAAAATCTGTTTCCCTGTATTAAATTTTACACCATAAAAATGTCTACCATTTTTTTTTTGTAGTGGCATCTGTATGCATGGTTGTATTTTCACATGTTGAAACAACACCCTTTCCACTTGGTATAATTCCTGCTGTGCTCTTTGATGGCAGATTTTCTACATGAATATTAAAAACATCTAAAACGATTGAATAATTGGCGCAATATGAACTAAACCTATGTTTCTACTTCTAAAATTATAATACAAGTTTCTCAAATTAAAATTGTAAGGTTTCCCTTTTCCACTGTCTCTAAAATCAATATTTTTATGCCCCCGGATCGAAAGATCTCGGGGGTATATTGTTTTTGTCCTGTCTGTCTGTTGTTAACTTTAACCTAGCCCATAACTATTCTCGAATGGGACGTAAAACAACAATCAATCAATGTTATTTTCATTGGGGTACACTTGACAAGTCCTCATGAGCCAAACACACTAGCTTCTTCAACACGGCAAATAAGTTTATTAGCAACGCTTTGTGCCAGCAACAAAATTTGCAGCTCTCCACCGGCAAGTGGTAGCGTCTCCATATGAGTGAAAAATTCTCGAGAGGGATGTTAAACAAAATACAATCAATCAATCGTGCTAGCAAGCTACCGAGGTCCTTCTACCTCGTAGATGCTAAAGGTGTAATCAAATCCTTTGAACTTCACGGTTGCGACAAACTTCCCTCTACAGTTGAGTTTTCCACCAGGACTCCGTTAACAGCATACAAGTTTGGCCATCTTGGAAGGGTATTGTCGTCATACAATTCGTCATCATTTTATGTTCAGACGTTAGTGAAACGTTGTTTCTCTAGTGGTGTTATGATGTTAAATTTGTGTTAAATGTCTCCTGATAAGTATATTACACTTTGCACCCGTGTCTAACTGTAAGGTTATTGTCCAATTGTCTATTGTTTTCAAGTTTTAGTTCAGTATTGTTACAGGCAAATTATCAAAACAGAATTGGAGGAAGTGAAATTTGCATGGAATAACCATCGCATCAGGAAGGAAAAAATGGCAAAAAATGGAGATATTGTTCCTGAGATTCAGAACTCCTCTATCAGGTTAGTTAATTTTGATACGTGGTCTTGCATCAAAACAACGTCGTGTCAGAAAGTGGCAGAAATCACGTAATTATATAGTCATCACAAATCGTTTGCATTCTTCGATCTAAACACTCGAGTAAGAGAAATATAGAGTCTCTTATTTGTGCAACCCCGAATGGTGATCTTCTGGGAACGAGGCGGAATTTTAGAGCTCATACGGAATGTATGTTCAACGGACCGTTGAAAGAAAAATCTGAGAAGGAAAAATGCAACTACCTCAAGATCTGGGTAGGAGAAAAGGTAGAGATGTTTACAGTGCAAGGCAAACGCTGAGAAAAAGAAACTAAGAGTTATAGTACACAAAATTCAAGCTTACTTTCATAACAAAGTGTTCTCGAGATACAAATTTCAGTAAAGAGCATAAGAAAATGAGACATGTGAAGAATTTGTCATTGTTAATAAAAGAATGTGGTTATATAAGTCCGGAAGAAAAAAAATTAGAGACAGAGCAGAGTTTAGGGTACGTTCAGTTATGAGAAGAGAAAAGGTTAGTCACGACAGGAAGTGAACTAACACGTGCTCAGACTATAGACATTGCAGATTTATATGAACTCTCTAGAGCACAACTCAAAACAATGAATGAGAAAGCTAATGGAATGTGACGAGTGCTGTGTTTCATGCCCTGCTCACAAATTTGTATTGATTATAGATTTTTATGAAATCGATTACTGTTCATTATCTTCACCTCGTCATTATTATGTATTCAGGATTTCTATACGTTTGTCAATGATGATATTTGGGTTTTAAAAATCTAGTTTTTGCGGTTTACAAGGATCGGGTGCCTAGTAGGAGTAAGCATCCCCTATTGACCCGTTACACCAGCCGTGAGCCCTATCTATATGTATGTATTAGATAAGAGAAACGGAACAGTCAAATTCAGTATAAAAACAAAGGTCTAACAATTGGTATGAAACACGTCAGCCTATGTCCAGACAACACATCTATAATATGCCCATTATAAGTAGAAATATGCCTTCTCTGTGGTTTTGTTTATAAGCATCAATTGCTTAATTTTCACTTTAATAGACATCTTTTGTCTTTGTCGATACAATGATCTTGTAACTGGCCATTACGAATTTAAAACTTTCCACGTGCAATCTGTTTTTGTCCATCCCGGAACTGGGGAAAACAGGTCGCCGACCCTCCTCAAATTAATTTAGCTCCTTCTGTTACTCTTTACAGTTAAACTCAAACATCATGGTGAACTAAAATTTTAATGAATAATACAAATTTTCTGATATTTAATAATTTATTCTTCGGAAGAAGAGGTCTCGTGCGTAGTAGGTGTTGGTACGAAAAAGATCCCTCACTGTTCAATGGCCCAAAGTGCTGTGTATAGGTTTAAATTTGCAGCCCTTCACTGGCATTTAGGGCGTTTCCATATGAGCGAAACATTATCGAGAGGGACGTTCAACAACAAACATAAAAACTATTTCATTCGTGTTCAGCACTAGTTTTGACAGTAACACGTTACATGTACGATGTATTACATGTATACACATTGCATGCAGCAAGGCAGCTTTGATTACATCATAACATTTTAAGTGGTGATACACACAACCTTTAAACTTCACCACATAGCACGTTCTATATTCCAACACAGCTGTAGTTCATTTAAAACAATATCCTGCACACATTTCAAAGCGTCGGGTTTTTATTAATTTTTTTTAAATACATACCATTCATAAACGAAATGGTCATTCAGACATGCCAAGTCGAATAGTTCAAAGGTGGTCGGCTGAACTGGCAAATACATCTACATATGCAGGTATTTTCATATGGTTTTAATTCTTCCAAAACAAAAATGTTGGTCTCATGGTAAATTAAAGGAAAATCTCCAAAATTCCTTTGCAAATCTTAAAAATGTGTCTAGGTAACGTCTCCCCGAACTCGGCGTTTAGCTGAATGAAAAGAAATGTTTTTTATATACGTACATATAGAATAACCTGAATGATTTTCTTTCGCAGATTTTGACACCCATGCTAAATATCAAAAGATTGTTTGATATTTGGAAATTCTCCCTCTGTAATAAACATGTAAAAATCAGATCATCTATATCATATTACAAATTTTAAACTGAAGTTCATAAACCTCTCTGAAAACAGGATTTCTCCAGCGCTGCACTCTTCGCCCCTGTCAGGCGTTTTCCCATGACAACAACATGGAGAATTTTGTGCGTGGTGTTTTCCATGAACGTGTAGGTGCAGTTTCTTGTACTATGTAATTCCAGTTTGTCAATTGCAATTGAGCTTCTTCTTCTTTAAAATGCAGTCTAATCTTTGCTATCAAGAATTAAACTCTTCAACCCTTGGCTGAGTTACCCGATTTTTTAGAAAATAGACAGCGCCGTCTAGCAATTAAAAAAAGTAATTTCCTCCTTTCTTTGGTATTTGTCTTGTTTTTATCAGAGGGAAATTATTTGGTCTATAAATGGAAATGATTTTATGTAATGGCATTCCATTGTTTAAGACTCTGACAGCAAGCATTTCTATAGTATTATGACCTGCAGAAAATATTCTTTCAATACTTAAGGCCCTTATGGTTACATTTTCAGCATATTTCATTTGAGCATTCTTGATTTTTTATCTCTTCTGTACATGTAGAAGCCTAGTATATGGAGTATTTCATCGTCGTCTTGTTTTGACAGCCATGCTTCTGAGATGCTTATGACGTCTGATTAATTGTATGTTGTTTTACGTCCCATTTGAGAATTTTTATGACGTCTGAAGATAACAAGATGAAGATCATTTTCAGGTCTTCTAAGTGGCATTTTAATGATTTTGTGTTGATACGAGACATTATAAGAAATTGGAGGTCATCAAACAAATTGATTTGTTTTTATATTTTTAGCTCTTCTGAGCCAACCTTTTTAGAATACGGGCCATATCTCAAGAACCTCTTGGCCAATTATTGTCAAATTTGTCACAGGGTATCCTTGGCCCAAGGGCTCCCGTTTATACTAACACTAGCGTTGTGACCCTTAAACAAGGGAAGATAATTAGGAAAAAAGAAACAAAGTACTGGTTGCTAAAAAATCTTCTTAAGAACCACCGGGCAGATTGTCACCAAACTTACACAAAAGGATGAAGATATGCGGTAAATTTAAATTTGCACGGGGATTTACCCTGGGGCAAAGGGCGTGGTCTCAAGGTCACTTCAAAGTTGACCAAAAATTACATTTTATTAAAATGTTGATATTTTGCTTACTATAAGAACTAGGATCATTAAATCTTGTCAGTTGATGCATCTAAGACCTCATATCAAGTTGACTCAAAAGTAGGTCACGGTGACCTACTTTTTAAATTTTGCGGCTATTCTTTTTCAAAATGATTTAGAGGCATATTTAAAACAATTTAAGGCCTATGATCATCAAACTTTGTCAGTTGATGTATCTTGGGTCCTCGGAGTACTTCGACTAAAAAGTAGGTCACCTTGACCTAATTTTTGAATTTTATGGCTAATCCTTTTTAAAACAATAAAGGTCATTAATTCGGATACTGAGAGGTTTAGAATCATTAAATCTTGTAAGATGATGCATCTTGGGGCCATAAAACATATTTATTTAAAAGTAGGTCACAGTGACCTACTTTTTCAACTTTGTAGGCATTCGATTTCAAAGGGTTTTAGAGGCATAATTTGGACGTTTTAAGGCCTATAATCATAAAACTTTGTAAAATGATGCATCTTGGGTCCTCAAAAAACGTCAACTGAAAAGTAGGTCACCGTGACCTACTTTTTCAATGTATATGACTATAATTAAATATTTCAGGTACTAATTCGCTTAGAATCATCAAACTTTGTCAGTTGATGCATCTTGGGTCCTTAAAGTATGTCATCTGAAAAGTAGGTCACTGTGACCTACTTTTGAAATTTTATGGTTATAATTTCAAAAATATTTTGGATATTAATTTGCTTAGAATCATCAAACTTAGTCGATGCATCTAGAGTCCTCAGAGAATGACAAGTAACAAGTAGGTCATCATGACCAGATCTCAAGTACTAATTGGCTTAGAATCATCGGTTCTCAGAGTGTTTCATCTAAAATGTAGGTCATGATGACCTGCCTTTGGAATTTTAAGGGTTTATCTAACTATACAGGATAGTTAAAGGCTTTTAAATAGAAGTGATAGGTTGTACAGTTTATCAGAAGAGCGATTCAAGGCCCTTGAGCCTCTTGTATTTTCATCGAAGCTAGTGAGATATAATCCATTAATGTCTTTAAAAGACATCTTCTCAAGGCTACATGGGTTTGGAGTGGTCTGTAAGGCCCTTTTAAAGAAACTTCTATTTTGTCTGTCGTCATTCCTTGGGTCTTGTGGATAGTGCAAGCAAATGATAATTCAGGGGGAAATGGGTTTTAAATCGTTCATTATCACTATGTTTTAATGTTGTAGTATTGTTTGTTCTCTTTCAATTGGTGTTGACCCATTAAGTATTATGTTGACTTTTTTCTTTCTTTGTTGTCCACCTAATGGATCATCAAATTTGGCTAAAATAATTTCACGTCATCTGTTTCCTAGGTTAAGGTTTTGATAATTTTCTGGTAATGATCTGAAGGAATAATTCTTCTCTTCACATTCATATTCCCAGCAGTTCTGTGCAGCACCTAAAATCTTTCTGAATGATGATTTCTGTTTAATCTAGTCTAAGGAAAATATTTAAATGCTTTAGGTAGATTTTTTGTGATCTGTTCACGTGATGGCCAATGGAAATAAGCCAAACAATGCATGTACATTATATTCATTTATAATAACTTATTTGGATTCTGTAGTATCTTGTCCACTCCAATAATTCAATTTTGCTGCCTTATGTTCAAGCCAAGAAAACAAAAAGTTCAGCAAAACCAGTGATAGGTCTAGTGAAAAAAAAAAAGATAGAACTGGTCCAATTTAATATGTATATTTAGTATAACTAGTTTAAACATATGAGAAAAATTGACAAATACTGCATTTTTGTTCAGAAATTATTGTCATTTCATATTTACATGCCTGTGTAAGATTTACACGAGTTGTCATCTTTCAGTACAGACTTCATGAACACCAGCACTGTCTTTTAGACCCTCAGAAGAATATTCATCCAAATGTTCCATGGAAATATCAGTTTGAACTTCAACACTGATCCTGTCGATATCATGTCAGTTTGGCTCTCCGAGTCACATAATGATAATAATAATAACACTTTATTTAACCCCTTCACTCCCACACCGGTCAATTTGACGGGTGGCGCGATAAAACACGACTTCGCGAATATAAGATCTCTGTATTTATTTTATGATAGCATAAAGGTATATAAACTATATATCATCTTTTTGGAAATTTTCTCTACTTTAAGGCTATGTACAAATTTTATGTCTTAATGTCGATAATTTATAGATTTTACGTTTTGAAGACATACATGACTTTTTGAAAATGGCGCAATTTTCCAGCGCAATTGACGATTTTCCCGACATTTGAAATTTTTTTTCCAGATTAACATAATAAAGAAAGTGTGATATATTCTTAAAGCATATTTTCTCTGCTTTTAAAATATGTAAAAATTATTATTACTTTAAAATATTTTCTAAAAACAAGAATTTTCTTACACTTATGTGTTTTTTCTGGTTTTTAATTGTAATATTTAAACAAATCTCAGCTTTACGTGTATTTAAACAGATACACATCCCAGCTCATCTTCTTTCTACTTAGGAAATTATTTTTAAATTGCACCTAAATTATTTGAACGGTGTAGTAAACCAACACCGTACTCCACCGAAATATTTATCAAGGTGCGAGTTCTGGTGTTCGGTAAAAATCAATTCTTGAGTATAATTAAATCATTTTATTAGCTCTTTATTCATTTTTAGCTCTACTGGTCAGAGACCAGAAGAGCTTATGCGATAGTAAGGTGTCCGTCGTCCGTCCGTCTGTCTGTCCGTCCGTCCGTCTGTAAACAATTTTTCAAAACACTACTCCTCCTACAGTTTTGGTCTGATTTCAATATAACTTAGCACATAAGTAGACTACACTAAGATACATAATTCTGTGTATCCGTTTTTGATTTCAATGAACGGTGTTGCCATGGTTACTATAAATAGAAAATTTTGTGAAAAACTTTCAAAACGCTACTCCTCCTACAGTTTTGATCCGATTTCAATATAACTTGGCACACAAGTAGACTATACCAAGATATATAATTCTATTTATCGGTTTTTGATTTCAATGAACGGTGTTGCCACGGTTACTAAAAATAGAAATTTCTGTGAAAAACTTTCAAAACGCTCCTCCTCCTACAGTTTTGATCTGATTTCAATATAACTTGGCACATAAGTAGACTACAATAAGATACATAATTTTTTTTAATCAGTTTTTGATTTCATTGAACGGTGTTGCCATGGTTACTACAAATAGAAATTCTGTGAAAAACTTTCAATACGCTACTCCTCCTACTTGCCTACTTGCACACTAAAATCTTGCCAGAAGAAGAGACTAAATCAAGGATCATTATTGCTGTTGCAAAGTTTCAAGTCCAACTGCTGTTTTTCTCTTCCACAAACCAGTATAGCTACAGTCTCGACAGACACTTCTAGTTCATGGGATATTGGTAAGTTACTGGGTTATTAGGTGAACGTTGCATCATCGACTTATACAAAACTTTTTTGGCTGGCCTAGGTAACGAGGGACCATTTTATCGACGCCCGTTGCATGGACATCCGCAAAATTAGGGGACCAGATTGTAGGTGTAAACAAGCTAAAGACCATGATGAGGACGATCTGTACAAAAGCTGGACTGTCTGGACAACACAGCAACCATTCTGGAAAACGCACGTGTGCCACTCAATTGTATATGGCAGGGGTGGACGAGCAAGAAATAATGAGGAGGACTGGCCATCGATCTGAGAAGGCAGTACGTAAATATAAAAAAAAACCTTGCGACGAGATTTCCAGAAGGTTGTCGGAAGTACTCGATCCCGGATTGCCGCACTCGGGTGAGAAAAGAAAGCGCCGCGAGGAGACTTAAGATATTGAAACTTAAAATGAAGGCTATCAGAAGAAAATACCCCGCTTCCGAAAGTTTTTCCGACATAACAAATAGACAGCATTTTCACCATTGTAACATTTCTTTCAATTTTTAAGAATGAAAACTAGCTAAAATAAAGTACGAGAAATGTCAAAAAAAAAAACATTTAGGCGCAAAAAAGTTTATTGTTACAAGAAGTAATATAAAATGTTCTTAAAATTGTTTTGATTAATTCAAAAGGAGGTGGGGCTTCCAGTGATTTGGTAATAAGTTTTTGTACAGTTTTGTACTTCTGTACAATAACGATATTGGAAGTCTTGAACATTTGGATGCTCCACCCCCTTGATGTATCAAGAATTAATGACCAGTAAAGGAAGAAAACACAGGTTCGTGATGCGATCTATTTTTTTTTTTTTTTAAATATTTTTAAAGTTTTACTTGAAATGAATTAATTTATTTAAAAATTCTTAAAATCTTCTAACCTATTTATTCTAAGTATTTTACAATCAAGACTGTGATATAACTCTACATTCTAATATTTGTAGCTCTACTGGTCAGAGACCAGAAAAGCTTATGCGATAGTAAGGTGTCCGTTTGTCTGTCTGTCTGTAAACATTTTCTCAAAACGCTACTCCTTCTACAGTTTTGGTCTGATTTCATTTCAACTTAGCACACAAGTACACTACACTAAGATACATAATTCTGTGTATCGGTTTTTTATTTCTATGGATGGTGTTGCCATGGTTACTAAAAATAGAAATTTACTTGATATACTTTCAAAACGCTACTCCTCTTACAGTTTTGATATGATTTCAGTTTAATTTGGCTCAAGTAGACTAGACAATCGTACATAATTCTGTGTATCGGTTTTTGATTTCGATGAAAGGTGTCGCCACGGTTACTAAAAGTAGAGATTTCTGAAAAGTACTTTCAAAACGCTACTCCTACAATTTTGATCGGATTTCATTTTAATTTAGCACACAAGTAGACTACACCAAGATACATGATTCTGTGTATCGTTTTTTTTTTCTATGGACGGTGTTGCCATAGTTACAAAAAAATAGAGATCTCTGGGAAGTACTTTCAAAACGCTACTCCTCCTCCAGTTTTGGTCCGATTTCATTTTAACTTAGAACACAAGTAAACTACACTAAGATACATAATTTTTTGTATCGGTTTTTGATTTCTATGGACGGTGTTGCCATGGTTACTATAAATAGAAATTTACTTGAAATATTCAAAACGCTACTCCTCCTACAGTTTTAATCTGATTTCAGTATAACTCGGAACAAGTAGACTAGACTATCATACATAATTCTGTATATCGTTTTTGATTTCAATTAACGGTGTTGCCATGGTTACAAAAAATAGAGATTTCTGGGAAATACTTTCAAAACGCTACTCCTCCTACAGTTTTGGTCCGATTTCATATTAAATTAGCACACAAGTAGACAACACTTAGATACATAATTTTAATGTATCGGATTTTTATTTCTATGGACGGTGTTGCCATGGTTATTATAAATAGAAATTTCGTTGAAATACTTTCAAAACGCTACTCCTCCTACAGTTTTGATTTCAGTATAACTTGGCACACAATTAGACTACATTATGATACAAAGTTTCTCTATTTTTTTTTTTATTTTGTTGAATGATGTTGTCATGGTTACTTAAATTGAAATTTCTGTAAATTTTTTTGAAAAGGCTTGTCCTCATACAGATTTAGTCTGATTGCAATAAATCTTAATAATTAAAATCTCAATAAAACAAAAAGAGACTACACCAAGGATCATTATTCTATGTATTGCTGTTTCAAGTCCAAGTTTTACTTTTAAGTACAAACCAGTAGAACTACAGACTCTCAGAGACTTCTGCTTATATTTATTCATACCTTGGGTCTAAGAGTTCCACAAGGCCCTGAAGTAGATATTATCACTGGTAAAACCTTGGAAATTTGGTTCTGAAAAGAACTAAATAACATTTTTAAAAAAATATTTTTTAGAGCCCAGGATTTCCCGAAGGAACCACGCTGTGTCATTTGCTAGAAAAAAAAAACATTTCTTTTAGAGTAGCTTTGTAAACAACATTTCAAAAATAATAATATCACTAGTTATATTTTTTACAGGCTACAAAATATTGTGCTTGTAAACATGTATTATAGGTAAATGAGTACCATTTCGTCATAACTTTCAAAGAAAGACTGCCACCACTTTTTAACTTCGTCTTTATCGAAAAACCTGAAGCTGGCCCTTATACCCCCCCCCCCCCCTAACCTATCCATGTTGTTAGCAATCTTGGAATTTAAGTCCCCTTCAACAATCTGGTATGTTCTTGACCTGAGTTTTAAGAAATTACTCGCCAGTATCATTCAAAGTCTGAAAAATTCAGATACGTTTTAGTGCTTGGATATGATCTAGATATATCCTTATGTTGTACTTTGAGTTTTGTTGGTGTGTTTAAAAGAGAATTGATAGAAAAACCTCAGAAGTGTTGTCAAATGCGAAAATCAAAGTTATTAACAGGGAACATTTCTGAATCACAATCAATAAATACTTTCTAAAATAAACTTCATCTCTAATTTTACGATGCGTACTTTATCTTAGTCCACTCTTTCCAATAAAGTTTTGCCCTGCCATGTTCATCGTTGATTATTTTGAAGACGTGTGGCTTGGATTGTCACTGGATACTTTAAATGTATACCACCTATAACAATGTCCACAATAGACAGAATATTTTATAACCTGACAGAGCATTGTTATATACTTCATCACATGATCAAGGTTGAGCCAATTAGAGATAGTACATTTGCTTTTGAAGTTTATCAAATCCAGACTTAATGGTTGAAATTATCTATTTCGTACACATCTAACATCTCTTACTCATTATTTTCTGACTCTTATTATCACAATGTTAATTGAGGTTTTTACCATAACTTTGGAGGTATACTATAGAAATAAATCTTGTATAGATCGTACTCGCACCTCAGCCACTGTCATGCCTTTAGATTTTCCTGTTATTAAAACTAAAATAGATTGTACTCACACCTCAGCCACTGTCATGCCTTAAGATTTTCCTGTCATTAAAACTTGGTCGAAATGTTTCCGTGGCAGAATTATTTCGAAACTGAATGTATTTTCAGCGTTTCCCTGGAACAATGATGTAGTTATAGTCTCTGACATTACAGTTATAAAATTAAATAACAGATATGTGTAAATTTATTTAGGAATAAATTACAACTGGTTTCTTAAGGAGTAGGTTGTTTTTTGCAACTCGTAAGAAGTAGCCCATGAGCCACAATGCTTAATCCTGTCGTTGGCTATCACAAATGACCCAACAAATCTAAAGTAGTTTCCCTAGATAATAAAATAAGTTAACCTCGACCTTGTTCGCTTGAGCTAATCCCCAAATCTCAGAGTTATGCATGATAATGACAATGCAATTTTCAAAGTTTGTGTTCAACTTTATCTAAATATTTTAAAGTGTAAATAATGTCCAAGAATCAAACTTCAAACCTTTCAATTATTCCGACGCATTACCTTCGAAGCCAAGTTATCCAATGCATACAACTCAACCCTTTAACCTACAAGTTTCTGTAAATAAGATGATGAAATAACTCGAGTTTTTAACCCGTCTACTTCGCCTTCGAAATGCGTTTCTGCTTCCGTTTCCTTCACAAATTTGAAAAAAAGAATTGGGCTACTTTAAAAAAAATCATATTTTTCAAGACAATGGTAGAACAACACTTTAAGAAAGTCGATTTTGTGGTCATTGGCAATCAATTTATGTAATGTTTTTAACCACCAAAATCAAGAAAATAAGAATAATTTCTCACAGTAAAACATTGTGGCACAGAGGTAGATTAGAGGAGAGTAATTCTCTCGGGGCCTCAGAAATACGCGTAACTCATTTATATTTGATTTTTTAGGTCACCTGAGTCACTGACCTATTGCTATCTGTTTTCGTCCGTCGTCGTCCGTCGGTCGTAAACTTTTGAACATTTTCAGCTTCTTCTCTTGAACCACTGAATCAATTTTTACCAATTTTGGCATATATCATCAATAGGTGAAGGGCTACAAAAATTGTGAATTTCATGGTCCCTGCTCCCCTGGGGCCTGAGGGGCGGGGCTAAAACCATCAAAATTAATGCTATCTTTAAAAATCTTCTTTACTCCTGGACATCAAGCAGTCAAACTGTTGGCATGATTGTAATAAGCATTGAGCCCTCTACCAAAATTGTGAAATTCATGGCCCCAGGGTCAAGGGTTCTGCTGCTAGGGTGGGGCTAATAGATCATATAGTGAAAATGCATTACTTCTTTGAAAATCTTCTTCTCTGCTCCTGGGTATTATTAAAACAAATTGAATACATAGTTATGATAAGAAAGACTGGCTCTACCAAAATTATGAAATTCATGGCCCGAGGGTCAGGGGTTCTGCTGCTAGGGTGGGGCTATATAGATCATATAGTGAAAGTGCATTATTTCTTTGAAAATCTTCTTTACTCCTGGGTTTTATTTAAACAAATTAAATACATAGTTATGATAAGCAAGAATGATTCTACCAAAATTGTGAAATTCATAGCCCCAGGGTCAGGGGTTCTGGTGCTAGGGCGGGGCTATATAGATCATATAGTGAAAGTGCATTATTTCTTTGAAACTCTTTTTCTCTACTCTTGGGTTTTACTTAAACAAATTAAATACATAGTTATGATAAGCAAGAGTGACTCTACCAAAATTGTGAAATTCATAGCCCCAGGGTCAAGGGTTCTGGTGCTAGTGCGGGGCTATATAGATCATATAGTGAAAATGCATTATTTCTTTGAAAATCTTCTTCTCTACTCCTGGGTATTATTTAAACAGTTTAAATAGTTTAAACATCATACTTTTCATTAATATACGTTTGTATTCAGTCTGCGGTAAGCAGTGGTGGTTCTGTGTAGGCCTGTCACTTTGGAAAAAGATGCTACATGCGTATAACATATATATAAATACAATAAGGCCTATTTATAAGTAGATGATTTTAAATCTGATACTTTTTTTTGGAGAATACGAAGGTTTTTAAAGTATGGAACTCCAATCATTCAGAGGGGCGAATGTTAGCAGCTTGTAAATTTCAAGAATTAAAGACCAAAGGTTAGATTTTTTGAATGAACCAAACTGCATTCTAGTATTTGCCACTATATATTAATATTATAAATATAGGTTCTTCATTATTTTAAATTCCGAATTAAATGTATAAATAATTATTGATAATAATTTTTATATGTATTATATAACTGTATGTGTGCTTTATAAAGATGAGTTTTTTTTTTCAATTCAGTAATCACAAAGTTTGAATTAGGCGAAGAAAGTATTCGGCTTGTGTTAAGAGATGGATGCATAATTGATGATAAAGAGTAACGAATTGTTTGTCTTAAAAGAGGGTGAAGTTATAAATATCCCCCAAACATCATGTTCCCCATCAGGAGGGCCAGAAGCTGATGTGATGCATTTCAAATATTTAATATTTTTAAACTTTGTACATGCATTCTATCTTCCCAAGTCAAGAAACCCTCGACTTAGGAAGATGCATGTATTATTGAAAGTATTTTCAAGAATTCTCGATAAACAATTGCAGTTGATTTAAAGAATGTTCATAACACTATTCATTATCATAGGATAAAAACATGTGAAATTGACATATAATCGAAATAAGTACTGATTATATACTTGAGTGGAAAGTGATTAAACTAAAGACTTACTTACAATGTATGGATTTAAATGTGATACAAGCAAACAATATATTAACAGGCTTGCACGTGATACTTATATATATATGTAACGATTGAATTTGATAATACACTGCGTGAAAAAATAGCTTTACAAAGCTAGTAACGATAATGTAAATTTTAAATTTACATTACCTTTAAATGACTGTACTGAAAAAAAGTCAGAGTTCTATAAGGTGAATATATTAAATTAAAAGTCTCCTTTCATTTTCTATTAACAGCCATGAAATAGCAAAAAGGTGAATACGATGACGTTTCCGGTTGGCGGATCTAGTTACTGGCTATTCTAATGAAAATGACAACATGCAATCGTTTATTATTTCATAAAACGTCATCACTGAATTAATCATTCAAAACTTGATTTAAATGATACAAAAGAAATAAGTTGTGGTAACTGATTAAAAAGGGAAATTTGCAAATTATTTTCGTCTTTCACCGATCTTAATATTGAAAGAAGCTTCTTGAACATCATTTAGTATCTAGCCCGATGTCTCTATATGAGTGAAAAATTCGAGAATGGGACGTAAAACAATATACAATCAATCAATCAATCAAACCATATTTACCTCGCGATTCTAGCAGCACTTTCAAGTACTGTAAAACTTCTCTAAACTGGTCAGCTGCTGGACTGAATAAAATGGCCAGACTAGAGGGGAGGCCGGTTTACCAAACCATTTAGCATACAGAAGAATTTGCAGATTTTCAGTACTCAGGATTAAAATATGCATTAATGTAGTGTTAATTTATGACAAATGTTGTAATAAACAATACAAACAAGTTTTCATGATTTACTTAAGAAAAATATACAAACTGAATTAATAATTGCATTTTGAATTATCTGCCATATGTTAGGGAAGATATAGAATTTGCGTCCTATATGATTATCGGTCAACATGTAATTTATTATCGGCAGATAGGCTACCTATTGTATACCAAAGGTCTAAAAATTCATGTAAATTATTCTGTTAGTAAGGATAATTTGGACATACCGGTACTTCTAGATTTTTTAAAAGTAAATTCTAAAATAAAAACAGAAAAAAATGGTAAGGTACTTTCCTTAATCATTTGCCAAAAACAAAAACAAGACGCCCATGGGCCACATCGCTCACCTGAGTAACTTTGGCCATGCTGTTCTTAGCCAGATTTCCCCCCTTTCATTATACCTATTGTGGCCCCACCCTACCCCCGGGGGTCATGATTTGAACAATAGATGCTTCCACTTAAGTTTCTGCTTTTCTGGCTTAGTGGTTCTTGAGAAGAAGATTTTAAATGATTTTTCTTATATATTTCAATGTAAAACTTGGATTTCCTATTGTGGCTGCGCCATACCCCCGGGGGTCATGATTTGAACAATTTAAAATCTACACTATCCATAAAGTTATAAGTTTCAGTTTTCATGAACCAGTTCTTGAGAAGATTTTAAAAGATTTTTCTTATACATTTCAATGTTAAACTTGGATTCCTATTGTGGCCCCTCCCTAACCCCCCCCCCACCCCCGGGGTCTTGATTTGAACAATTTAGAATCTACCCTACCCCAAGGTGCTTCCATATAATTTTCAGCTTTTCTAGCCCAGTGGTTCTTGAGAAGAAGATATTTAAAGATTTTTCTTATACATTTCAACGTAAAACTTGGATTCCCTATTGTGGCCCTGCCCTACCCCGGGGGTCATGATTCTCTTCTCCCACCTACAGCCTTGGAGGACGGACGTTTTTTCAAGTTTATTATTTATTTTATCAAGTATTTTGTGAGTAAAATTATTTTATCATGTCTTCAATGTGCAAAACTTCGGTTGTCATTCTTGGTCATTCATTTGTGCGTCGTTTTCACGAATTCTTGAAACATGGTGATGACATTAGATATTTTGCAAATCTTGGTCTGGGAAAAACGCATTCCGTTTTGTACAGGGTTGTGGGTGGAAGGAAGGTTCGTGATATAATATCTAAGGATATGGAGAGTGTATTTGCTTTAGGTCCCGAGGTAGTTGTTTTAATGATCGGGGAGAACGACATCGTTCCTAGTACAGATCCTACATTGTTGGCCGCAGAAATTGAAACTGTGGTATCGGTGATGCATCGCCGCTATAATGTTGCGAAAATAATTGTTTGCAAATTATTGCCAAGATTTAAGGTTAATTTTGGGTACAATGATTTAGCAGACAGAGTGAATGCAATATTGAGAGGTGCATTGCCATCACTAGGTTATTGTGTGTTTTGGGAACACGGGAATTATTTTGTTTCTCCCAGTGAAGGAGATTGTAGTCGGAAATTTGTATGCGACGGAGTTCATCTGAACAAACAAGGGAATGTACATTTATATAGGAGTTTAAGGGGAGCGTTAATTTTAGCGAGAAAATAGATTTTCTAGAAAATGGAACAAGATTGTAACTTTTTTTTCTTTGTTCAAAATTATTTAGATATGGTACATGTAACATAATTAAATTTTTCAGTTTTTGTAAATTATATATATATATATACATATATATATATATATATATATATATATATATATATATATATATATATATATATATTAACTCTGCTTATCAGATATTGGCTTGCCAATCATTGTCCCTTTTTCATTTTAATTTCAACCTTTATGTGTGAAATTCATTAATAAAAAAATTGTGACTTTTACAGTACTATAGGTGTGACCTAGGTATGTGTTTCAGGTATTCAATGTGCTTGCCAGTTAAACCCGTTTGGGTTGTTTCATTTTAGTTTCAACTTTTACCCTGGCGATTTTTCCATCGATTTTATTTGATTTATCGAGAAATGTATTTAAATTAATGCGTTTCAGATTTATTTTTTTTTTCTGTAAGGAAAATCGTTGGAGAAATGTCTGCCAATATTTGTTTGTTACGGTATTAGTTGACTACTAAAAGATTGTGAATTTTTACAGTACTCTAGGCAAGGCCTAAGTACAAGTTTCAGGCAGTCTTTTGTACTTGCCATTTTGAACCCGCTTGGGTTTTTTCATTTTAGTTTCAGCTTTTTACCCTGGCGTTTTTTTTCATCGATTTTATTTGATTTATCTAGGAATGTATTTTAATTAATGCGTTCCGGATTTATCCTTTTTTCTGTGAAGGAAAATCGTTGGAGAAATGTTTGTTACGGTATTAGTTGATTCTAAAATATTGTGAATTTTTACAGTACTCTAGGCAAGGCCTAAGTACAAGTCTCAGGCAGTCATTGTACTTGCCATTTTGTACGCGCTTGGGTTTTCGTTTTAGTTCCTTAATTATCCTTTTTTCTGTGAAGAAATCGTTCGGAAAACGAATGTTTGCCAATTTGTTTGTTGCGGTATTTGTTGATTACTTAATTAAATTCCGTTCTGTACTCGCTGTCCCCTTTTTACATTTATAATATATCAAAGTACTGAAAGTACTGAAACGAGGTGACGTTTGGGGTTGAAAATGACAGATTGAAGGAAATGAAAGGAAATTTGTCAGATGACATTATTTATAACTCATAAACTTTTGTGTAACCTTCAATTTGAATTAATAAAATGCTTAGGAAACATTATAATCTGAATAGCAGATGTAAACTAAATGTAATTTAAGAGAGTTCATAAAATGAACACCACCAGATTTGTTGCATATTTTTTTTAAAAAGTATGTAAATGTGAGCTTGTCAAAAAATACTTTGGTTAAAAAAATGACACATCATTTTTTGTTATAAGTTATCATTTAGTGAAATATAGATATCTAATGTTTTTCCACTAGGATATTCTAGAACCGTCATGTTTTTTTTAATTTACCAGTGATTTGAATTCGTCACAATGAACTTGAATGAAGGTTATGAAACAGTCTCATTTTGTACTAAATATGAATATTCAATGATTGTCCAATACAAAGTTCTGCTTTCCAGAATGACCTTGGGTAAAGATCATGATATACCTGCAGGACATATCATTTTTAAGTAAGCAAGACCTTCCAATGCTGCTCAATTACAAAGTTTAAGCTCAGGCAAGAATTCTATAAATCTCTTTGTATCAGTGATTTTGCTCTTGCCAGAACAGTCATATTCAGTACACACTTACAAGAAATAAACAGCTTTTTGTTCCAAATATTAGCTTTCAATGATTTTCCATTACAGAGATGTACATGGACAAATATTTTATAATTTCTTTCACTTGAACTTGGCAGAATGACCTTGGGTCAAGGTTTTGACCTCATATTGAAAGCAATCTCTGTAATAAGTATAAGCTTCAAATGAATCTCCATTACAAAGGTATACCTCAGAAAAGATTACAAGTACAGACAAGGTGATTATTTACGTAATTTTGAAGGGGGTGGTGGTGCAGAATTACATACCATTTGATGTGGGAAGACTTTTAGGAGAAGAAAATTAAGTCATTGTGCAATTCATTCCAATGTTTATTGACTAATACTTAAAATTGTGACACATAACACAGACCCTGAGAAGTTTGTTGGCAAGATACTTAATTGCTAACGTGTGCAAGAAATTTGTTATAAAAATAATTGTTCATTGAACAAAAACGTCAACTGGTTAAAATGCATATATAAAATTGGAATGCATAAAACCGAGAAACTATTTTAAACAATATAGTTGAAAACCTTGTCAGTTCTGTTTCAAATACATTCAACAAAATATAATACCAAAGCAATATTCAGTAAAACAATATTCAAAGCACTAGACTTTCACTAATATATACAAGTCAAATGAACATGTCACAGAGAGAAGTATACAAAAAATAGAACAGTATTAATACCTACACAGTGAGTAACATCTTTGGCTTTTACATACGTGAGAACATGTCCCTGATTGGCAGCAATTTTTTTTCAAATTGGCACAAAATACATAAGAATATAAATCAAACTCACTTCATAAGAACTACATGTATATCAAAATACTACACTAACATGTCTAAACTAAAAGAAAAAGAGAACAATAACATGTCTAAACTAAAAGAAAAAGAGAACAATAAAAAATATACAACTGAACAGTCTTTGCCTCAATTTAATTATAAAAATGTTTTCCACTGGCTGCAATCCCTTTCAATCACTTGCCAGTCTCGATATTAATGGAAGCTCTAAACACTGCACACTAAAGAGTTCTACTTATAGGGTAGTTTTATGCAGTTAGAGTGATCTGCTCTTAAAGGATAGAAAAAATGATTATTTACAGTTAATTGCACAATATGTAACAGATAAAAATATTCTCAGCATAATATTAGACAAAGAGTAAGAAATTTAATTCATTATTTCCATTAATTTTCCAAATGTAAGTAAACAACAGTGATTTCTGCTCACGAATAGTCCATTGTCTTTGAACATTTTTCCTGCAGAAATGAGGCAGGTACCCTATCTATAAAATGACTAAATATTCTCAATATGCACACTTTTATATGATATATTTTTTTCTTAGTCCAAAAAGCACTTTCGTTTAGTGTTTAGAGCTTCCTTAAAACAAGCTCAGTTTAAAAGCACTGAATGAAATTCTCTTATGAAATCTTCTGGCAGAGAAATATTACAAGTATAAAAATTGTTAATATATACCGCACAGTTGGTAATATCCTTGACTTGACTAATTTGTGAACTGGCAGTAATTTCTATTAAGCGACATAAAAAAATACACAGAATAATATATCAATAAAAACATAAATACCAGAAAAAAGTATCGATATGAATGAACAAGTCAAATTCTAGTAAGAGAAACTAATAGAAAGAAATGTTTATACACATCATATTAATGCTATCATTTACTTAACATATTTGTGAAGTGGCTTTTTAATGGTAGCAATTTCTCAACTTCACGTAAAATACATAAAATGTAAATCAAGCACACCTCAAAGAATATCAATTATTACCCAAACATGTCCAAGTTTGCCGACATACAAGTAATACAAGAAAATAAAACATAAAACATAGAGTATACAACAGAAATTGTTATCACACATGTATGAGGAAATTTGTCCCTGATTGGTAACTTTTTTTCCCATTTAGATATAAGCACTAAAATCAATCTATTTCAAATTTGTAATGTATAAATTTAACAGCAGAACAAAATACACCAAAAATCCAAAGATTACAGGAAATGCTTGTTATTTGGTATATACATGAGCAATGTTAAGTCATCGCAATAAAAAAAGATTTTTTTTCTGTACACAGTAGAAATCAGAATATGTCTGTGAATTGGAGCTGCAAAGAATGTAAAATCTTTGTTGGAGTACTGCTATAAGTTGGAAGATACTGAACATGTAAAATGCGATAAAAATATATACATAATGTCAAGTAATAGCTAAAAAAGTAACTATTATGGTTTATCTGCACAGTTGAACACAACACCACACATGCCTGAGTAATAGCACATGAGAAATAGCAAAGTAGCATAAAAAAGAGGATATGAACATTCATGCAAGCAGGCAAACATCTTTCAAGGAAACTGCTACAATTAAACATCATCAGAATTTGAACAGAGAAAAAAAAAACTCTGTGAACAGGTTTTCAAAAAATGATGAAACAATGCTCCATATACATTGAATATATACATGCTCTAAAAGGAATTGCCATAGAAATTCAGGAACAAGCTTACAACTGTGGTTAAATAAAAAAACTAATGCACTAGTCTTTTTGTATGAACTGGTTTTATGAAGGAAAATGTCAATGATTATATACAGTATAAAACATAGTTTATCTGCAATATGGCAATACTGTTGAACTGTTTCACATGAAGTATTTCTCAGTCAATTTATTTTGTTTACATTTAAGACAGAGCTAACTTGTCCTGTGTAGCACATGATGGCAGAGACAAAAAGCAGATAAAAAAAATTCTGCACTGTGAGACATTTTAACAATGAACACATTTGATATCATTTGTGGTGCAAAATGAATGAACAAGTTGTACATCCTATCAAAAATTGTTAAAAAAGAAAATGATAAACAGTGTTGAAAGATAAATAAAATGACAGTCACAAAGAACATGCTTCACTTTGTATGGCATATTGAAATCAAAAGGTAACAAATACACGACCACACAAAAACACATCAATGGTATATTTTAAATCAAACAAAAAGTTTGAGAAAAGCACAGGTTTAAGGCAAGCAAATGTATAAGGAAAATGCCTTATTTACATTATGCATAGTGATTTGTAGAATAAAAATATCCACCTGTCCTCAACTACAATAACCAGTAAACAAATCCGTTGTCAAATAAAACCAGCTCAAAATACATGGGAAATGAGGTAAAGGTCTTCAATATAAAAAAAATAAAAATCCACCTCTGAACACTTCTAAGGCTGGTTTACCTATCTGAGGGAAGTCAAAATTCTGGTAGAATACATCCCCCTTTAAAAAATCAAATGAACTTCCTTATTAACTCTAGTACAAGTATCAAATGAAAGGCAATTAATGACAAGTTGTCCATGTGTTGTAAACAAATGAAAATACAGGGATACAGGAACATCAAAAAGTTACACAAGGGTTGGAAAAGGAAGATCTCTATGGATAGGACAGGGAGTGCATTTATGTAGATTTACTGATGGAGATGATCTTTTCAACTGTCGAGTCTTTGAACACAAAACAGCAATGGAGTGGAAGCTTCTTCTCAATTTCACCTTCCAAGTCTTTGATGGGGCAATCTAAGGCTTTCGCCATCATACCAAGTGGCACATCATATGTTGTATAGTCATCCCTTACGTTCATTAGGAGTGAGATGTGGAGTTCTGTTTTCTCAAATCCAATAGCAGAACCCTGCACTTTTGCAACTGGTAGCTCACACTCCTGAAAAAATCAAGGATAATTTTAAATAAAAATCAGGTCAATAAACACCAATTTATTAAAGAATATTGTGTAATCTTAAAAACAGTACAGCACAATATGAAAGAAAGAGGTAGTATCCTGTCACAGGGAATGAAAATCACTTTGTTGTAAGAGTTAATTCATTATAAGCATGTTCGCTATAAGTGTGTTTTACTGTATATAAATAACATTTTCATTATCATACATATGCCTTTGAAATGAACTTATGTAGTTAAAATACCGTAAGAGTGCATTCTTACTTTAAGAACACTTTTTGAAGTTGTTGATACAGATATCTCTTCATTAAAGCTTGTAATGACAACATTGGTAATGGACAGGTACTTTCCCACAATGGATGAATCACTCAAGTCTCTCCATAGAGAGACTTTAATGGTGTCCGTTTCACCTTTTAAAGAAACACTCTTCACACAAACATCAACCCCCTTCACCTTCACAGTTTTCGTCATGTCCTCCTTAAATGAAAAAGCCAAAAAGACATAACAAGAGTATGCATATTTATAATATCACTTTTGTTGACAATATAATAGAAGAAGAATTTATCTAAGGATTAAATTATAGAAATGGAGGATCTGTATGCAACATTTCACAGCAATTTTGCATAGGAGTTGAAATAAAATGAATGAAAGAATGTAAAAACCTCTAAGAGTAATACAGAGGAAGTTGGAGTGATTCAAGTTTATACTCACAGACACAACTCTGCCCTTGACAGAGACCAGGGACTTTACAGGAGAGGTCTTTACATCCTTGATAGGACAGGCCAAAGCAGGTGGTGGATTCGCAATCCTATCAGCTTTCTCCATTAATCCATGTGGAACCTCCATGGCTCCTGTCTTCAAAACCTTTGTGTTCTTAGTGATGATAACTGTGGGTTCACTGTCATTTTTAAAGCTTTAGTTCATAACAATCACAGTGTTATCTGAACTCAGGGTCTTCAGTTTTGTGATGTCATACACAGTACCTTCACGGCATCTGTGGGATCAGCCAGTCCAACTGTGACGTACTCCTTTTTTTCCCCATTGTCTGTTTGATATTTCTGAATGGTTCCAACTACACACACCTTCACTTTAAGTGGTTGGGAGTAAGGTTTATTTCCCTTGCTTTCTCTCAGTTTTGCTACTGTCAGCATCTGTAATTAAAAAATGCACGAATTTGTTTATGTTACAGGAAGTCCTCATCGCATATCTTACTTTAATTTTTAATAAATTCTAAATATTCTTAATGTTCAACTTTTTGAAAGAAAGAAAAATTACCCTAAATATTGCTGTCATAAAAATTTAAATGGATGTGAAAAAGTTGTATGAAGAGTGAACCATTACTATGATCTTCAAGCTTAAGTAAATACAGCTAAACTAGTACTGTCTATTCATACGACAATATAATAATGTGTAAGCATCCCAAGTCTGTGCCCATCCTTAAACGAGAATCACTTAAATAGAGTGTTAGCATTCTAATCAGGGTGGGTAGTTTAAGACTTAATCAGTGCATAACATGGATAAGTTTCTAAGCTTGATATATTTATTTCAATGCAATATACAGGGGCTTATAATTTGAAAAGTAAGCCCCAAGTGTCCCCAAACTTTAAATATGAGATTCTAGAACGTTTGTATATATGTGATCAAGTGCAGATCCATAGTCAGTTGTAGATCCTGTTGGCAGGTTTTTGAGATTAAATTCAGACGTAAATTTGATGATATTTCCTGTTTGTGGTGATAGATTGTCAATATTGAAGTCCCCAGTCAATACTACAGGATCAGAATCTATTAAACAGTCTTGAAACATATTGCGAAGCATGTTTTTCACTGTTTTCAAATCTGTCTTTGGTGGAATATACAAGAACAAAAATAACATTGACTTTCCACTGCGAATTTCAATATCCAAGGAAAAGAATTGAACATTCTGTTCTCTTCTTTTGATGATTTTCTTTACAGTTAATGATTCCTTAACAAAAAAAGCAAGACCATATGATGGCCGTTGGGTGCAATGTTGTGGAGAGTCAAACCTATACATTGTATATCCTGGCATAGAAAATGTCTCAGCATCATCAGTTTCAATAAGTCTTGTCTCAGATATTGCTAATACATCTGAAGCCATAAGGTTGACATCCTTTTCCAAATCCTCCTTGTGCTTATGAAGCGATCTTATGTTAAAAGATGTTAAAACTGTAGTATGAGGGTCCTTTCCTCCTAAATTGTCAATGCACACTTTCATCTTTCCCTCATTTCTAAGCCTGTGCATCTCTTCCAACACAGCTGGTGACAGCGATATTTTTTTTTCATTCAAATAGGTGATGTGTAAGTTCTCAATATGGGTAACCCTACTGAGTCCCACATAATGCATATGGTCATTTTTTCTAGTTCCAAAATTTTTAACCGCTGATTTCATAGTTGAGCCTTGCGCTTTGTGAATAGTTTTGGCAGCTCCTAACCTTAAAGGAAACTGTCTTCGTTTTACATGATATGTACCATTCATCTGAATTTTAAACTGCCTTGTTATTTCTAATATTGGTGTCCAAGTTTTCTCAATTTCACTTTTGAATAGCCTTGCATATTCCTTGCGCAACTCCTTCCCAATGTTGTCATCATCAAATTGCACCCAAATAATGCTACACGTTGTTGATCCTTCAACACGATAATCAAAGAGTTTTACTGTGCATGACGCACCATTTGTGATTCCATCTTGAACATTAACATTATTGGTTATTTCAGCTGGAACTCCAATTACCAAGCACAACATGGATGATAACCCAAGTGTTCTGGCACAATCATCAGGGACTCTTGCTAACACTTTTGATTTTACAGCTTCTTCAGATGCTCCAATAACCCAGTCAATAGCATTTATACCAACTTTCTGTGAATCATCTGCCATATCATATATCTTGTTATTGTAAGACTGTACTTCATTTCTTGTGGTAAACAAATGGGGTATATTTGTAATATCCGGAGTCTCTGCCTTCACACATTGACATAGTACACTAATGTCTTGTTCGGTTTGATTTCCTTCTCGCAATCTGTTCAGTAATTTAGCAAATGTCCTGTCATCCCTTTGGCGCATAATTATGGTTAATTCAAACAGTTTGAAGTTGTCTCTCCACAAATTTGCTGCTAATGGACCATACTCTTTATTAGACTGAGAAAAAATCCAACCATCCATGACAGGTTTTAGCTGAAACAAATCGCCTACTGCAACAACATTAACTCCTCCAAAAAGCAATGTGCATCCTTTTATTTCTTGCAGTCTAAGGTTCACAAAATTAAACATGCCATGACCTACCATGGAAATTTCATCTATGAAAATTACTTTTGGGTTCATGTATCGAGTACGCATTACATTTAATTGTTGCATGTCTAATGGTTTGTAAGCAAATCCCCTACCGACTGGAATGCAGAATGCTGCATGAATTGTAGAGCCATTTTTGTTATGAGCTGCCTTTCCAGTTGGTGCACAGAGAAGAACATGCAAATTGTCCGGATTTTCATGAACTTGGTGAGAGTAGAATTTTAGCAATGCCTGATAAAGGGCTCTTGTAAGTACACTTTTTCCAACTCCTGCTCCACCAGACAAGAAAGCATACAAATGCTCTTTCTTAGTTTTCAACCAGTGTAACACATGATAAAAGAATTCCCTTTGCTGTTGATTAAGGCCTCTTAACATTTCTCTGTATGGAATATCCTCCATTTCCCCCATTTGGGATATCTCCTCATCAAGTTGTTTTCGTTGAATTCCAAGCTCAAGGCCTATGTCATAATCTGGTGCATGTTTACCAGGATCAAAACAACCCCACTTTCTTGAGAGTGTTGATCCTTCTTCTCTGTCTATTTCTTCCTCATGTTCATTTCCTGGAGCAATAAAATCTGCACACAAATCCTCTGCATCTACATTAAAAAGCACCTTTTCCATATCATTCAAAGCCTTTCCCCCTTGCTGATATTCAGAAAGCTTCTGTTGAATTTGAAATTCACAAGACTTGTATCTTGCTTCAAAAGACTGAAATTTATTGATCAAATCTTTTTCTTAATTTCTCCATGGAGTAAATAACATCAGAAGTTCACGATAATGTTTCTCGCTGTCTGTTTCAATATCGCAATTTACCCATCTTAAAACCATGGGCTTTTTTCTTTTGACAATTTCTGTGCCATTCCTGAACATGTAACTTTGAGCAAATTCACAGGAATCTATTGTGACAGATATTGCATCGTCTGAAATTTCTTCCTCTGGCTCATTTTCAGGCAACTCCTCTGAAGTGTTCTGTTTGGTGCTTTCCTTGTGATACTTTACTTGAAACCAAGACGCAAAATCAGCAAGACAGATTCCTTCAAGAGCTTTTGGTCGTTGTTGATACAGTCTTGTGATATTGCCAGCTTCAATATCTGTACTGCTTTCTTTCGGTTCTTCTAAAACATGTCTAGGTTTCAATAAACAACACGCTCATCTATTGGAGCAGTATTAATAAAAGTCACAGACCTTGATGTATGCCGCAGTGGGATTTGAAGTACGAGGTATACTGCTTCTTGAGCACCTATCTCAACATGAGAAAGAAACTTGTTCCCTATGCATCTCACTTGTTGGCGAATATCAGAGTCATTCTGTCTTGCTTCTTCACAGGCATGTCGCAGCAAGTTGGACATTCCTCTCTGACCTTTAGAAATGTAGGACACTATGTAAGTAGCACAAGCATATGCATCCAAAATAAATTGAATGTCCATATTTGCTTGCCAGCTCTGTAGTAGAACATTATTGTAAGCATTAATTCTCACTTCATTAGGATTTCGCTTCAAGAAAACTTTTTCTTGTTTCAAAGTTGACCTCACTGCCCTGATGTACCACTCCACATTCATTTGCAATTCTAATAAAAAGTCTTGAAATGTCATTTCAATTTCAGACTCTCTAAACTTTGATGAATTAAGGTAATCTACAATTTTCTGGTAAGACATCACAGCTGTTGAGCAGTGTTCATCATCATCATCTAGAGGTGCAAGAACAACAGTTTGAGACATTGGCAGTATGGGAAAATGAAATCTACATATTGGTTTATTCTTTTTCATACAAGTCCTTGCATGACGATGTGTCTGGTAATTTATCAGGAAATCATCTGCCCCATGCTTTTCACAAATTGCATACTTGTCAATGAACTGAGCTACTTCTTCGTATGAGTGAGTTTGAACAGATGGAGCATCTTTGATCCACAGAAGCATATGCACGTGAGGAGAGCCCCTCTGCTGGAACTCAATCCTGTAGAAAAAATCTTCAATAAAGCCTACAGGGTTTGTTTTGTGACTCAATACCTCTGCAAAGAATTTGTTAAATCTGAAGTCGAAATATCTTGCACAAGTTACTGGGTCAGACTTTATGAGTTTACTTTTGTGTTCCCAGCTCATGTTCCTGATTTCCTCTTCGGTGTAGGTCACATTATCAATAAGCTCTCCCAGTGTTTTAAGTAACGGTGTCCATTTTGTTTCCGCTGCAGAAAATGAACAGAACCAAGTGGGTAAACCCAGCTGCCTGATCATAGCGAAAATGTCCTTTTTTGCTTTTTCCCAGTAAGGGGGTGATCCTCGTAGATTTCTGAGAACATGAAATCCTTCATTTAGTCGAACAATAGAGTCCGCAGTCTGGGAGTCAAGTATTTGTGCAGCAGTGTATTTTTTACCCGGTAGTTTGCATTTCCGCATAGCAAGCATGACTTTGTCCTGGATTTGCTTAATTTGTAATCTTTTCAACTTGTAAAATAGATTTGGTATACACTGTGCACATCTCCTATCCACATTTCTTAACTCCCATTTGCAAATATTACTGTAATGCAAAGGAACAGTTCTTAATTTGTTGTCTGGTCTTGCTTCACCACAATAGATGGTAGGAAAGACTAAAAATTCATTTCTATCTTGAAATATACTAAGAGGGCTAAAGTTTTCACCAGGGGCAACACTCAAAACCTGATTAAATTCTCGAAAGTAAATACTTTGCATTAGAGTGTCCATATTGCCGGTCGGCCTATCATCCATACTACCTTCCTCTGTCCAAGCTTCTGTGATGGTTTCTTCCACTGAATTTGTAATCGATGTCGAATTTAATTCATTTTCATCATCTGATTCATCATCTTGGCAATCTCAGAATTCATTCAATTCTATACTTTCTGCTTTAAATAAAGTACTATTCTGTATCAGCCATTGGGTTGCTGCGAGGACTTTGTTTGGGCGTATTCTTTCAAATGCCATAGAATGCTTAAAACTCATACTCCGCTTGAACTTCAAAGGTATAGTTTTATTTTCACTCAGAAGTCGAGGCAATAACTGTAGAAGTTACATCAGCAGGAACGTTCACATTTCCTGTGATACTCATTTGGCCACCCCGAGGCTTTTCCCTTAACTGCATAAATGGGATTCTGGGTGCAATGAGCCTCTCTTCGAGGGGAGTATTGTTATAGCGGAAGAGATTGTGATATGAATTGAAAGAAATAGTAAAATATTAAATTTTAGATTTAAACTTTTTAAAGTCACTTTTGTCGAGAACTAAATAAATAACCCGAATAGTTAATATATTAGTTTCGATTTTTAAAAAAACTTAATTTAGGTTCAAAGTTCATAATATACAAACCAAATTCAGTTTCTCTCGATTTACCGGCATTAAATCATGAAATAAAAAAAAAAAGAAACGAGTTCATAATTATGTTATAACAATCTGATTAAAATTAGATGTTCCAAATCCGCTACCGCCTCTAGCGGATTCGGAACATCTAATTTTAATTACATGTAGATTGATTTTATAGCAGATTTGATTTAAAAATCCTTCCAAAATATTTATTACTTTAATGCAAATTCACCTGATGAAGAAAAAAAAAAATTAATTCAGCAAAAATTTAATTAAATGATAATGAAACACGCAGGATTAATGAGGTTGATTTATTTATTCAGTTTACGAAAAATGGTGAAGACCTACAATATTAACAATGAAATCTGATAAAATTACTATTGTAGAATTGCATATTTTTATGTAAACTAAATCTTAAACATGTAATTTTTGGCACTATATATATATATATATATATATATATATATATATATATAATCATATGTGGATTTCATACAAATGTAGTACAGTGTACATGCATATACATGTATATGAATTCAATTTTTTTTTTAGTAATTTATGTTACAGATTTTATTAATGTGGGCCTTCACCATTTTTCATACATTGAATAAATAAATCAACCTCATTAATACGGCATATTTCCATAATGATGGCGAATAAAATCAAGATATTACATAAATTGTCTAATTAATCTTAGAGGAAAGATTTTAAATGATTCAAATACTACAAAACGCGGTCCACCCCGACGACGACTCCTCTAAATGTATCACAAAATGTGTTTTTAAAAACAGCCACAGCATTTTTATTTTAAAACGGAATATTTTTACATTCGACTGGCCTTTGATATCCCAGACACAGTCGGTTGGTGTTTTATACATGTACAAGGACATATATAGACCCCCCCCCCTCCCCCCAAAAAATATGATACTAGCATATAGTTGCGGATCGTCAGTTTCCAAGCACCTGTGACATGCTTACATGATATGCACAAAGGGGAATAACTCTAATATTTTAGAATCACTCAAGAATTTTGTCGTCACAGTTCACCTGTGTATAATCAAACAAGATTATTCAAATAATATGAGATGTATGTATGTATAATCATGTTCATGTATAATATGTATAATAATTATTAATTATTCTTGTACTATATGGGTAAATATTGTCAGGATCCGCAACCAAGGTGACGCAATATGTGACGTAATCAACTAAAAAAAAACAAGGGAAAGGGGAGGTTGTGGTGTTTGTTGACTGTTTTCGTATGGACAGTACATGACAAAGTGAGTTTTTTTATCAGTTATATACCTGTAATTCTGTTGATAATGCCTGCGACCTTCTAGTTCTATGGCCGATTATTGGATCAAGTAAATCCACGATTTGTTTTATTGATTCCTTTCCAAATCGATACCGCCTCCGAATTTCCTCTTCAGTCATGTTTTGTACAGAAAAACGTTCTCTAAAAACCCTATCCGCTCTTCTTCTACCCAACTGACCAAACATTACGTTGGCCGCCATTGTTAATGAGCGTTTAAAGAAGCCCTCTTGGCTTCATTAAAATTAGAGAAGTTAATGAAGCTTTAATGCATCGATTCGTTCATTAAAACATTGATACAACGGAATTTAATGACACATTAAAATTGATCAGTTTAATGAAGCTTTAATTATTCATTAAATATTGATACAACCGGATCCAGGTTTAAATCATGATTCTGGGTTTTAAATTATATTGAGATTCTCTTTATAACATTTTCCCCCGATGTTTTGCCTTGTTGCTTCATGTTTTTTTTTTCAGTACTCTAAGCATATTGAGGTTCTCATTATAAATTTTTTTTTCTTTGGTCATTTTGTTATGGTCATGATGAATATTTTGATAAGAAATTCCTTAGATTTCTCCCTTTTCTCATAAGGGTTTAATAGTCTACTTTAATTTTCGTGTTGTGGTTATAATAATTTAAGTTCCACACCACATATTTGGCAGTTTTTATCGAATAATTGACCGCCGAAATATGGCTGAAATATTGCCGACTCGGCGTAAAAGAACAATAATCAATCAATCAATCGAATAATTGAAAATAAAAAAAATCAAACACTTTTTCCAATTTTATTTTTATTTTTTTAGTCGACTGCGTAAAATATGGAATTTTATTTATCCCCCCCCCCCGACCCAATTTTTAAAAAAAAAAAAATTCCCGTAAATCATTTAGTAAAAAAAAGTTGGCCTAAATCTAAAGAAAGGCAGTCTATAGAGAAATGCAGCAGACGGGCTGCATTACTAATTTAAGAGCACCCTAATGCAACAGTATTTTGTCTTATTTATTTTGCACAAATATTGAGACATATCGTTACTTACTTCAACGTCATAGTAGAAATGTATTCATTCACGAGAGCTTTGATCATAGCCGACAGGGTGTTGTCTTTCCTCTTCTCTAGGAAAGTAGACTTGAATAGCTTGTTTTGACTTTCTTACCCATTGTTGGTGGTGACAAGAACTCCCTTCCCGTATCTGTAAGCCCATACCCAGCGCTGCATTGATTTACATGAATTAGTGTTTTATAATTTCAATCTGTATCAATTCTCAATTGGAGTATTATTTTCAAGGATCTTTAAATACAAGAAAATATTTGAAAAAATATAGAGGCTACAATCATACTTCTTTAACGAGTTGCTATCATAAATGTTCACATAAATGAATAGGGGGAAAATCCAGTTTTTGATAAGGAATCATAAATGACTGAAGAAACAAAAATTTAAATGAAAGCCATGAAATATTTTGTAATAAAGCAAACCTTCTTCTCTGATAACCATGTCTTCGAGAACCAGTTTCTGAGACGAGTGTTACTACACCAGATCTCAGAATCTTGGAGCTTGTGAAGCGCCTCTGTATACTGCTCTTCAGTACAAGCATGGCCACATCTTCTAAGCATACTCAAAGACTCCTTCTTTGGAGCTTGAAACACCATTTTCAAGCTTAGACACCCATCTTTTCCAGCTTTGTTGACGGTGAAAATCACAGATGAACACAGAACTGCTTGTCAATTTGTATAAATAATGTTAACATGGTTAACAAAGAAGTTGATTAATCCATGAACTCAGAAGACTCATACATACAGTTCATAATGTCTGTAATATTATATTCTTTCTCATTAGAAACAAAAATTACAAAAGAGCTAATGTACTTGTAAATACTTCTTCAATGGCCCATATCTCTCTCTCACAATAATCGGTCTAAAACACTTTGGATTCCAGTTCCAGTTTTGTGGCTTTTCTGGATCTTCATCCATCCAGCGTTTTATGGTACTTAACCCTTCCTTTATTGCATTCTTTGTCTCATGTTGGACAACAAACTCTGCAACCACACTGAATCCCATGTTGGTCTTCACAGCAAGGAAGAATAACGGAAGGGCATATTTAGTGGTCCGATAAGTGGCACCTAAGAGACAGAGGGCATTACCATACCTTAAATAAAGAAGTAATAATGATAAATCAGCTTTACAGCTTTTCTGGGATATAAAAAGAAGCAGAAAAATCTCATAATTGGTGTATTCCATAACTACCATGAAAATTCCTGGCCTTTCCTACTTTTTCTTTGTAAATCAATCCTGGCAGTAAATTTGCATTTGAGCAAGCAAGTATATCATTGTTGAACTATTTATTCTTTATCACAACTAACAGAAATTAAATCATACAAACACACTAAAAGTTAACTTTATGAATTGATAAACATGTACATGACTCACCTGTACATTAGATGTCTCTGAAATCGGGTCTGATGACAGAAAAAGAAGTCTGTGGTTTCTGCTTTCATCTGTGGGCACACCTCATCATCCTGTTCAATGCAATCAACTCCTGACAGGTCTTCATTTGCTGTTGGAAGAGATTGATTGATTATTGTTGTTTTACGCCGAGTCGGCAATATTTCAGCCATATTTCGGCGGCTGTTGGAAGAGAGGATGCCGGAAGAAAAAAAATAATCATTTGGGTAGCTTCTTTCCCATTCAGATAGTAACAACAGGAGATTCTTGATATATTTTTGAATATCTGAAATACATTAATCGAAAAAATAAACAATTATACACAAACACAATGTCATACTACTGGTAGTAAGCACATGAAGTAGAGCTTTGTAAAGTCAGTTAAAAAAAAAAGATTAGTTTTGAGAGGTGTTCCTTTATATAAATATTGCATGTAGTTGAGTGTAACATTTAAAGTTTTCATCCAAAGAATTTTCCCGTCAACAGGGCCCAGTCGAGGTTGACAATAGTTTTTGAGGGGTGAAAATTTTTAATGTTACACTCAACTAGATGTAATATTTTTTTTTATATTATCCTAAATGTTTATGCAACTACATATAACAGTGAACCCTGCGCGCATAAATTCTGTACAGTCACTATTTTGTTTTAAATTATTATTTTTAACAAATATTTCTTTCAACTAATTTATATAAAAATATAATCTATTCAAATATTTTAGTTGACATATCATGGGTGATGAGATTTGTGCTACTGGTACATCTAAAAGAGTAAGAATGTATGAAAAGAGTATTATGCAAAGTATTATGGACTCAGATATAATAGGAATAGCTGGGAAAAACAAGGTAATAATCCTTTTGGAAACATGCGTAACTATAATGCAAAATAATTACCTAATGCGAAGCATAGCTCTGTATATGTGCATCCTGATGGTAGTAACATATAACATGTTGTAGAATTTTATAATATACGTATTCTTATAGTTTTAACTTGAAAGTATTTCGTCAAAAAAAAGGAAGTTATTGAGATTTTTGTATCAGCCAATCAGAGTGAAGCGCACGTGCATGCGCTAGGGTTCATGCTAATTTGACGATGTCATCTTGTCTAGACTACTAATGTATCATTATATTCTGAGTTTCAAAGCAATTCGTGAAGAAATATAAAAGGCATGGCTATATTAAATATATCACACAACATGCCTATTAACTCTAATAAGGTTTCATCTCAATCGGATGAGTAGTTTACGAGAACACTCGCGGACAAAAAAGTACCGGAGAAGAAATTCTGAAACAATATGTTCCCAAACTTCGTTTGGGGAACATAACTGAATGAAATATATGGAGATAACGAACAGTATTCAAGCTCAAAAGTCCATTAAACAATTCAAAATAGGAGCAGAGCAAACACGGACCTCCAAACATCAGAGGTTCAACAATTCAGTGTGTAAATCATGGCCTAACAATTAGTATGAAAAACGTCAGTCAGCATTTGACTCAATGATAAATTGTATTTGCTGACAAGGTCATTGTATCGACCATAGAACTTACGAAATGATGACTTTAAACGAGACAGCTGGTATTCTTGTTTCATCAACTTATTTGTCAATATTTTACCTCGTTTTAGAAATTGTACATACGTAGAGCATGCTCTTGCGTATCGAATCAACTGAGAGATCTATAACCTATAGCTATATTATTAGTATAACTGGAAATCGATATATTGTTTTAGGACCTGAAATAATTCGTTTAACTTTTTTCGGTGAGAAAATGGTGAAAAATTATCAGATGTATTTTATTATTTTATACATATAGATCGGAAAGTCCAATCAATCTTTACTTGTATTGAAATGTCTTGTTCCGTGGATAACTTGCGTCGGACCGGTCCTTCGGATAAGACCGTATAAACCAAAGTCCCATGCCGCAGTAGGTGTTGGCACGAAAAAGATCCCTCACTGCTCAATGGCCCCGAGTGCCGAGCATAGGTATAAAGGATGAATCGTTTAAACGTCCAAACCTGCCCCCCCCCCCCCCCCGATAATTTACAAAAAATTAAATTAAAGATTTTCTACATAATTTTGCCTCAATCTTTCCATCAAACATTGTAGTTTATTAATTTCATTTTCAATTTTTACTTCCTTGCACTGTAATTAGGTATTTATGTGATTAATATAGCAGGGGAATGTTGTTTACATCGATTTCTCATAGACTTTAGGCCACACCCCCATTTTGCAAGCTCATTTTTTATATGAGCGCTTCTAATTCAAGAGGCTAAATCTTACAAAGAAAGAAGTGTTTGATTTTTATAGATTGGAAATAAAGTCATTATACAATCAGGACTTTTTTACACACCTTGATGGATTAACTCAGAAATGATTCCTCCTGATTTCTTTGTCGCAGATGTTCCAGTATCACTAGCAGCTGATAACAGAAAACCAGTTTTAAAATAAGTTAATTAAATTAAAGAAAAATAAATGAAAATTAAATTAATAATTCAAATTATCCAATATACCTTCAAATAATTTAATAGCATATCAAGTATTTGGTGAGAAAATGAAGAAGCACTTCAAGATGAAGATGACATAGCACCTCCAGCTGAAGATGCTGATGGAGTACTTGTAACTCTCAGTGGAGATTTCTCAGTGCTGAAGCTTGAAACCCCTGTTTTTGACCTTGGGGACCTTCGAACTGCTGTACTAGTACTTAGTAACTGTCTCTTTACTGAATTTGTGGCTAGGTCATGTTTCCTAACTGGCAAAGATGGTGGTGATGGAGAGAGTGGTGAACTATCTTGTGATGATGTTATTGATGCTTTCTCTTATGTGTCTTTTGTGATTCTCTGAAAATTTTGTCTTTGGGGGAGACGGCATTCTACCTATGTTAACAAGACAAAATATTCTTTAAGCATACAATTATTGTGTATCATACGATAGTATGTAATGGATATATGCCGAATACTGTTCTATATGTAAAATTATCAGACTGTTTGAGGCCCGTTAGGGCCGAAAACAGTCTGATAATTTTACATATAGAACAGTATTCGGCATATATCTTACCTAAATCATTGCTATTTAAATGTCCAAAAGTTACCTGGAGGAGTCCGATAATTACACATTGGGAGTTCAGGCATCAATAGTTTTCTACCTGAAACCATCTAATAAGTAGACAAAAGACAAGAGGCCCAAGGGCCTTAACGGTCACCTGAGTATAATACAATAATTTAAAGGATGCATAGAGTATAATATGAACTGAAAGGTGAAGCTTTGTTGCCCAAAAGAAAAAAAAAAATAGGGTGATCATGATCAACAAAATAATTGGTCTTAATATTCATTAACAGTTCATAAATTAGGTTCTAATCTGTTCCCCATTTATCACTATCACCATACAGTATATTAACAAATTATCAATGCTTCTCTACTATTTTAATCCCTTGTTGAAATCACTTACATTGGCCTCTCTTGGTCTTTGATGAACATTTAATAAGACAAGTTATTTTTGTCTCATTTTTATTTATCTACTACTTACAAGTCTATCTGATCATGAAAACAATGAAAGTACTTTTTAGCTCACCTCGACGAAGTCGAGATGAGCTTATGCTATACCCCCGGCGTCGGCGTCGGCGTCGGTGTCGGCGTCGGCGTTAGCGTCGGCGTCCCAGGTTAAAGTTTTAGGAGCAAGTCCCATTCCCAAGTAACTATAAGCCCTACCTGGACCAAACTTGCATGGATGATGCATCTAGGGATGGACACTACCAAACTTGCTTCGGATGCTGGATCTGACCTAGATTTTCCAGATGAGTGACCAGGTTAAAGTTTTAGGAGCAGGTCCATTCCTTAGTAACTATAAGCCCTACCTGGATCAAACTTGCATTGATGATGCATCTAGGGATGGACACTACCACACTTGCTTCAGATGCTGGATCTGACCTAGATTTTCCGGATGAGTGACCAGGTTAAAGTTTTAGGAGCAGGTCCATTCCCAAGTAACTATAAGCCCTACCTTGACCAAACTTGCATGGATGATGCATCTAGGGATGGACACTACTAAACTTGCTTCGGATGCTGGATCTGACCTAGATTTTCCAGATGAGTGACCAGGTTAAAGTTTTAGGAGCAGGTCCATTCCCAAGTAACTATAAGCCCTACTTTGACCAAACTTGCATGGATGATGCATCTAGGGATGGACACTACCACACTTACTTCGGATGCTGGATCTGACCTAGATTTTCCAGATGAGTGACCAGGTTAAAGTTTTAGGAGCAGGTCCATTCCCAAGTAACTATAAGCCCTACCTGGACCAAACTTGCATGGATGATGCATCTAGGGATGGACACTACCAAACTTGCTTCGGATGCTGGATCTGACCTAGATTTTCCAGATGAGTGACCAGGTGAAAGTTTTAGGAGCAGGTCCATTCCCAAGTATCTATAAGCCCTACCTTGACCAAACTTGCATGGATGATGCATCTAGGGATGGACACTACCAAACTTGCTTCGGATGCTGGATCTGACCTATATTTTCCAGATGAGTGACCAGGTTAAAGTTTTAGGAGCAGGTCCATTCCCAAGTAACTATAAGCCCTACCTTGACCAAACTTGCATGGATGATGCATCTAGGGATGGACATGGCCACACTTACTTCGGATGCTGGATCTGACCTAGATTTTCCAGATGAGTGACCAGGTTAAAGTTTTAGGAGCAGGTCCATTCCCAAGTAACTATAAGCCCTACCTTGACCAAACTTGCATGGATGATGCATCTAGGGATGGACACTACCAAACTTGCTTCGGATGCTGGATCTGACCTAGATTTTCCAGATGAGTGACCAGGTTAAAGTTTTAGGAGCAGGTCCATTCCCAAGTTACTATAAACCCTACCCGGACCAAACTTGCATGGATGATGCATCCAGGGATGGACACTACCACACTTGTTCAGATGCTGGATCTGATCTAGATTTTCCACATGTGAGACCAGGTTTAGATTTAGGAGTAGTCTCATTCCCAAGTAACTATAAGCCCTACCTGGACCAAACTTTCATGGATGATGCATCTAGGGATGTACACTAACCAACCTGCTTCGAATGCTGGATCTGACCTAGATTTTCCACATGAGTGAATTTTAGCCATATTTTAACCAAATTAGCATGGATGATGTATCTAGGGATGGACACTTCCAGACTTGCCTTGGATTCTGAATCTGATGTACATTTTCCAGAAGAGTGACCAGGGTAATTTTTTTGGAGTAGCTATATAATATTATGGCCTGTTATGATTTAACTTGCATAGATGGTGCATCTAAGGATGAAAACTTCCAGACTTGCTTTGGATGTTGGAACTGACCAAAATTTTCTTGATTACTAAACAGTTCAAAAGTTTTTTTGAGCAGGTCTATAATTAAATCAAACTTGCATGGATATTGATCTTGGGATGTACCCTAACTAGAAAAAAAATATGATGTGAAATTTGCCTTACATGTAGATAACATTCGTCGAGGTGAGCTTCGTAATCTTTGATTACCTATGTTTGTATTATACAATAAAAGTTTTTGCATAATTCTCTTATTCTATTTACCTTTCAAGTACATTATTTACAGTGACAAATTATCAAAAGTAAATGGCAAAGGGGAATAACTCCTCTCAATAGAATACAAACTAATAGAGCCCTGGCCATGACCAGAACACTTGAGCAAATGGTCCGGATGTTCAAAAATCTGGTAAAAATTCCCTTCCTTATAAAAATATTTACTCTATTTACCTCAGATATGCCCAGGTGCGGAGAAGATTTTTAAAGAAATAATGCATTTTAACTACAGATTCACTATATTATCAATAGAGCCCCCCCCCCCCCCAGAAACACCAGACCTTCTGACCCCTGGGTCCATAAGTTTGCTCATCATTACTAATCACTTTGTTTATCTGCTTAACGCTAAGGAGCAAACAGGATTATTTAATAGAATTAATGCATTTTCAATATATTATCAAGAGCCCCACTCTCACACCAGCAAATCTGACCCAGGGGTCATGAAATTCACTACTCTGAAAGAAGCACTCTTGCTCATCATAACTATACACTTAGCTTCTTTGCTTTTTTAACCAGAAGAAGAAAAGAATATTTTCAAAGAAAGTTTGCTTTTTCACTTTATAATCAATAGAAGCCCCCCCCCACCCCCACCCCTCACCAGAACCCTTAAACCTGGGGTCATAAAATTCACAATTTTGGAAGAGGCATCCTTGCATATCATAACAATGTACTTAGTCTGTTTAAAAAATACCCAGGGGCAGAGAAGAAGATTTTCAAAGAAATAATTCACCTAGACTATAGGATCTATATAGCCCCGCCCTAGCACCAGAACTCCTGTCCCCAGGGCCATGAATTTCCCAATTTTGGAAGAGCCATCCTTGCTTTTCATAACAATGTACTTAGTTTGTTTAAATAATACCCAGGTGCAGAGAAAAAGATTTTTAAAGAATTAAAACATTTTCACTTTATAATCAATAGAGCCCCGCCCTAACACCAGAACCCCTGATCCAGGGGCCATGAATTTCACAATTTTGGAAGAGGCATCCTTGTGATTATCATAACTATGTATTTAATGTGTTTCAATAATACACAGGAGTAGAGAAGAAGATTTTCAAAGAATTAATGCATTTTCACTATATGATTAATAGAGCCCCACCCTAACACCAGACCCCTGACCCAGGGACCATGAAATTCACAATTTTGGAAGAGGCACTCTTGCTCATCATAACTATGTACTTAGTTTGTTTATCTAATACCCAGGAGCAGAGGAAAAGATTTTCAATGAATTGATGCATTTTCACTATATAATCAATAGAGCCCCGCCCTAACACCAGAACCCCTGCCCCTGGGGCCATAAAATTCACAATTTTGAAAGGGGCACTCTTGCTCATCATAACTATGTACTTAGTTACTGAATTTAATACCCAGGAGCAGAGAAAAATATTTTCAAAGAATTAATGCATTTTCACTATATAATCAATAGAGCCCCGCCCTAACACCAGAACCCCTGCCCCTGGGGCCATGAAATTCACAATTTTGAAAGGGGCACTCTTGCTCATCATAACTATGTACTTAGTTACTGAATTTAATACCCAGGAGCAGAGAAGAATATTTTCAAAGAATTAATGCATTTTCACTATATAATCAATAGAGCCCCGCCCTAACACCAGAACCCCTGACCCAGGGGCCATGAAATTCAGAATTTTGGAAGAGGCATTCTTGTTCATCCTAACTATGTACTTAGTTACTGAATTTAATACCCAGGAGCAGAGAAGAAGATTTTCAATGAATTAATGCATTTTCACTATATAATCAATAAAGCCCCGCCCTTACACCAGAACCCCTTCCCCTGGGGCCATGAATTTCACAATTTTGGAAGAGGCACTCTTACTCATCATAACTATATACTTAGTTAGTTTATTTAATACCCAGGAGCAGAGAAGAAGATTTTCAAAGAATTAATGCATTTTCACTATATAATCAATAGAGCCCCGCCCTAACACAAGAATCCCAGACCCTGGGGCCATGAATTTCACAATTTTGGAAGAGGCACTCTTACTCATCATAACTATATACTTAGTTTATTTAATACCCAGGAGCAGAGAAGAAGATTTTCAATGAAATAATGCACTTTCACTATATGATCTATATAGCCCCGCCCTAGCACCAGAACCCCTGACCCTGGGGCCATGAATTTCACAATTTTGGTAGAGGACTTAATGCTCACTACAGTGATGCCAACAGTTTGACTGCTTGATGTCCAGGAGTAAAGAAGAAGATTTTTAAAGATTGCATTAATTTTGGTGGTTTAAGCCCCACCCCTCAGGCCCCAGGGGGGCAGGGACCATGAAATTCACAATTTTTGTTCCCCTTCACCCATAGATGCTATATGCCAAATTTGGTTGAAATTGGTTGAGCGGTTTCAGAGAAGAAGCTAAAAATGTTCAAATGTTAACGCACATCGCACGACGCACGCCGACGGACAAAAACGGATAGCAATAGGTCACCTGAGTGACTCAGGTGACCTAAAAAGAGAAAGTTTTTTTCTCTCTTTAGACAGTAAAATCAGTCAGTGAACTCTTTTGTTTCACTCATTCATTCAATGGCAGTCTTTTGGCTTAGCAGGAACTATGGACAGTGGTCAGGTGATGAAGGATTTTTTTATGATTCGGAATCTTTTTTTTAAATACGTTCGACATTGATACAGATACAGTGTTGGATATCTTCAAAATGCATTAAAAGTAAAAATGCGGATTGTTATCTAAAATTTTGATTGGATGATAGAATGAAAGTGTAAGTAAATAACAAAATTGGTAAGATATATGCAGATTATGTTCAGTTGTAAATGATTACCGAGTAATTATTTCCAGTTACTTATAATTCGAGACATATTCTGATCATGGAAAATAAAGTACATGTAGCTTTTGATTTTTTAATCATGTTACAGTAACTAGGTAAATATTCATGCTTTCAGAGTTCACTGTTTATATTTACCCCTTGCAGCCATGATTTTGGGACACATTCTACGCTTTCATCATCCACAAAATGTACAACTACATACATGATTCAGTTAAGAGAGCCTAAAGTTTGAAAAATATATTCTAAATAAATATTTCTGAAAGTGTTAGTGTAGATAATCATATGCAGTAATAATCATGGTAATCTTGGATTATTTTAGCAAATTGTAAGAATTATCAATAATGAATTCACGTCCTGTAAGTAATAAGTACGGCATATGTTAAATTGGTTATAGATGTTATATTACACTTGCTTTTAGTAAAAATGATTTTGAGTAACTGTTAAAGTTCATTCATGCAGATATAACACGGCAGCATTTATTTTTACTTTATCCATATTTTAATTTAAATATTTTAAACTAAGCAGTAGTCCTAAAGTTTTATGGATTAATTTCAGTATTACATTTCTAAACACATACCATTTTTAAACATGCAGCAAAGCTCTTGTTTGACTGGTGATACATGTTACATTTGGAAGTTGTGTTGTAGTGGAATAAAAACAAATTTGTTGTCATGGTGAGAAGGTATTTTCAGACACCTTGTTGTTAGTTTACCAGCCTCAATTGTTTTTATAGTGTAACTTTGGTGAGAGAATTGTGCATGATCAATGATGCAAGAGTCACATGAATAAGTGAAGGAACATTCTGACGAATAGGAGACTCTGCAGAGAAAAGCCTGTCTGTCCCTGTTGAGAGGCCGGATTACCTCACAGCATTTCTTCCTATCAGTTCTGTAAACATTGTTTGGTCTTTTATGCATTATTTTTCTAACTTTCGCATGTTCCGGGATGACATCGGTTTCCATAGACTCAAATATCCTTTTAACTAATTGAGCTGCTGGACTGTTCCCTTTTCGAACTTTACGCTTCAACTGCTGCATATAATTTTCGAAAGGCCATGCTGCACAGTTTTCGAATGAGCCAAATGCGTCTGCCTCTGTTTGTAAATGCAAGAGACTGTGTATATTATAGACATAAAACTCCTCTCCATACAACCTGCGACAACTCCGTGCAAAGTAAAACAGTAAGCGGTGTGCATAATTTGAATAAAGCGAAACAAGGTATTCATTCAAAAGGATAGTTATTGCCACGCAAAGACACATAAAATGTTTGTACAAGTTTTGTGACAAGACGCCTTTTAAAGCAAATTGTCCTGTATATAGAAAGAACTGGCGAAATTCGGTAGCTTTCCATCTATCAACTTCCTCAAGACTTCTTGGATTTCTTGCAAATTCTTTAGGTATATAATGTGCAAAAGACACAAGTTTAGTACTTATCTGAGAAATCTGACCAATGGACAGTCGATTATTCGCTCTCGGACCCCGCATCCAAGTTAACAGAAGCTTTTTCATTACACCAAGGCACACCTGATGCATGTAATCCACAGGAAAGTCTTGTACCATATCTATTGGAAGGTCAAGAAATGAAGATCAGGCATCTTGTTTATGATGCTCTTCTTGTGTTTGGTTCCGGAATGATGTATTTGTTCTGAAAACAAGATTATCTATGACTGGATAGATCACCCTTCCTATATATTGCCCACGTTGCTCACATTTGTCACATCTATAATACCCAGAATATTGTTTGACACACTTGACAAATGATTTTGCTGGCGCATCACAAATTATGCACAGGACTTTGATTTCAAAATGTTCTTCATTGATGTTTATTCCATTGGTTATTAAATTATTTAGGTCAATAATATTTCCATTAAAGAATTCTAGGTTCGATGGTTTTGAAGTGCCAACAATCAATGTTATAGGGGACGCTTTTGGATGTTTTGAATTGCAAATGAGTCCTTGTATAGGCCATACTGTTGTTTTGCTGCTTTTGAACACAGGAAGTCCATCGATGTTCAGAAATAGGATTAATTTATTATTAAGCGCCTCAATGTCCGTTTGAGAGTATTTCTTTAATGTATTAAAAATCATTATTTCAAGTCAAAAGTGAAAATAATCCATGTCTGAACCCCTCCGCAACTAGTTGCGCGAGGGGATAATAAGCATTTGTATTAAAAAAAAATAGCAATGCTAAAACTTGTTTACCATTAAGTCAATACAATTACAGCTGCATATAGTCAAGAGATTGCTTGAATGAGGATGATTAGGAACAAGATAAGCAGTGAAAAACATTTGCTAATTAGATAATTAGGTTATTTCAATAAAACATAGTCTTATGTTTATAGCATGATAGGGCCACCTTTCAAAAATTGTTTGGTTGTCCTCTCCCAACTGACCGGCTAAAAATGGCCCGAAAGTTTTAATCAGCCAAAACTTTTTTTAACCTTCAAAAAACAATTTTTTAAAAGATTTTTTCTGGAAAACATATTTTGAAAATTCAGCATTGATGTTGATATTTTCCAGGGAAAAAAATTCTCACCTACCTACCGAGCCCAATTTTTCATGTTGGGTTGGGAGAGGGCAAGCAAACATTATTTTTAAGTTGGCCTCGGCAAAGACTTTTTAAAAGCAGGGAAAAATGGACAGCAACGCAATTTATTAAGAAATAGAATACTTACATCTCTTTTGCGTTTGGCCTCTTCATTTTTGCGACGATGCTGCTCCATCTTCCCATCTCTCTTTCTTTTGAGGTCATCCCTCATGTTCCTCCAAACACGCTTCACTGCCTCTGTACAATAAAAAAGAAATAGAGTGCATAATGACCAAAATGTACGTCAAATACCTTTAAATTTTTTTTAATCAGCCAATTCTATAAATATTTAAGTAACAGTGAGTTCGAGACTTTACACCTGTACACCTACTTTATACTTGTACTAATGCTTAGACATACACGTTTTATAATAATAAATTTTTCTGTAGAGAATCTTTGCTAGACATTTTACACTTCTCTAATAAAATCCAGACAACTTAACTGTACCTCAGACATCTGAATGAAAAAAGCAACGCTGTACATCATAGGTCTGGCTTTTTATAGCAGTACGATCTACTTGCCAATACACATCCATTTTGAAAAAGTTGAATCCCAAATTTAGCTCCCCACAAGCCTAGTGCCAATTTTCACTTTGGGAATGAATACAACTTAGTTTTGCATATATTTATAATTTAGTGTGCTTTTTTTTCTTTTCTTTTTTTTTTTTTAAAAATCACCATTTATACAACTGCAGCTCCATCCTTCTCCAAGAATTTGAACAAAGTTGAATCTGTACTACTTCAAAAAGCATGCATATTATTTTATATGACTAAAATTATAATGGTCCTGTTACTGTGTTTTTTAAGATCTTTTTTTTCTGTATACATTCCCATGTTAAAATAATTATCTTCCCCTATCAAGACTACAACCCCCCCCCCCAAAAAAAAAAAAAAAACTAGAAATATGTCCATAGGACATGAATTCCCCGCCGAGGGTATATTAGTAATGCAACATTTTAACACAAATTGAGAAAAGTGAGGTCAAGGTCAAAGGAAAGGTCAAGGTGAGAAAAATTGATGCAGTTGAATAGCTTACATCAGTATGTATTAGCGTATGAAGTTCGATAAAAATATTATGAATAGTATCTTTAAAACTGAGCTAAACACTAATTTAAGAAAAGTGAGGTCAAGGTCAAAAGAAAGGTCAAGGTAAAAAAATGTTGATGCAGTTGAATAGCTTACATCAGTATATATCAACATATGAAGTTTGATTAGACTATCTTGAATGGTATCTTTAAAACTGAGCTAAACACTAATTTAAAAAAGTTTGGTCAAGGTCAAAGGAGAGGTTAAGGTCAAAAAATGTTGATGCAGTTGCATAGCTCTCATCAATATCTATCAGCATGTGAAGTTTGATAAATATATCTTGGATAGTTTCTTTGAAACTGAGCTTTGAACAGAGCTAAACGCAAAGTGTGACGGAAGGACAGAAGGACGGAAGACGGACATGACAAACACTATATGCCCCGGCCATATTCATGGCGGGGCATAAAAATTAAGGCAGGATCATCATATAACCTAATTTTCCAAACCATATATGAGGACACCCACTTTTTCAATGGTTTTATACATAGTCGGCGCATGTTTATCTATTGTTCTTAAGTAGCAGTCTCCGTAAGAATCATGCAAAATTCAAAATAAGTGGCATACTTTTAATTAAAAATTAATTTTAAAAGTAAATTATTTTTAGCAAAAGGGTGCTCCAAATTCATTTATATCATTTACACCTGTTGTTTTTGTTTATTTACTTTAAATTTGGACTGTTTATTACATGGATAGCAAAATCAGATTTCCTATACATTCTATGCAAATTAAAAATGCTAAAATGTTCTATTACCAGTTACACCCATAAGTTTTGTATTAAAAATCTAAATATTTCTGGTTTTATGAATTTTATGATAAAAATAGATTGTTTGGAAACTAATGCAAATCTTTGTGAAGAACGTTTGTAAAACTGTGAATTTTAATCCCAAATTACCTCCCTTTGCGTAACTCTTCATTGTTGAAGTTACAATAGCAGCAGAAACAATATGGCGGAAGAAGTACCTTGGACAGACGACACATTTCTGCAGTCTTTCTTTGTTTACCGACACTCCATGTCCATTTTGACCAGATGGTTCAGAGTTAGTTTACTTGAAAGATTGTAACAGATCTGTATCTGGCCATTTACGTTTCCTTAATGTTTCTTATGATGAGAAGTATGTGACAGAAGGACTTTTGATGTGTGCACGTGTTGGTATTTTCCGTCTCATACCATATTTTACCGTTTGTCCCTATCACCGAAGCTCTTTGGGATTAAATTGGAAAAGAAAAACATCCTGTGTCTTCCCGGAACACTTGGGAAAGTGCAAAGGTGATAGGTCTATCTCACTTAGAACAAGTTACGCACTAATTTCTCAGCGAGGGATGTTTCTGCCAATAGGATCAGGTAAGTTTGCATAATTTTTATCATACTTTTTATGCATTATTGTAGTGAGGGAATTTATTGTGATTTATCCACTTGATTGATATTTAAGCAATTTTGATCCTATAAAACATATTTAATCATAAATTAATAATATTTTAATTATTTCAATGAATTTACAATTGTAAATAATGCAATCCTGATAACAGATATAAGTAACATTAGTCTCTGATGATAATGTTCAGGTGTTTATGTATACTGCTTATTTCCCCTTCTGCAATTCATTTTTTTTAACAATTGTAGGTCATATAGATGCTTGTTAAATAAGCAAGTAATTTATTGATGAAATATTTCATTTACAAAGTAAGATTAATAATTCATATGTAAATTTATTTTAGCCATTTGCAAAGCATGTAAGTCACAAATCTCCAGTGATCTAGAGACTTTTCCAGATGTGGTACGTTTTTTTTTCCTTTTACTTTTTCAGGCTACATGTTTTTGATCACACACAGCAACTGAAAACAAATGTACCATGTATAGTACATATACATGTACTAAACTATATGTGCTTTTCATCTGTTTATTAACTGGCTATCATTAAGATCAATGTAATTTTCAGATTATTATAAAGTTAATTATATCTTTATTGCATCATTTTCACATTCTGGTAGTATTACTTACACATTTTATTTTTCAGTTATTTACAATGTAAAGAGCTATTACAAACGTAAACATAATTCAATAAATTTTGATGCAGTTTGAGATTTTAAAGTAATTACCTTTTTTTTATTATGAAGGTTGATGTGTTTTCTAGTGATACTTGCTGCTTTGAACACCTTTTACAGGATCAGGTATGTAATTTTGTATTAACCCCCTCCCTCTCCCCCCCCCCCCAAAAAAAAAATTATATGTTTACCAGTATTTATACTTTTACTCATTTAGTGTTTAAATTTTTGTCCTTCAGGTAGACCTGACTGATGAAATTTCTGATTTAAATCAGGTTTATATGATGTCAATGTAACACTTAATGTGTAATTAAGTTTTTGAAAACAAGAACAATTTTTTTTTTCGAAGACATGTATACGTATACATGTATTAATACTAATCAATGTTAAACAAGCATACTGCATTTATTAAAAAAAATATACAATTGAAAATATTTTTTACAGTTTCACCATGGATCAGGTACATGCAATGATTGCATAACATCAGAAGACAGGACAAAGAAAAATGAAGATGATGAACACATGGTATTAAAGTTCAAAATTTATTCAAATAAATAGGAGTATCAGTTTGTCTTGATGTATATTTTAAAATTATAATACATCATAAGGGCCCTGCATGAAAATGAAGGGGGTCCTATAATGATCACATTGCCTGTCTGTCTGGCAGCACTTCTGTTGTGACATGATTACATGTACTCAGTTTTCAACGTAACATTTTCAAATTTTACACAGAGGAATTTGACTATAAGAGACACACTGTTTGAAACTTTAAGGATATACATGTATCACTTTTAATTATACCCCCGCTCCGAAGGAGAGGGAATACCGGTATACTGTTTAACCCTTGTATGTATGTCAGTCTGTGACAAATTTTTGTCGCACTTTACTTAGCAACTACTCATTGTAGATGCTTGAAATTTTAGCACATTTTGTTTAGGCCTACCATATGGTGGGACTCATTTTATTTTTACCAAACCGATGTCAACTTCCTATATATCCGTGTGTCTGTCAGTACCAATTTTCTGTCGCAGTTTTCTCAGCAACTTCTCATCACAGATGCTTTAAATTTTAGCACAGTCTTTGTTTAGGCATGCCATATGGTGGTATTCATTTTTGTATCAATCAAATGTCAACTTCCTGTTTATCCTTGCATCTGTCTGTACCAATTTTCCAACACAATTCTCTCAGCAACTACTCATCGCAATTGCTTGAAATTTTACCCGTCTTTGTTTAGGCATGCCATATTGTGGGATTCATGAGAGCATATATTCACATCAGAGTGGGGGTATTACAAGTGAGCATTGGCTCACAGATTTCTCATTCTGTATGTATGTAATGTATGTCTTCTAAGTCCATCTCTGACAACGGAGAGGTTAAGCAGATGACCATGTACGTCTACGTGTATGTGTAGCTAGGAAAATCCCCTTATTTAATGCGATTTATGTCATCAGTTTTGCATACTGCGTAATTCTACAAGTTGTACACATGTAGATTCATAAGTACATGGAGGTAAGAATGTGTAGCTTGCAGTAATAATGTTCATGTTACTTAAACAACATTATAATATCAGTAAAATTATACATACATACATTGTTGTAGTATACAAGTTCCAACACTGAAATTTCCGAGCGTGGTGCTTCCACATGTTTACTTACTATGAAGGGAGATAATTCTATTTGAGAACTATGGAGCGCAATATGTGTAATGAAATCCACCACATTCCCCACCTGATATTGAAAATATCACTAATATATTTAAAACATGAAATGGATAATTCACAGATTTCTACTTGAAATAAAGTAATAAACAAATTATTGAGACATGTATATCATGTGATACAGTTTCATTGTTCAGAAAGGTTAAGTCTCAGTCCTCATGAATCAGAAGAACAAGTTCTGATACTGGCCTTGTGTAAGTCGTGGATTTGCCGTCCTTCATTATTCTCACTTCCACTTTACGCACTTTGTCGTCAGCACTTTTGATTGCATTAGTTACGGAATCAGGACAACTCGCCCCCAAGACAAGTCGCCCCCAACACTATTAAAGACAGCTCGCCCCCAGTTTAGGACAACTCGCCCCCATTATTTTTTCTTGTGAATTGCAAGAAAAAAAAACAACTATTATTCAATAAAGTATATTATATATGAAAATTTAAATTGTATTTAATATTTACGATTGTATTTGTAATAGATTATTAAGTGTTTGTTTATTTTTTCACGCATTTACATCATATTTTTGTATTAAGCAAACACAGTGTATGCATAAAATATTTATTATAATTTTCCTTTTTTCTTAGATTTTATTCTTATGAAATCAAAGAGCGAATAAATGCATTTTGAATCATCATATTTTTTAAATTTACATTTATATTAGTAAAATATGTCTACGTAAATAAAGCACATTGTCTTAAGTGTCTCTTAAGTGTTAAAACATCTTAATTATTTAATGACATATTAATAACGTTCCATCGACGGCGTTAGGAAACTTATGATAACTAAAATGAAAACATCAGACAAAATTTTAATGAAACCCCCCTTAATCACAAGTAATTTGAAACTTCAACGTGATGATTAATTAGGACATGCAAGCCCCGAAAATTACGTTTATTTCCTTGGTAAAAATTGCAACTTCAAAGTGATGATTAATTAGTTCAAACAAGCCCCGAAAATTAAGTTTGTTTCGTTGGTAAAAAAAATTGGCGTATCCAAGCTCCGAAGCAGCTTTAAAGTAATGAAGAATTAGGGCATGCAAGCTCCGAAAATTACGTATATTTAGTTGGTTAAAAATTGGCGTATCCAAGCTCCGAAGCAGTTTCAAAGTGATGAAGAATTCAAGAAAGCTTGTATTTGGAAACAAATAATTTAACGTGGTCCCTATATAAGGAAGAAATGACAGGATTTGGCATCAGTTTCATCATGACTGACTTGTGCATTGTATGCAATCTTCATCTCCGACAGCGCCAAGAGATTTTATGTTGCATTTCCTGCCAAGGAAAACAGCATAGGACACATAACTCAGGTTAGAAAAAACATATAATATTAAAAACATTATATCAATCGTGTCTTCTCTTCTATTTTAAGCGCAATTTTAGAGGCATAAATGCAAATATTGATGAATTTAATATAAACATATTGAAAATAACTGTGAATTGGACGAAGATATAGTGCTGAAAATAAATATTAGTGTTTATATTACATGTATATGCTTTATTTTCGATAAAGTTTAGAAAATTTAGAAAATTTATTTTCGGTTGTTTGTTATATTTTTTGAAATACAAATTATTAAGTGAAACTGACGTCAGGAACATTAAAAAAATATATCAAAATTAAAAAATATATACATATATATACTTAGATAAAAAATAATATATTTGACTTCTGTTGCTTTCTTAAAATTGGGGGCGAGTTGTCCTGAATTGGGGGGCGAGTTGTCTTGGGGACGAGTTGTCCAGCATTCTTAGTTACGATTCCAATCGGCCACTCACATCTTGCGGTGCTTGAGTCTTTCACGAGAACCACATCTCCAACACAGAGATCAGGTAAGATATTTTGCCATTTTGAAGTGTTATTAGGTATTCCTTTTTCCAGCGCTCCCAGAAAATATTAGCCAGATGTTGAACACAGCGCCACTGTGATTTACACATATCCTTGATGCTGAATGGTCCAAAATTGGTCGGAATGTTGTAAGTTTTCTGAGTCAGCAACATGTTTGGGCTGAGAATTATAGGGGCTTCTGGATCGGACGACACTGGGACGATTGTCCTTGAATTAACGATGGCACATACTTCGGCCATAAGAGTTGTCAATACTTCATGAGTAAGATGTTTTGAATGCAAGTCAATGAGCATTGAGTCGAGTATCCTCCGGGTAATCCCAATCATGCGTTCCCACACTCCACCCATGTGGGAGGAATGTGGGGGATTGAAGATCCAAGTCACCTTCTGATCTGATAGAAATTCCTGAACAGGCTTGTCTTCCACATTTATGGCATTGACGTCTAGATCATCAATTGCTCCAACGAAATTTGATCCACGATCAGATCGGATTTCTTTTACATTTCCTCTGAGAGCAATAAATCTTCGCAAGCAGTTGATGAAAGAAGAGGATGAAAGTTCTTCAATCACTTCTATATGAATGGCTCTGGTGTATAAGCAAGTGAAAAGTACGGCCCATCGCTTGCTGTTCGACACTCCACCTCTAGTTTTGCGAGTCGAAATTGTCCATGGCCCAAAAGTATCTAACCCAATGTAAGTGAAAGGAGGGCATGGTTGTATTCGGTCTGCTGGTAAGTCAGACATCAGTTGACTCTAGTATTTTCCACGTAGTCGACGGCACTTTACACACTTGTGTAGCAGTGAAGATATTAAGCGCTTCGCTCCTATAATCCAAAACCCTGCTGACTGCAGTGTCCCAGCCGTGAAATGTCTCCCTTGATGCTTTACCAAACCAATTCATGAAAATGACGTATTAGTAAGACAGCTGCATGATGATTCTTCGGAATGATAAGTGGATGTCTCTCGTTGATACACAAGTATCCTCTCTTCAATCTACCTCCCACGCGTAGCAAACCGTTTTCATCAATAACTGGATTTAAAGAGATGAGGCTACTTCTTCTGGGCAATGGCTTTTGCGATTGCAAGCACATAATCTCCTGCGCCAAAACCTCCTGCTGGACCATACGTATGATGAGGTCTTCGGAAGAAAGCGAGTAGTTTGAGACTGCAAGGTCCTTAGAAGAGTGATACTTCCGAGATAGTGTTCTCAATCGGTCTATGGATCTCACTAATACTTTCCAAGTAGAGAATCTCTCCAGCCTTTGACTTATATGAAATGTCTCAAATTGATCATTCTTGTTGTTTTTAGTTGTTTTCAGAGTTTCAACCTCTCTAGTCTTGCGAATTTCAGTGTCATTCTCAGGATCACAGAGATGATATTCTGTATTGAGATTATCTTCAATTGGTTCTCTGAGTTGAGGTGGGCCTAAGTTCCACCTGTTGTCGATAATGTCTTCAGCAGTCACATTTCTCGTGCCAGAATCTGCTGGATTAGACTTGGTTGGAACATAATTCCATTGGTCAGGTGTCGTAGACTTCCTGATTCGTTCGATCCGGTTTTCTACATACTTATAGAATCGCCTGCTTTGGTTATGTATATAACCTAGAACAACGAGACTGTCGGTGTAAAAACGCACAGAGTTGAAGCTCATGTCAAGTTCATCACTGATGATATCATATATCTGGACAGACATCACTGCTGCGCAGAGTTCCAAGCGTGGAACAGAATGTCCTTTCATTGGTGCGAGTTTACACTTTCCCAAAACAAATCCCACATGAATGTTGTTTGACGCATCAACTGTACGTAAATAGGCCACTGAGGCTAAGGCTGTTTCCGAGGCGTCCGAGAAAATATGAAGCTCTGTTGACAAGGTCTCATGTAGAGAGATGGGCGCGTATGTTCTTGGAATATGCACATCTTCAAAGAATTTCAAAGAGTCTTTCCAATTAGACCATCTGTCCAATAGATGAGGAGGTAAGGGATCATCCCAATTGTACAAACCTCTTAACGAATCTCTCATCAAGACTTTTCCAGAGACTACAACTGGCGCAACGAATCCAATGGGGTCAAATATCCCGTTAATGGTTGACAACAGTCCTCGCTTACTGAAAGGCCTTTCTCCCACTGATAAAGGATAAGTGAATGAGTCAGATTAAAGCTCCCACTTCAACCCTAAGCTCCTTAACATAGGAAGTTCGTCAACACTTAAATCAATTTCACTGAAGTCCTTTGCCCTGTCCTCAGGTGGAAACGCATCCATAACATGTTTGTCGTTTGATGCTACCTTATGTAAACGCAGATTACCGCCCACCATAAGAGCAGCTTGTGTTCGTTTAAGTAAGTCGATCGCTTCATCAGCCGTTGGAAGAGAAATCAACCCGTCATCGACATAAAAGTTTCGACTTACAAAATCTGTCACATCAGGTCCAAAAATATCCTCTTCGGCACAGTCAGCCTTCCGGAGGCAATACACAGCAACAGCTGGTGAAGGCGAATTTCCGAAAACGTGAACTCGCATTCGGAACTCTATCAACTGCTTGTTTATGTCATTATCTTTGTAACAGAAAAAGCGGAGGAAGTTCCTGTGTCTCTCGTCAACTAAAAAACAGTGAAACATAGACTCAATGTCTGCTGTTACAGCTACAGGTTCTTTCCGGAAACGCAAGAGTACACTTAGAAGTTTGTTGTTCAAATCTGGACCAGAAAGAAGTACGTCATTCAGTGAAATGTTCTGAAACTTGGCAGAGGAGTCAAATACAGCTCTGACTTGCGATGGCTTTTTAGGGTGGTATACCCCGAATATGGGTAGATACCAACACTCTTCTTTTTCCTTAAGAGGAGGTGCGATATCTGCATGGTTGTTGTCAAATATCTTTTTCATGAAGGACATGAAATGCTCTTGTTTTGTTGGGTCTTTCCACAGACTGACATCCAAATTTTGTGCTCGCTTGAGTGCTTACAATCTGTTGTTTGGTAGTCGTTGTCGCTTTTCTCTAAATGGCAATGGAGCTTCCCAATTACCTTCAACACTGAGATGAACATCTTGATCCATGGTTCTGATGAACTTCTTATCGTCTACAGAGAGACCAACTGTATCGTCAACCTTTTGTTTCATGAAAATAGAAGAATCCAAATCTTGAGAATAGTGTCCAGTATCTTTATTGTGGACTTCTACGTGTATATCATTAGGACATGGTTGAAACATGGATGCCCTCCCATTTGGTAGCAGGTAAGTTTTGTTCACTACAACAGATTTGGGATGATGAACCTTGTTTAAACATGATTCGCCTACTATCACCCAACCCAAGGTAAGTTTCTGTGCAAAGGGTGAATTTCTGGCACCTGTTCGCTGTTCTACTACGTGGTGCGCTTCTGGATTATCACGGCCAATCAAGATGAGAAACGGAATGTTTTCATCAATTTCAGGTATGTCATCTGCAATGTCTTGAAGGTGAGTATATGATTTCGCTACGTCTGGTGTGAGTATTTCATTTCGGATATCTGGAATGTGGTTACATTCTATGACAATGGGTATGTCAACTGATGACGATCCATCTAGAGATGAAGCAGTGAGATTACGGGCTTGTCTGCCTAGCATGTCAGTAACTCCAGCACAGGAAGTTAACTGATAGTCCGTCATTTCACTTTCAATATTGAGCTGATCGAAGTCTTCTGACTTTACCAGTGTTCTATTGCTTTGGTCGTCTATTATTGCGTATGCCTTTAGCGATTTACTTGGATTGTTGGTTTTGTGCAAGTTTACCAAAACTATTTTTGCACATGACTTCCCTGAGAATCCATCTCTACATATCTGGGTGCATGCTGATGTTGTGGAATTATCACCAGTCTTCTCCCCACCATGAGACTGTGGGTGTTCCGATGTGAAGTGCTGACGGATGAGAATGGCTTCCACATCGAATACAATGAATCTGAGCTGTACACTCCTTAGACTTGTGTTCATTAGAATTACAGCATTTGAAAAAAATTTTGTTCTCCCGCAAAAAACGTTTTCGTTCCTTAAGTGACTTGTCTCTGAAACCACGACAATCATTCAGACTATGACTAGCTTTGTGAAGGGGACACACCGTAGTGGACTTCACATTTTCTGAATTCTGTGTCACTCCAGTTTTCTCCGTGGCAATCCATTGTTTCACTTGATTGTTTCTCTGACCAACCTTTTCTTTCATTATGTAAGAATTTGTAGCATTCTCAGTGGTGTACATGAATCCAGGGTCGTTTCTCATTTTGCTGATATCCTTCATGAATGAAACAAAACATGAGAATGGAGGAAAAACGACAGCATGTTGTTTTTTGTACTTGTATGCATGAGTAGTCAATTTCTCCTGAATGTTGTGTGGAAGCTTACACAGTATGGGCGCTATACCAGAAGAAGAATTGAAATGGTTTAACAGACTTCTGTACTTCGAACTTGACATTAGTGACTCGATCTCACAAAGTAAGTCTAGCAAGTCGTATAATTTCACATTGTCTCTGTTAGTGAGTTTAGGGAAAGAAGATAATTTGGACATCAACACAGATTCTAGCAGTTCAGGACTACCATATCGTTCGTCTAGACGTTCCCAGATTCTCTTAAGGGCTTCCGCCGGATTTGAAACATTTGCTGACCTGATACTTGTGGCATATTTTGATGAAGTTGGTCCTAGCCATTTTGTGAGAAGATCTAGTTCTTCTGTTTTTGTTGTTTCCAATTCTTTTATTATTTCTTGAAATTGCGCCTTCCAGAATATGTACGTTTGTGGCTGTGGAGTAAGACGAGAGATGAGTAAGTCTTTCTTCAAGAGAAACTTAGTGAAGTAATTTATCTGGTCATGTCCATTCGTTGAAATATCTGGAATATTAGGTTGACTACGAAGAAAAGGTCGATTTTCTACAGTAGTTCAGGAATACATGGTTGGCCAGGAAGAAAGGCTGGCGCGTACACATTCAGTTCGGCTGCTGGTTTCGTTTCCTCCTTACAATTTATGGCTGACTGTTCACTTGTATAACGTTTGGTTCTCTCCATTGGGTCAATGTGCCTCAAAGCCTCCAACCTTTCCAAATCTCGCAGTATTGGTTTCTCATCTTCATTCTCAAGTGCTTCTGCTTCTGTCTTTGTCGCTGCTACTTCTTGTTGAGTGTTTAAGAGTTTCCTCAAGGATGCAGCTCGAGAGACTTCATCCTGTTCAGCGATAGCTGCTTTCTGTTTCAGTAATGATGTTTCTTGATGTACAAAGTCCAGCCGGACTCTTGCTGCCTATGCCTTAACACGCATGCGAGCAAGTTGTGATGATGAATTCGAGGTATATGTGTGTTTTGATTGTGTTGATCTGGAGATTCTTGAACGACGTGAAACATTTTCAAGTGCTGCTTGGCGTGATTCGTTAATTTTGTCTATCACAGAGTTCACAGATTCCTTACATTTCCGCATGAATGAAGAGTGCTCTTGATTCTCTTTAATACTTTCTTTTGTTCTAGTTTTTGTCAGGAGTGACACAAAGTTTGCGGAAGATGAGCAATATTCTGCATTGGCTTTTGAAAGGTAACTTTCAAATGTGTCCAAGTAATCTAAGTTTGTGATGGTAGTACTGAAGGAAGAAATAAGGTTTTCAACAACTGCCCATTGAGCGTCTAACTTTGTCTTATAATCCTCACGAAGCTCGTTAAATTGTTCTGCTGCCATTTCAGTCAGAGTCCGAATCCGTAATTTAGAATCTTTAAGATCCAACTTGTTCTCCATCGTTGAACTTGTGAAAGACATAAGATCAAACTATAGCAACCGAGGTTTCCTATCTGATTGACGATCAAATGTGAACCTCTTAGTCCATGTAGTGGTAACAATCTTTTTACTGTTCTGTCTCGGGCACAGAAAGTCTCAACCAGTTCATTCAACATTTATTGAATAAATCAGGTAAAAAGCTACAAAATAAAGAAAGTCGCATTCAAATGGTTGTTTTCTATCAATATAAACACCAAGTTAAATTTATACATGCAAAAAAGTTTTGACACACACGGCGTTCCATAGTAAGAAAATCTTGAAAATTGTTCAATATGAATAATTCTTTTACAAAAATGACATTATGGTATACAAATATAAGACATGATAAGAAGAATGTGAACTACAGAGCTACATCCTAAAAAAATAAAACCAAAAACAGCTCGGGTGAATAGTAACATGTTGACAACATCAGCGACCGTAAATCATCTGTATGCAATTTTTCACAAGAAAAACTTGCTGTTATAATATTCATGTTACTTAAACAACATTATAATATCAGTAAAATTATAAATACATACATTGTTGTGGTATACAAGTTCCAAAACTGAGATTTCCGAGCGTGGTGCTTCCACGTGTTTACTTACTATGAAGGGAGATAATTCTATTTGAGAACTATGGAGCGCAATATGTGTAATGAAATCCACCACAGACAGTATTTTGGATACTTTTGTATATGATATAGTAGTAGCTTTATAGCTTAAAAATTAATACCCAGTCAAGCGTTTTAATGAATTACAACTATTTATTATATCCAAAATCTGAGAATATTTGATTTTCCTCAAAATTCATGTTTAGGCCATTGCTCAATGATGGGTGTTTGTACAGGAAAAGTCATTGACTACAGTGTTCGCAATAAATCATGCGAGATTTGCGAAAACGCAGAAAGGAAAAAAAACCCCTCTCCTGCTCCTCATGATTGCACAAGAAATTGGACAGGTAATGTCACCTAGGGAACTTCAACAAGTTTTTTGTAGATATTTGCATGTATACCTGAGCATCAAGGCAATGTAAAATACTTTATGAAATCTTTTTTTTAGCTCCACTGGTCAGAGACCAGAAGAGCTTATGCGATAGTAAGTTGTCCGTCGTCCGTCCGTCTGTAAACAATTTTCCAAAACGCTACTCCTCCTACAGTTTTAGTCCGATTTCAATATAACTTGGCACACAAGTAGACTACACTAAGATACATAATTCTCTGTATCGGTTTTTGATTTCAATGAACGGTGTTGCCATGGTTACTAAAAATAGAGATTTCTGAGAAGTAATTGCAAAACGCTACTCCTCCTACAATTTTGGTCTGATTTCAATATACCTTAGCACACAAGTAGACTACACTAAAATACATAATTTTGTGTATCGGTTTTTGATTTCAATGAACGGTGTTACCATGGTTACTAAAAATAGAAATGTTTGTGACAAACTTTCAAAACGCTACTCCTCCTACAGTTTTCATCTCATTCCGATATAACTTGGCACACAAGTAGACTACACTAAGATACATAATCTTGTGTATCGTGTTTGATTTGATGAACGGTGTTGCAATGGTTATTAAAAATAGAAATTTCTGGGAAAAACTTTTAAAACTCTACATCTCCTACAGTTTTGGTTTGATTTCAGTATTACTTAGCACACAAACATACGACACTAAGTTACATAATTTTGAGTGTCGGTTTTTGAGTTTGATGAATGATGTTGACATGATTACTCAAATTAGAAATTTCCTTGAAATACTTTCAAAATGTTACTATTCTTACAGTTTTGATCTGATTTCGGTATAACTTGGCACACAGTTATACTACACTAAGATACATAATTGTCTTTATTTTTTTAAAGATTTTATTGAATGGTGTTGCCATGGTTACTAAAATCGAAATATCTGCAAGATTCTTTTAAAAGGCTACTCCTTTTTACAGCTTTGAGGATTGCAATAAATCTTGCCACAAAAAGAGACTTAACCAAGGATTATTATTATATTTATTGCTGTTGCAAAGTTTCAAGCTCAAGTGCTACTTTTATCTTCCTTTGTTATAAGTACAAACCAGTAAAGCTACAGTCTTATCAGAGACTTCTAGTTTAAAGTCTGAGGGAGAAGATAAAATAATTGTTAAGATAAATTCCGTGTTAAATGATTATCATAGATTGTAATTACAGGAAGCTCAAAGTCCATGGAGCCAGATACGGTTGAAGAGATGGCAGGAAGGACACTCAGTAAAGGAGTAAGGATGGAGGCGGTGATAGGGGATGATAATAATACTGCAATATTTCGTATCAACAGTGAATTAGATGCAAACATTAGGAAACAGTCTGACAAGAACCATGTGAAAAAGAACATTGCAAACTCCCTGTACAATCTTCAGAAAACGCATAAAATCCTGTCTACAAAAGTTATCAAATACATCCAGGAATGTTTCAATTACAAGGTTTCACAGAACCAGGGCAGCCCAAGTGCAATTGTAAAAGGATTGACAGCACTGTCCTCTCATCCCTTTGATAACCACAGAGGATGTGATAAAGTTTGGTGTCACCATAAAAGAGATCCAACTGAATAATTCACATCACTCCCATTTGGTCGACCATTGGAGAATAAAACCTTGCAGCAAGACCTGGAAGGCATCTTTAACAAGTTAAAGAAGCATTCATAGAAATTAGCAAACCTTGGCAGCACGCAATTGTAAGCCAATAACAAAATTTGTAAGTTTTTTGACAAGTTTATTAAACTACCGTGATCGTATAGATTTTTTAATGCTTGTTTCTGAAATTTTACAAGAGTAGACCAATACACTGGTTATAGCAAAAGTTTTTAAGATCCGTCCTAACTATTTAAGAAGAGCGCTGAACTGAAACTCTAAAAGTAATAATTAAGGTGGGGTCAAAATAATTAGTCCAATAGGTATTCCAAAAGAGTTAAAGAAAAGAGAGAGAAACGTTTTCCGGCAAAACAGGATATATTATGCTCTGAGGGTATTCATGGTCCCGGATATAAAAGTACATTTCATTGGCTGACTTAACATTGCTATACCACCTACACTTAGTCCGTAGGTCTGTCCGTTGACCTATAAACCTCAACATGGCACCACCCTCCAATACAAGTATACCTTCATTACTAATATTTATGGACTCAGTCCCCATCTCTGCACCACAAGAGTTCAAGCCCTAGGCTCTTTTACCTATCTGCTTCAAAGTTCCCAATTTTATTACTCTTTATCAAGAATCTGAATAGTAAGTTTAGTCGCCCGCGTGGCGCAGTGGTTAGAGCGTCTGCTCTAGAGTCGCGGAATAAGGAGTTGATCCTTGCGTCGCGGGTTCGAATCCCACTCTGGGACATGGAGACCGGTCCTTCGGATGAGACCGTATAAACCGAGGTCCCATGTCGCAGTAGGTGCTGGCACGAAAAAGATCCCTCGCTGCTCAATGGCCGTAAGTGCCGAGTATAGGACAAAATTTGCAACTCTCCATCCGCAAGTGGTGGCCTCTCCATATGAGTGAAAAATTCCCGAGAGGGACGTTAAACAACATAAATAATAGTAAGTTAACATTTCCGTTCAAATTTTATTATTTAGTGTCGATGGGCGTGATTCAATTTGTTCTAACAAGATAATTATAGTTCATGATGTTAAAGTCGCTTTTCCAATTATAAAATCACTGCCTGAGGTACACAAACAATGTATATCCCCGTTTAACAAACTTTGATTTTATTTTACTGTCACTATTAATAAATATTAATTACTAGAGTGATTAGGTTATGAATAAAGTACAAGTTTAAAATGTTCAGATAAAATGTCCATTCTACACCCTGTAGGTTTAAACAACCAAACGAAAGTTTAAATAAAACTGTAGCATCCAAGGCTCCAAAGAATCGTCTCTTTAGCAGAACCATAACCAACAGAGTAGCTGCAAGTGTGGCACAAAAATATTGGTCAAGGCTGTCTGATGCAAGTTGGCAATATTTGCATTTAGTTTAGGCATTTTTAATCAGTATTGATTACTTTTAATTCTTCCTGAGGTATATGTTAGAATTTTTACAATGAATTGAACAACACTTCTCTGTTATTCTCGGTCAACAAGACGATTGTTGTTTCTCCTGGAGCCTATACAAGGAGGTTGGCTGTTCTAAAGGACAGAATAAGGAGACGAAAGAAAGCCCTGTCCATAACCAAAGAAGCAAAAAGAAGACTGCACCTAAAAGCAGAGAGGTTTTAATGAAATTCTTTACCATTTTAAATTATCATATATCCAGTTTGATGACATAAATGCATTAGATTTCTGTCTAAAATGAAAATTGCGGATGCCTGCCAAACCAACCTTTTGACATCGACTTTTAAATAATGAGTCTATAGTATATTGTAACAGAATGCATTTTTAATACATTAAATACTTTTCTGCTACTTAGAAAGCAAATGACAACAGCAAAGGAGATAAGAGAAGGGCCAACTTATTGCTCTGGAATAGCCATGACCAGTATTGATGTCTAAAATACCACCACCTATAAGTAAAGCATCCTTCCAGCCAGTTGAAAATTTGGGTGATTATTCACAAGTTTACTTTGACCTTGAATCAACAGGTTTGGGTTAGTATTCTAATGAAACATTCTCACACACAAATGCATACGCAATCATTTTTATTTATATCAGCTGTCTCTTTAGGGTCCTGCTCAGCAGGTACCTTATAGTGATCAGTTTAGCTGTCCATCCATTATCACTTGTCAGAAGCATTTTTTGTCACCTCTTGGCCCATTCTTGCTCTCAAACTTCAAAGAGTGTCTGTGGGTAGTGGTATCCTATGAGCTTGAACCATATTTTTCGACAAAAGTTCTCATTAAGTAATCTTCTCTGTGTAAAATCCTTGTCATTATCATACTTGTCTTGTGTGCATATGGTAATATTTGATCTTCATTACCTGCATTAGATGAAGTCTTCATTACCTGCATTAGATGAAGTCCGATCTTTACAAACATCTATCGTTGGAATTGTTACAATATTGCTATAGTTCCTCTTCCAGCAGAATTCCAAATTTACTAGGACTTGCGTATAAGTCGGACCTAGACTTATGGTAAAAATTTAACTCCCAAAAATCCGACTTATAGGCGAGTACCTGGATAACCCTACTACATGTACATTAGAAAATTATCAATTTAAAGAACATGGATTGCTGATAAATTTAACTGTAAAATGATTTTATCTATTTTATGGTGTATTTGATTTAATACGACAATGGTGAATCTATAGGTGATTATAACCTTGTGGAGACACCCTCTCACTGATAACCTATGTTTAACCTTTCAGCCAGAAGCTGCTCAAATTGCTGCTGCATGTGGGTCGGACACATTTTCCCAGTACATTTTACCAAAGATCCCAATAACAGACAAGGCCTCAGAAATTACTGGATTAAGAATTTTAAATGGGAAAATGTTTCATGGTGGTGAGGAAGTAATTGTAATTATCAAGCACTGGTCAAGGAGAATTTGATAACAGAAAATTGCTTGTCAAATTAGAGAGAAATTAATGAGTTAAGTGTGAGGAGCTAACTGGTAGAGCATCTCTGATCAAGTAGGTGTTATCCATATCTCTTTGGAACTGGGCAAAAAGGATCAGCCCTGTTAGATTTAATAGTTGGCTAGTCAGTCTGACATTAAATCTAAAAATAATCAAGTATCTAAAAAAATGTTTTAATTATGGTAGATAGCCCCTACAAATCTAAGAGTAATGCAGGAACCTTATTAAAAATATTGCATCAAGATTACACAATTTTTTTGTTTCTTTTTAGAAATCTTTGTAACAAATTTTAAAAAAAATCTTGGTTTTCAAATTCAATTTCAGACTGACATAAATATGCATTTTTATTGCACTACAAAGCAGATAGTATGTGTAGATCCATTCATCCGTTGAGAGTAATGAATGGACATGCTTCCAGTTAAAGATTAATTAATGCGTTCAATGTAGGGAGGCTGGCTGTCTCAATCATTTCTTTTAGAGGATCTCTGATTAAGCAGCTCTTATCTGTATCCTTTGGGAATTATACTGCTTGTCAGTTTTTAGCATATGTCATTTGATGGCCAGCCTTTTATTTTTAATATTAATTTGATATAGATTAAGTTGTTAAGATTAAATTGATATTGTTTAATATGATATTTTTATTTAATTTTTAGGTCACCTGAGTCACAGGGTGACCTATTGCTATCCGTTTATGTCCGTCGGCGTGCGTCGTGCGATGTGCGTTAACATTTGAACATTTTTAGCTTCTTCTCTGAAACCGCTCAACCAATTTCAACTAAATTTGGCATATAGCATCTATGGGTGAAGGGGAACAAAAATTGTGCATTTCATGGTCCCTGCCCCCCTGGGCCCTGAGGGGTGGGGCTAAAACCACCAAAATTAATGCAATCTTTAAACATCTTCTTCTTTACTCCTGGACATCAAGCAGTCAAACTGTTGGCATCATTGTGATAAGCATTGAGTCCTCTACCAAAATTGTGAAATTCATGGCCCCAGGGTCAGGGGTTCTGGTGCTAGGGCGGGGCTATATAGATCATATAGTGAAAGTGCATTATTTCTTTTAAAATCTTCTTCTCTGCCCCTGGGTATTAAATAAACTAACTAAGTATATAGTTATGATGAGTAAGAGTGACTCTTCCAAAATTGTGAAATTCATGGCCCCAGGGGCAGGGGTTCTGGTGTTAGGGTGGGGCTCTATTGATTATATAGTGAAAATGCATTAATTCATTTAAAATCTTCTTCTCTGCTCCTGGGTATTCAATAAACTAACTAAGTATATAGTTATAATGAGTAAGAGTACTTCTACCAAAATTGTGAAATTCATGGCCCCAGGGGCAGGGGTTCTGGTGTTAGGGTGGGGCTCTATTGATTATATAGTGAAAATGCATTAATTCATTTAAAATCTTCTTCTCTGCTCCTGGGTATTAAATAAACTTACTAAGTATATAGTTATAATGAGTAAGAGTGCCTCTTTCAAAATTGTGAAATTCATGGCCCCAGGGGCAGGGGTTCTGGTGTTAGGGCGGGGCTCTATTGATTATATAGTGAAAATGCATTAATCCTTTGAAAATCTTCTTCTCTGCTCCTGGGTATTAGATTCAGTAACTAAGTACATAGTTATGATGAGCAAGAGTGCCTCTTTCAAAATTGTGAATTTCATGGCCCCTGGGTCAGGGGTTCTGGTGTTAGGGTGGGGCTCTATTGATTATATAGTGAAAATGCATTAATCCTTTGAAAATCTTCTTCTCTACTCCTGGGTATTATTGAAACACATTAAATACATAGTTATGATAATCAAGGATGCCTCTTTCAAAATTGTGAAATTCGTGGCCCCTGGATCAGGGGTTCTGGTGTTAGGGCGGGGCTCTATTGATTATAAAGTGAAAATGTTTTAATTCTTTAAAAATCTTTTTCTCTGCACCTGGGTATTATTTAAACAAACTAAGTACATTGTTATGATAAGCAAGGATGCCTCTTCCAAAATTGGGAAATTCATGGCCCCGGGGACAGGAGTTCTGGTGCTAGGGCGGGGCTATATAGATCCTATAGTGAAGGTGAATTATTTCTTTGAAAATCTTCTTCTCTGCCCCTGGGTATTGCTTAAACAGGCTGAAGTACATTGTTATGATACACAAGGATGCCTCTTCCAAAATTGTGAATTTTATGACCCCAGGTTTAAGGGTACTGGTGAGGGGGGGGGGGGGGCTTCTATTGATTATAAAGTGGAAAAGCAAAATTTCTTTGAAAATATTCTTTTCTTCTTCTGGTTAAAAAAGCAAAGAAGCTAAGTGTATAGTTATGATGAGCAAGTGTGCTTCTTCCAGAGTAGCGAATTTCATGACCCCTGGGTCAGATGTGCTGGTGTGAGGGTGGGGCTCTTGATAATTTAGTGAAAATGCATTAATTCTATTAAATAATCCTGTTTGCTCCTTAGTGTTAAGCAGATAAACAAAGTGATGATGAGCAAACATATGGTCCCAGGGTCAGAAGCTCTGGTGTTTTGGGGGTGGGGGGCTCTATTGATAATATAGTGAATCTGTAGTAAAAATGCATTATTTATTTAAAAATCTTCTCCGCACCTGGGCATATCTGAGGCAAACAGAGTAAAAGTTTTTATAAGGAAGGGAATTTTTACCAGATTTTTGAACATCTGGACCATTTGGTCAAGTGTTCTGGTCCTCGCCAGGGCTCTATTAGTTTGTATTTTACTGAGAGGAGTTATTCCCCTTTGCCATTTACTTTTGATAATTTATCACTGTAAATAATGTACTTGAAAGGTAAATAGAGAATTATGCAAAAACTTTTATTGTATAATACAAAAAGTACTTTCATAGTTTTAATGATCAGATAGACTTGTAAGTAGTAGATAAATAAAAATGAGACAAAAATAACTTGTCTTATTAAATATTCATCAAAGACCAAGAGATGGTAATGTAAGAGATTTCAACAAAGGATTAAAATAGTACAGAAGCATTGATAATTTGTTAATATACTGTATAGTGATAGTGATAAATGGGGAACAGATTAGAACCTAATTTATGAACTGTTAATGAATATTAAGACCAATTATTTTGTTGATCATGATCACCCTATTTTTCTTGCTTTTGGGCAACAAAGCTTCACCTTTCAATTCATTTTATACTCTATGCATCCTTGAAATTGTTTTATCATACTCAGGTGACCGTTAAGGCCCTTGGGCCTCTTGTTTGAATATATCAACTAATTCAGAGCATCATGTCTCACAAATCTGAAAGCTTGGGGGTGGGGGCTGCAGATGGGCATTTGTCAAGCTCTAACACAACCAGTTGAGGATGTATGATGTAATATTTGTCATAATTAATGCCTACACCACAGGGGATGTATAAACAAATATTATATTAAAGGAATGGAAAAATCCTTGTATCAAGGTTGACACGATTTTTTTTGCACTCTAAACTGTTTATGACAATTGAACAACATTTGACGAGCGCGTCACGCTATGGCGGGGAACTTTATTTTCACGAAATTCCAGTCAAAAGACATAATCTAAAGTCCTTTGACTGCCATATTTTTTAAATTTTCCGCAGAATTGTTGTAAAACACAGGAAATTGGTAACTGTGTTGCAGGGTTTGTTGACACAAAACAGCTGTTCAAAGTTTTTGATCCCAATGTGGGATCATTTTCCGTACAAAATTTGTACAAGTATTATATTTGTGAAACGTATAAGGCTCATGATGCACTAGAGAATGCTTTAGTATTACAAAAACTAGTTACCTCTGTAGGTGTGGATTTAGATGATCCAAAGCATTTTTCTTCTTTCACATTTTCCTTTGCAGTTGAAAGCTACTTTTATAGTTCTGAAGTGCGTAAGAATTTGCCTTCATTAGAGCATTTGATTTAAGAGAAGGAAGTCAGTAGACACATTGCAAACAGGATTGCAGGGAGTGGACTTGGTTTTAAATTTTTACAACTTGCATATAACAGAGATGGAATATACCATCTCCTTTCTGAAATTGTGAAAAAAGGTCCACGTGTTACAAAATCTTTAAAAATACGTTCAAACTTTAAACAGATATTTTGCATCAAAATGTGAAAGCTAAAATTTCAGTGTCCCAGCTGCAATTAATGTAAAACCTTATCATTCATGGCTTCACTTGTGGACATGAACATTTGATTTCATTATACATTTTTGAATTGATTGATGTCCTATAGTACTCTGGTACTCTTGCAAACTTGATCCTTGTAATTACAGAGGTATTTCCATCACATCAAACTTAAGCAAACTTTTTAATAGGATTATTCATTTCATGTTGCTAAATTTTATCAATGATGCATCACTAATTAGTGAAAATCAAATTGGTTTCAAAGATGTTTGTCCCCCGCTTTCACTGGAAGTGGGGATTTTAATTTGGGTCTGTCCGTCCGTATTTCTATCTCTCTCTAACACTTTCGTTTCCGCGCGATATCTCGAGAACCCTTTGTTTGTTTATTGTTTAACGTCCCTCTCGAAAATTTTTCAATAGTATGGAGACGCCACCACTTGCCGGTAGAGAGCTACAAATTTTGACCCATACTCGGCACTCAGGGCCATTGAGCAGTGAGGGATCTTTTTTGTGCCTGCACCTACTGCGACACGAGACCTCGGTTTATACGTTCTCATCCGAATAACCGAGAACCCTTTGAGCTTTGGTAATGAAATTTTGCATTTCCATACACCCCCCCCCCCCCCACCACCACCAACAAATACCGTGTTCAAACGCCCGATCTATGAAGTTATATTCTATATAGAAATCCTTTCCAGAAAACAAAATATGATAGACAGGGAAAATTAGCAGTTATATCCGTTGATATATGATGCCCCCCCCCCCCCAATAATTTTGCCGATAGGCCAAAAACATATATATATATCCCTGTTTCCAGTTCCCTGACCCAAAAATAGGGTAGGTAAGTAGGGAAAAAAATTATTTTAGAAAAAAAATTATTTTCGAAATTGATGAATGCACACGTCATAAAAAGAAAGCCATATATTCTCAGTGTGCAAGTTTGTTAAAGCTGAACACGATTCGTAAAAGGAATTTGTTCGCCATATTCGATTATTCACTGGCTATATATATATAAGCCGCTGACTTGGTCACTGTTCAGTGTAATCAGTTGTCACCAGTCTTTGAGATTATAAACATTTACTTTACATACTTTAATTATTATTTAATTAATACTGTAATATTTATTTTATATAAAAGTACATGCAATTACAAGAGAAATTCATAAATCTGGTGTTTGTTTCATTTCAATTTCAAAGGAATAACAACACTACTAACCAATTGACAGGGCAAATTATTGAAACAAAAAATAAAAATATGCATTTTAATACATTGATTTTTGTTTAAATAAAGACATTAGTAAGGATATGTTAAAGAAATGTAATAGGTATGAATCTAACTGTCACATGCTCAACAAATATTATAGTTTGGAGGTATTTTTTTTTCTATTTGGATTGCGTTAATATTTGTGTTTAATTATTAGGTAAACAACAAATTAAAATACTTTTCTAGGGGAGGGGAAGGGGGTTCACTTGGAAAATAATTGTAGAGGGCATGAAACTAACTTTCATACTTTTTTTGGTTTCTCAGCCCAATAATCCTCATATACAAATACAAATATTTATTGGCGCAAAAACAATTACAATAATTGGCAAAGGCACAACACAAGAATCATATGTTGTTACATGTATCATTCATTTTTGGGGGGACAATTTAAGTTGACTGTTGACTTTATTCAGGTAAAATCAACAGTCTTGTTTTATTTTTATTAATCAGCTACGTTTTTTTCTGTTTTCGGTTCTAAAAATACGATACTGATATAAATTATTTAATAATTTACATTTTGCAAGTTAATGTTTGACATTGGGCTAACTCCTGCATAATCAATGCATTCAAATGATGTTTTCTCATGTACCCTAACAGCCTGAGGCATGTTACTTGGCCAGGTGGCTGTGTGCGTTCAAGCGAGAAGTGATTTCCTGTCATGGCAGGGATCGACATTAACTTTCAGATTCACTTGCCCTTCGGGCAAGTGATCTCAAACTTTGACTTGTCCGAATGCAAACTTGGTTGCCCAAAATAAGGAAAGAACACAAAAAGAAAATTATTAATTACTGTAAACGTTCTGATACGAAAAATGTAACCAAATACACTACTGTCATACTGTCAATCTGGAAAAAATATCGATGCATGCTACATTTGTACATAAATGAATACCACTGTGCTTGTAAATTTAATCTGTTAACACATACTGCCATGCAACAATAACCCCCCGTTTCCTTTTAATAAAATTCATATTTTTAAAAATTATTTTTGGTAGGATCCTTTTGTTAGACGTACTACGAAAGAAAATAATGAACCGGATTTTTAAAGAGTGTGGTATAATCCAGAAACGCTACCAAGGAATTCCGAATGCAAAAACATTGTCAGTCAGGTTCGTGGCGGAAATTAAGTGTTCATTTTATTATTTTATTTATAAATTAATCTAAAATAAATAAATATGTACATTTGTATGACAAAAATTCACTTGCCCGATCGGACAAGTACGTTGACAATTTCAGTTGCCCGAACTGAGAATTTACTTGTCCCGGGCAATCGGACAACCGTTAATGTCGATCCCTGCATGGGTTCACACCCAAAATTGTATGCGTTAAATATCAGCATGCACAGAATAAACAGAGCAGTTTGTCAATCTTGCCTACCGGTATGTTGGGCATAATTATCTAATTTTGGTGATGAAAAAGGGCGCTGGAAAAAAAAGGCAGCGCCATGCTAGTTTGCTTTAGATTAAACACTACATCATGGTCAGCTCGCTTGCATATCTCGCCATGTTACATGGTCAACGTTTATCATGTGCTTATTTGACAGGTCTGACGAGTCCTGTTTTCAAACGTTTACGAGACTCATTTGCTTAAACTTAAAATTTTGTCGGGCGATTTTAATATTTCCGGAAAATAACCGATAAAACGGGAAAAAAAATTCAGTGTCTGAGGTCAAATGTAGGGCCGGTCGGGCGACCGGAAACAAGATTATGTTCTCCTTCGTTTCACTTTTCCGAACATAAAATATTTCCAAGTCTCTTGGAGAATAGACAACAGAACACAGATATAGAATGTGTTGAGCGCCTATCAACCAGTTTATTTGCCATATATGTACATAAACACGCGAATTTAATTCGCGATGCACTGGATGTAGACCCCAAGTATGTCCAATTTCAATCTACAAATTACAATGCAACATGTCGTAATTATACATCATTTTATCAATAATTCAAATAAACTTGTTCGAAACTGGTTGATTAAATGTTTGTCGATGACCACTTCACGCCTGACCAACACTATATATACTATGACCTAACAACCACCCTTCAATGTACTTGCGCGTAATAAAATACTTCAAACAAATACAACTAACAGAAATTGATTTATGTTCTCCTTCGTTTCACTCATCCGAACATAAAATATTTCTATTCTAAGTATCTTAGAGAATAAACAATAGAACACAGATATAGAATGTGTTGAGCGCCTATCAACCAGTTCGACAACAAAGGTTTTGAATATACTAACCTGCAAAAGAAATTAAAGACATCATAATCCAAGATTCAAAGTAACAGCAAGTTTATTGTTTAAGCTATCTAAAACATATCCGTCTTCTGCGTTCTCCGAACGCCATCTGCCGTAAGCTTTAAAATGTCTGTCTGGAATATTGTTATTAGCTGCTGCAGTTGCTCCCCAACTTCTCAAACTATGTAAACCATACTCTTTGAAATCCACACAGACACTTTTAAGAGCAAGCTATTCCTGTAGTGCATGTTAGTGCAATACTTTATTAGGTCACATGAGTTTACTCAGGTGACCTATTGCTATCTGTTAATCGTCTATCGGCGTGCGTCGTCGGTCGTCTGTCGCGCGTTAACATTTGAACATTTTCAGGCATATAGCATCTATGGGTGAAGGGGAATAACAATTGTGAAATTCATTACCCTTACTCCCCTGGGGCTTGAGGGGTTGGGGCTAAAACCATCAAAATTAATGCAATCTTTAAAAATCTTCTTTACTCCTGGACATGAAGCAGTCTACCAAAATTGTGAAATTTATGTCCCCAGGGTCAGGGGTTCTGGTGTTAGGGCGGGGCTCTGTTGAATATATAGTGAAAATGCATTATTTCTTTAAAAATCTTCTTCTCTGCTCCTGGATATTTGATAGACTAAGTAAGTACATAGTTATGATGAGGAAAGGTGCCTCTTCCAAAATTGTTAAAATTTCATGGCCCCTGGGTCAGGGGTTCTGGTGTTAGGGTAAGGCTCTAATCATGACATAGTGAAAATGCATTAATTCTTAAAAAATCTTCTCCTCTGCTCCTGGGTATTACGCCAATGAACTAAGTACATAGTTATGATGAGAAAGAGTGCCTCTTCCAAAATTGTGAATTTCATGACCCCAGGGTCAGGGGTTCTGGTGTTAGGATTATGCTCTAATTATTATAAAGTAAAAATGCATTAATTCTTGAAAAATGTTCTCCTCTTCCCCAGGGTATTAAGGAAGCAAAAAATATGCATAGTTATGATGAGGAAAGGTGCCTCTTCTAAAATTGAAATTCATGGCCCCATGGTCATGGATTCTGGTGTTAGGGCGGGGGCTCTGTTGAATATTTACTGAAAATGCATTATTTCTTTAAAAATCTTCTTCTCTTATCCAGCGCAAACAAACTGAATGCATAGTTATGATGAGTAAGGGTGCATCTTCCAAAATTGTGAATTTCATGGCCCCAGGGTCATGGGTTCTGGTGTTAGGGCGGGACTCTACTGATTACATAGTAAAAAATGCAATAATTATTTGAAAATCTTCTCCTTTTCTCCTGGGTATTAAGCCGATGAACTAAGAGTATAGTTAGGATGAGTAAGGGTGCCTCTTCCAAAATTGTGAATTTTAAGTGCCCTGTGTCAAGGTTCTGGTTATAGGGGAGGGCTCAGGGCAAAGTTGATACATGTTACTCCGGTGACCTATAAGGCCCGTGGGTCTCTTGTTTGTTTTGAAGACTCTCAAAAATTTGCGAAAGAAGTACTGATTTCCAAATACCTGCTTGGCCTGCAATATACAAATTGTGGCCCTCAAATGCGATTTTAAGCGCACGTTGCTGTCCATCAGTAAGGTGCATCTTTTCCACCATAGGTGTTTACGTTGAAAATAAGCGATGAGTATGGAGTTCTTCCGAAAAAGTCCGCCAAACGATTGTCCAATCAGTGTGCATCTTGCATTTGGGTATTCGGGAAAAACAAAATGGCCGGATGTTACGGACAGCCAGTATACAACGAATAATTTAATTGCATTTGCGGCTTTATAATGGATTAAATAACACATAGATTGAGTAAGTCATATTCTTTGACGACTCTCCTTGTTGACATCGTGCAATAAGTTTGTTCACTCTTGAAGCGAAAGTAGAAATCGGTCTGCCAGTATATGTACGACCTACTTAGAAATAACAGACGGGGGTACATCTCAAGAACTACGTAGGATCCAGCGGTGAAAATTGGTATGAAATAAGAGAGTTTATTTTATTCACTGCAAAAGCGGAATTCTTGCCGTTTTGTTAAATTTAAAAGCTTCTGAAGCGAAGGGGTGTCAAAAATAAATGGCAGAGTTCATAACCTCCTCTTTATAATATACTAGGGGGTCAAAAATTCAAGCGAGTTTGGTGCCTGTGGTGATAAGGGTATATTGCTGCATGAGTAAGGGACGTTGACGATTGAAAAGTTAAAGTCATCACGTTTATCATAAAGCCTTGTTGTTAGATTACCATTAACGTCTTTTTCTAGCATAATATCCAACTATGAAACACGTGTGTCAGACTCTGTGGTACCTTTTATTTCAAGCTCACCAGGGTATATCGTGTCAATTTAAGAGTGGAATTAACCATTGTTAATTGACAGAACGTCGTGTTGAAGGCCACATCACATATAGGAATTTGAACAAATTCTGCGTCATATGAATACAAGAGGCCCAAGGGCCTTAACGGTCACCTGAGTACAATACAACAACTTAGAGGATCCATAGAATATAAAATAAACTGGTAGATGAAGCTTTATTGCGCAAAAGCAAGAGAAATAGGATGATCAGGATCAATGAATTAATTAGTCTAATATTAAGTAACAATTCATATTAAAATTAAATTCTAATCTGTCCCCAATTTATCACTATCACCATGCAGACTGTTAAACTATTGGTAATTCTGTACTATTTTTAACCCCAACTTGTAATGTCTCACATTGACCTCTCTTGGTTTTTGAAAAACATTTTAATAAGTTATTTTTGTCTCAGTTTTATTATTCTATTATTTACAAGTCTATCTGATCATTAAAATTATGAAAGTAGTTTTTGTATTATACTATAAAATTTCTTGCACAATTCTCTTATTCTATTAACTTAAGATTTTTTCGTATATAGGTTTGGGTTAAATGTTACTGTTAACAAGTGGGTTTTGTGAACTTTTAAGTTTGCATTACCAGAATTTGTTAACTCAGTCTGAAATTGTAATCGGTATTATTGATGTTTCTAAATGCTTACGAGTAGATATATAAAAAAAATATTAAAAATGAAAAGATATTGATATATGTTCGAATTTAAGACACTGAGAATTACGAAACGGATGAAGAAATCTTCTACAGATTATTGGGGGAAAAAAGACAAGAGCCATTGACCACTGATGAAGAACAAGAATTGGAAATTTCTGATACAGCGGACGCCATTCCCTCAATAATTCATTTGTTATTCAATTAACTTTTGATCCATAGTCATTTATCCGCTGGTTACCCTTGAAACAAGTGTTAAAGGTGCTTAGACACAGTTTTGAACTTGATATTTTCTAAAATTTTCTGTATGATATCACGACTTATATATTGCAATAGCATTTCACACGAAAATATAATTGGAAACTTATTTTATCTGGAAATTATTGGAACTACGAATTCCGGGACGCGATTGATAAACACATCTTTGCACTTACACAAATCTTAACGTTATCCTTTATATTTAAGAAATTAAGCGATTTTGTTATGTATTAATGAAAAATTTTACATCTGTAATCCGTCGCCCGCGTGGCGCAGTGGTTAGAGCGTCTGCTATAGAGTCGCGAAGTAAGGAGTTGATCCCATACGTCGCGGGTTCGAATCCCACTGTGGGACGTGGAGACCGGTCCTTCGGATGAGATCGTATAAACCGAGGTCCCGTGTTGCAGTAGGTGCTGGCACGAAAAAGATTCCTCACTGCTCAATGGCTGTAAGTGCCGAGTATAGGACAAAATTTGCAGCTCTCCACCGGCAAGTGGTGGCGTCTCCATAAGATTGAAAATTCTCGAGAGGGACGTTAAACAACATACAAACAAACATCTATAATCCAGAAAATTCAGAGTAGAAATGTCTGAAAGCAAACCCAACTCACCAGTATTGTCAGTCCGTGATCTGTAATGTGACAGGTTTTAACAAATTGAACACATCCGTGAAATGTAAACTGTTTTTGTAAACAGGGCACGAGCTCTGCTATTGTAAATGTTTACGATTCACTGGGTGTGAACTGCTGACAATACTGTGAGTGGGTTTTGCTTTCGAATATTTCTACTCTGAATTTTCTGGGTTATAGTTTTAATATTTTTCATTAGTACACAACAAAATTGCCACTTTTCTTAAGTATTAGGAATTAAATTAAAATATGTGAAAGCGCAAGGATGTGTCAATCCAACGCCTCCAGAAATTCGAAGTTTTAATAACTTCGAGATAAAATAAGATTTTTATTATATTTTTATATGAATTGATATAGCAACATATAAGTCATGAAAGTACACAGAAAATTTGAGAAAATGTTAACTTCAAATCTGTGTCCAAGCACCTTTAACTCGTGTCTTTTACAAAAAACACATCATTTTAAAAAAATCAGTATCTTCATGAAAGTTTACATGTACTTACAGTAAACTGTCAGAAAAAGAATTGAAGATATGCCATATAATGAAAATTTCGAAACCTATATCTAACATTTGTTTATGTAATCTACCTGTGATTTGATCGCCTTTTATAAAATAAAATGTAATTTATGATTCCTTCGTGTTAAAGATATGACAATTTATGTTGCCTTGATACACAGCATTACAGACATATTATTTCAAATAATAATTTTCAATCAATGCAATTTCTAATTTCGATTGTCTAATATTACCATCTTCTTACTGAGAATTTTTAAACACTGTATTTCAAAGTATGAGGGTAAAACATCCTTTGGTGAATTTTTCGAACATAATACATGAAGAGAGTTGTGTTTAAGAATAAAATATTAATGTACAACAAAAGAAAAAAATTTGCCTGTTATGCATTACCTTTAGAACATGCTATTTTTATTTCTTTATTAATAATATTTAATAATATATTTAATAATATTCCAAACAACCAAAATGAATTTGAATTACCATATTTATATTGGATTCCGAAACTTCATAAAAATCCTTACAAACAAAGATACATAGCGGGTTCCAGTAAATGTTCAACCAAGCCTCTATCTTTACTCCTCACTAAGATATTAACAGTGGTGAAGGAGAAACTTCAAGAGTATTGTGCAGCAATATATTCGAGAAATGGTGTGAATCAGATGTGGATACTTAAAAATTCAAAGGAACTTTTGGAAAATTTGAAATCACAAGATTTTACCAAAATCAACAGCTTAAAAACTTACGACTTTTCAACTTTATACACAACCATTCCCCACGATAAATTAAAGTCCAGGCTTTTAGATATCATTGACAGATGCTTTTTCAATAAAACTGGAACTCGTAAATATACTTACCTCGTCATTGGTCATTTGCAAAATTATTTTGTTAAAAAACATTCTGATTGTACACACAAGTACTCTGAAGTTGACATTAAAAGATGCTTGAGTTTCTGATTGACAATTTCAATGTGGTTTTTGGAGACCAGGTCTTCCAACAATCTATTGGAATTCCCATGGGTACCAATTGCGCCCCGTTATTAGCAGACCTTTTTTGTATTCATATGAAGCAGAATTTGTCCAAAATCTTGTACGTGAAAAGAAGAAAACACTTGCTGTGGCCTTCAACTCGACATTTAGATATATCGACGACGTATTGTCAATTAATAATGGCTATTTCCATTCTTATGTCGATACGATATATCCTGGTGAACTTGAGATAAAAGATATCACAGAGTCTGACAAATCTGTTTCATATTTGGATATTTTACTTGAAAAAGACTTTAATGGTAATCTAACAACCAAGCTTTATGATAAACGTGATGACTTTAACTTTTCAATCATCAACTTCCCTTACTTATGCAGCAATATACCTTCATCACCAGCATACGGGGTATACATCTCCCAGTTGATTCGATACGCAAGAGCATGCTCTACGTATGTAGAATTTCTAAAACGAGGTAAATTATTGATAAATAAGTTGATGAAACAAGAATATCAGCTGTCTCGTTTAAAGTCATTATTTCGTAAGTTCTATGGTCGATACAATGACCTTGTCAGCAAATACAATTTATCATTGAGTCAAATGCTTACTGACGTTTTTCATACTAATTGTTAGGCCATTATTTACACACTGATTGTCGACGGATTTTCCGTTATTTCCTGATCATGACAAGGAGCACATGGCGGGTGTGACCGGTCGGAAGGGGATGCTCACTCCTCCATGACACCTGATTCCACCTCTGATGTTTGGAGGTCCGTTTTTTCTCTGCTCCTATTTCGTATTGTTTAATGGACTTTTGAGCTTGAATACTGTTCGTTATCTCCATATATTTAATTACAGGTTGTTATTTGAAAAGGAAAAGTACAATAAGAGCGTTTGGACCGGAAGTATGGCCCTCATTCATTCAAAACATAAATTGTTCATTTATTTTTGGAAGAGATTGGCTTGAACAAAATGGTATTCGGCTTTATTTTGATCCTGGTACTTTAAGAATTGTAAAAACGCACTTACCCATTGTGGAAGATATTCAAAAGAGCTTCACAAAAACTTTTTAGAAACCTTAGTCAGCGACGATGTGTTTTGCAAAACAGAGATCACAAGAAAATGTATATTCCAATCTTCATCATAATTTAAATTAAAGCGAAGCAATGACACTTCCATCCCAAGCAAGATTCATTTAGAAAACATCCTGACATAATACATGTATCAAAATTTGAGTTATAACCTAAATAGTTATATACTAGCTATATACTTACTTTACACAAATAATTATGACCTTCATTTTTCTTCATTAAGACCCCATATAAAAAAAAAATTAAATTCTTCTTATTATCATTGTTATGAACGAAAATTTAATCACTATATCAGTCAGAGAATAAACTTATTTTAGAACAACTTTCAATTTGAATGTGCATTTCAGTAAAATGAAAACATATGTACTTCAGATACATGTACATATATAGAAAGAAAAAATTATTTTGGTGTCACATTTTTCTAGCCATATCAATTCCTTTGCATTATGATTATAATGATTTTTTTTTTCTTTGCATAAATTCAGATTAAGAGATACAACTTCAGTGAGGCGCAATCAGGAAAATCCTACTGTGATGCCAAAATTGCCCATCTTATGAAGAAAATGAGAATGCATGTTGCAGATGGAAATGACATCAAGTTCCCACCTGACATGAAGATGGCCTTAAATAGTGGAGGAGGAGTTACAGGATGCCAAGTAGCAGTTGTTGCCGTGGATTACAGCCATCAGCAGATATTCAATCACAAATGGAGAGATGCACGCTTCATTACAGATCTAGAAGTAGAGGCTTGTAAGTTGATCACACAACATGCATATGGCATTGGAAATGGAAATATTATTGAGGCATCCTCAGTGATCTCTTCACAGCAAAATTCTACAGGTCTAAAGGTCTTATCTGACTCATGAAACCAGAGAAAAGTGATTAAAACGATTGCACACCCGGTAAATAAGGATGGAGTTAATTACTTCATAAATGAAGTAATAATATATCCTCTAGTGAACTTCCAAATTGTTCTGGGTTTTCCTGATTTTGAAGTAGGCTAAAACATGAAACAACGCTCAATGAGTATTCGGGTCTTTTTATGTTTTTTTTTTTGTCTGTGTTCATTGCTGAGGTTGAATATGGCCGATATGAAAGATTTTCTGGTATCGTTGCTGTTTTGTTTTAAATTGATGGTCAATCGTTTAAATCACTTTCAGCGATTTGTTGATGAATTTAATCAAGAAACTTTTTAAAACAGATAAAAAAAAACTAAGAACTTGGAGAAGTGGAAAAAACAAGCATATAATCTAGTTCAAAAACAGAGGAAATATTGATTTACAAGCTACTTTCAATTTAAAAAATAACAAAGTTTATAACCTAGTTAAATCAGAAAAATGTTGATTTATACACTACTTTCAATTGATATATTTTACGCTTTTCTGTAAAGGTTATTTTTTAAATTTGAATTTCATCAATTTTACTTGTGTAATCAATGTTATCATTTTTTAAGTCTCGAGCGTCAAAAATCTTATACACCAGCAAAAGGCAAAATTCCATCCTAACAGATACCCGTCCTTCATAACAGACGGAATGGACCAGAATAAGACTCAGATGCCACACTTTGTGCATGCCAGTAAATTCACCCCGAATGAACTCCTGCAAGTGGAGATTGTGTGTACAGCTGGTAAAGGTAAAGTACATGGGGTTGGGTTTTTAAGCTTTTTCAATTTATTTGAATACAGCCACTCAACCAATCTAACATGATCTGTCTTACTCAGTGTCTTTTCCTTGATCCCTTCCTGAAGTCTTCTACCTTCAAATGGACAACTGCGCCAGGGAGAACAAGAACAGGTTAGGATTTGATTTGATTTGATTTGAAACATTGCTTTGACCAGAAATATTTATCTGAAGTCTCCAAAAATGTTAAGAATTTTTTTTCCCATTTAAACACTATATATGTTCTTTAACAGATACCCATTAGCTTTTATGGTACATTTGGTAGACAGAAGAATTTTTTGGAAAATCAAGGATTACTTCTTCATTGTTCGGCATTCCCAATAGGACACTGATCAAATGTTTTCTACTGGGGTCTTTCATCATTTAGAATTTTTTTTGGGAGGGGGAATGTAGATCATATAAAATAGAAAAATATAAATATGACAAGGAAACGCTCATTTCAGAAACATAATATTCCAACTCGGTAATTAAATCTGTAACATACTAAGATCATTATGGTGTAACACACACGTGCATATATATGAAGAAAGAATAGGATCGAGTATCCAAACCCCATCGGAAAAGGGTAGGCTCACTTAGGACCGTCAGAAAAACCAAAAAACTGTCCAACTGGTCATATAAACTTTATTTTCCACCGAAATGGCTGAAATAATTCCGAATCGGCGATGAGAACTAAGCAATCAATCCAACACCATCACCCTTTCCGGGATTTTCTATCTTGAATTGGATCAGGATTGTTTTCGAACTTTTCAGCCGAAATATTTTGTAAGCATAAGCTTTCAAATTGCTTCCAATCGGCCTTGTTTAGTTTCCAGTTTGGAGTAGAACTATTTTCTTCGGGTTTATTTACTTTAATTATAATTGGGAAATGATCACTACCACATAAATCGTCATGTACTGACCAGTTAAAATCTAAGAGTAAAGAAGGATCTACTAAAGTGATATCTATTGAAGAATATGAACCATTACCCGGATGCGGGTAAGTACTAGAGTCGTCGTTAAGTATACAAAGATTATGATGTGATATTGCATCTTCAAGTTTTTTTCCTTTATCTGTTATTTTGTCTCTACCCCATAATGGATTATGGGAATGAAAGTCACCCACAATCATAAATGGAGCAGAGAGTTGTTGTATTAATTTTGTAATCTCTAAAGTTTGTAAATTATAGATTGGAGGTACATATACAAAACAAAGTGTAATTGTTTTTTCAAGAGAAAGACGTATAGCTACTGCTTGTAGATTAGTTTTCAAAGCTACTTGGCTGTGAATGTATTTATTGTTAATTGCTATTGAAGTACCACCATATGCTCTTTCAGTTTGAGCATAGTGGTTAAACATACTATAGTTTTTAATATTAATTTTATCTGTTTCTTTTAAATGTGTTTCTTGTAAACATATAGCTACCGGGCAATGGTCCTGAATAAGTAAAGATAATTCGTTAAAGTTGACTTTAAAACCTCGACAATTCCATTGTATAAACATAGGATGATTCATTTTTATTTATTATGAGAAATGGGGAATATCCTCCCTTTATTTTTCTTGGGTGTCGTACTTCGAACTTCCGAGGAGGAATGGCAGGGTGTAATGTCCATCTCCTCGAAGACCCCAAATTTATTGTGGAGAATGACGGCATCTCGTGCCCCTTTGGGCAACCGATCACTCGAATGCTTGGGGATGTTTTTTGAGGGAGACTTGTTTTGTCTCCCTGTTGATGTTGATTTATTCGCAGCCGATGGCTCTGATGTAGCCACAGCTACGGTTTGTGGTGCAGCCGCAACTGCAGGACCTGCAGAAGCGGGTAGTGAAGTGGGTTTACCTTTGTCATTAGATGACAAAGGTATTTTACATGATGAGGCCTGCTGAAATAAGTCTTTTTCAGAGACCTGTGTGGACATGTCCTTCAAAGAGGACGATTTTACAACAGTTGCATATGTTGTCAAATTTGGTTTCGGGACACTGTACATATTTACCAATTTTTTGGCTTCTGAGTAAGGTATTCTTTTTTCAACCTTTACCTTTTGTATCTCTTTCTCTTTTTTCCAAATTGGACAATGTTTAGAGGAAGCCATGTGCCCGCCCTTACAGTTTCTGCATTTGGGTCTTTTTGACAACTTTTACCATCATGTCCCTCTTCACCACACTTGAAGCATGCTTCAGAGGCTTTACAATTGGATTGTCCATGTCCAAACCGCTGACATTTGAAACAACGCAGCAGATTTAGAACGAACATCTCGATTTTCATTTGGTAGAGGCCAACCTTTATGTTTGTAGGAAGTGTTGGCATGCCAAAAGTCAAAAGGTATGTATTTGTTGGTTCGATAATATCATTCCGTTTTTTGGTAAATCGTTTAACAGAGATCACTCCCTGGGATTCCAATTCAGATTGGATCTCCTGTTCAGGAATGTCATCCAGGTCATGATCTCTGTCGAACAGTATGCCTTTGCTTTGGTTTAGTCCACTGTGGATTTGACCCACTACAGGAATATCGGCAAGCATTTTTAAACCTAACAAGGAAGTTGATTGTTGTTTTTTGGTAACTTCAATAAGTAGAGCACCAGATTTCAACTTTTTGACATTTTTGGGAGTACCGATGATGCCTTGAATACCTTTTTGAATGACAAATGGCGATACCTTTGTTAAAGGCTTCGTATGTTGGTCTGATATTTGTGCTTCAAGTGTGATGAAGCGGGGCCAATGTTCCACAACAGAATTAAGTTGTTCATCGTTAAAAGATATATCGAAACCCGCTGGGTAACAACGTTTTTTTGAGAGAGCCATGATAAGAGGAAAAGAGTTTCAGAATCCTTGCTCCCCGCCCGCCTCGGAGCGCCAACAAGGGCGATATCTAGTCAAACGGACATCCGGTAATACTGATACCAAGAGGATACAAAGAAACTATACTCGTACGCGATATGCCTGATTGACCCTCAGCCACCGCTTAATATATAAATATCAACATGGAAACGTAGGTGTATTGGAAATTGCAAAACAGAGACAGATAATTAAAAAAATAAATTGCAAAACATCAATACTAAGGCATGTAGATATTATCAGCTCGGCATGATCAGCTGATTGATCAAGTCGGGCCATACTTGACCTCCCGTCTAGATGAATATGGGGCCAAAGTGGAGTGTTGGTCTATCAGGTGCCTTATACCCAGCACCTGCAGGCCTCAGCCACCAGGATCCCCTTCTCCACCAACACGGGTCACAACCCACGGCCAACAGGTTGCCCCATTTAGTCGCCTCATACGACATGCAAGGGGGTGCCAGGGACCTATTCTTGTCACCCTGGGTCCCCACGGGGGTGTTCCCTGAGGAAGTGTAAGAGGTAAATATATTTATTTTGTATTCAAAATTGGGATTTTTATAGAATAAGTAACATGTTTATTAGCAGATCCTTTGCATAATACTTTAAATGCATAATTATTTTTTATTTTTTTAAAAATGCGGGCTTTATTTACTGATATGTTACAATTACCTTTTTTTTCTATCCTCTCGCACACAGATGAAGTGGCGGTTGATGTGGAGGGTTCCGTATGAGGTGTACGATTTCGTGGAGCAGAGGTGGATGGAGCAGCAAAAATACAGGGGTCCTGAACAGTTGATGTAGCATCTTCATCATCAGGCATGATGAAGCTGTACCGTCTCCTCCCAGATGAAAGTTGGACTGAATTGTCAAGTAATTACATGTATTATGAAATATTTTATCAGTTATATTAAAAGATCTCTCATAAAAGTATTGAGATAATTAAATTATAATTTATTTCATCATGGATTTTCTATAATCCTCACCTCTTTCCTCTACTGATGTACTTAGACGTGATTGGACATCAGCTGTACTGCGAGCTGTAAGGAAAGAAAAACCTGTTATAGGCAGAAAATATAATGAAGAGGTTTTGTTCATACATTAATTCTTTATTCACTGCATTGCTTTTATATCTTAAACTACTGAATACTTAAAATGCATACTTCTTATTCTTTCAGACTGGCGTGCTCCCATGACTTGCCCCGTTACCAATTTCACAACCATTAAGAGTAAAGCAAAGGTATAAAAGCATATTAACCTTTCATAATGTGTTGTATTTCTTCTATGTGTAATGATGTATAGTAATATATTTTTTTACAAATTAACTTTTATTTTAATATATATATACGTATATATCCAAAATGTATAATAATTTATATAATTATCACATTGCTCGACAATAAATATTTAAAACAAGAAAAAACGACAACACAGGTTGTAATTTTTTCTTTCTTTTAAATATAGTTGTATATACCTTGCTGTTTCGTAGCACTAGAAATATTCTTTCTTGCCACAGAAGAGGGAGAAGTCGTGTCCACTTGAAAAAAGGTGTGAAGTAATTTATTTTGGAAGTCGTATTATTTAATTTAACAAACAAGAGGCCCATGGGCACTCACCTGAGTACATAAGCTAGGCAAAAGCACAAATCAGTTCAGTATTGAAAAGATTACGGGGGGGGGGGGGCTTAAATTTTAAACTACCTGATGTTGCTTCCATGTCAATATAACAAATGGCTTTGTTGTACTTGAGGAGATTTTAAAAAATTTTCCCATATATTATTTTGTAAAAATTTGATCCCCCATTGTGGCTCCTCCCTACCCCAGGGGTCATGATTTGAAAGATGCTTCCATATCAATATGACTAAACATAGCTTTTCTGTTCTTGAGAAGAAATATTTTTTCTATATGTTCTTATGTAAAACTTTCTAGCCCCTCCCCCATGGGCCCCACCGTACCCCTGGGGGTCATTATTTGAACAAAATTGAATTTACACTACCTGAGGATGTTATCATATCAAAATGACTAAACACAATTTTCAGTTCTGGAGAAGAAGATATTTTCCTATATGTTCCAATGTAAAATTTTCGATCCCCCATTGTGGCCCTACCTTATCCCCGGGGGTCATCATTTTAACAAATTTGATTCTACACTACCTGAGGATGCTTCCATATCAAAATGACTAATAATGGCTTTGCAGTTCTTCAGAGGTTGATGTTTTCCTATATATTTCTATTAAAAACTTTGATCCTCCATAGTGGTCCCACCCTGCTCCCGGGGTTCATGATTTGAATAAATTTGAATCTACACTACCTGAGGATGCTTCCATATAAATATGACTCACCATGGCTTTGCTTTTCTTGAGAAGAAGATTTTCAAAGATTTTTCCTATATATTTCTATGTAAAACTTTGATCCTCCATTGTGGCCCCGACCTACCCCCGGGGGTCATGATTTGAACAATCTACACTACCTGAGGATGCTTCCACATAAATATAACTCATCATGGCTTTGCTTTTCTTGAGAAAAAGATTTTTAAAGGTTTTTCCAATAAATCTATGTAAAACTTTGATCCTCCATTGTGGCCCCACCCTACCCCGGGGGTCATGATTTGAACAAAATTGAATCTACACTACCTGAAGATGCTTCCATATAAATATGACTCATCATGGCTCTGCTGTTCTTGAGAAGAAGATTTTTAAAGATTTTTCCTTTATATTTGTACGTAAAACTTCAATATAAATATGACTCATCATGGCTATGCTTTTCATGAGAAAAAGATTTTTAAAGGTTTTTCTTATATATTTCTATGTAAAACTTTGATCCTCCATTCTGGCCCCGCCCTACCCCCGGTGGTCATGATTTGAATACACTTGAATCGACACTACCTGAGGATGCTTCCACATTAGTTTCATCTTTCCTGGCCCTGTGGTTCTTGAGAAGAAGATTTTTAAAAGATGCTGTTAATTTTTCACTAATTCTTTATTATCTACCCTTGAAAGAGGGCGTGGCCCTTCATTTGAACAAACTTGAATCCCCTTACCCCAAGGATACTTTGTGTCAAGTTTTGTTGAAATTGGCCACGTAGTTCTAGAGAAGAAGATGAAAATGTGAAAAGTTTACGACAACGACGACAACAACAACGCCAACGACGACAGACAACGGACAAATTTCGATCAGAAAAGCTCACTTGAGCCTTCGGCTCAGGTGAGCTAAAAATCAATATAATTTGATAACCAATAAGAAATGTAAATGTAAAACTGTATTATGTTTTGGGACAAGTATTGAAATGCTGTATTTTCTTCTTTCAGAGTAATTACCACCTTCACCTTCTATAAGAATGTTTTTCCCCTTCGTCTCTGGACTCATTTGTCGCAGAAAATAGTTCATGCATGAGAACATCAAAGCTGTCGGATTGCCTAGCACGTCTCTCCCTTCATTCAAACGAGGACAACTCCCCGTTAGCTGGTATGAAGTCAGAGGAGGAAGAACTTCCAACTGATATACGGAAGTCCGTCTCTGCATCTGAATTCACTTAAAATAAAGGAAAACACTGTAAGGAACTATGGAGAAGGAATTCAACTGCGTTTTACAAATAAAGAAGTATGCCTATTGAAAACATTAAGAAACATACCAGGTTTAATTTCCCAAGAATTTACTTGAGACACCGATGCCTCTGCCAACCCTGCCCATGTATCAAAGAGTGGTGTTGTGTAGTGGTACTTGGGTGGCGCATTTAAGGTGTAAATAGGTGGTCGAAGAATCCGTTGTAAATATTGGACTTTACATCTGCCCTCCACGTGATCTCGGCAAGATGGCCCTCAAATTTTGTTATCTTGGTCCCTGCCATCCGTCTATAATGGTCTTTCGCGTGCTTCCAAGCTCCCTCTATCCTGTTTGTATGGACATGGACCTCTTCATTTGTTTTTTTATTGATATATGACTTCTTGAAAACGTTCTTGTGTAAAACGGTGAAGTGCTGATAGCTGAGATCATTCAGAGGGCCGTACGCAGACCAACCATCGCTGTATATTGTTGAACCTTCTTCTAAGTGTCTCTTGATGATGGGTAGCAGGGTTTCTTCACTTCTGTCAGACACTGGATAAAAAATGATGCTGTTCGATTCCCGCTCTACCATGCCAAATATCCATATCTAAAATAAAACAAAAAATCCTGCTTTAGCAAAGACGCCTACAAATCACGATGTATACATTAATCAAATTTGTACCCACCGAAAATTGAAAAGAAAGTGCTGGAAATTAATATGTAAAATAGAGGCAACTTACCTTCAAACCACGATTTGGGTTGCCTTTGTGGAATTTAACCCGCCTGCCAAAGAGGGATTCATCAAATTCAACTGTGCCCTGAAATTTGCGGTGGCGGATGGTGGTGTGAAAATATTCCTTAAACACCTCTCTTATAAAAGATGCCTAGTTTACCGCTGTAGTAGTGTACGACATTCCCGAAAAGCGGGAACACTGAGCAAACTATTTCTCTCTAAATAACACTTAATAAACAATACAATGTCCTTCAATACCAAATTGCTTCTGTCAAAAAATGAGTAAGTCCTTGACTTGGTGTGAAGTCTGTTTAAGGAACGGCGAAAAATGACCCACCGGGAGCACGTGATAAAGTTGCCAATGTCATGTCCCCAGCACAGTTCTCAACAGGGCAAGCAAAAGATGTGGCCAGCAGATTATTTTGCCTACACCATTGGTAAACCTCATTGTTAGACCTTGAAAAAAGCTCCCGCCACTTTTCCTTGTTTCTGACATACTGCACGGACAGACCTGGAGCTCACAGAACTATTTTTGGGAAGGGTCATTTTATAGCGTGAAGGGGGATGGCCAGTTACAATGTAATTAAAATAATCGAATATGAATAGTTTGGGGCGGGGTATTGAAGTCACACCAGAACAGCTAATCTGAAATTCTTAGCAAACAAGATAGAAAAAGAAAAATAAATAAAGCATGTTTAAAGTTTACAAATATTATAATTCTTGAAATGTACATATTTTAACGTAAATGTCTGGGAACGTATCTTCTAACCCGTCCGTCTATATACTTATATCGCCTAGCACCGACATTCCATGCGTATAGGTTGTAATTTCTCCCATTGGAGAATAATCTACAATTGCGTTCTAAAATGTCTAAATCATGGTTTGGAAGTAACGTCGAAATGTTTTTTTTAATTGCTTTTTTTTTAATTAGCCTTACCTGAAAAGTGCATTAAAGTGGTTAAAGGCCGAGGAATCTCTGGCCAATCTCGTTAACGCAACCCATTCCATAAAAATACATGGATTTAAACCGTTGATACAAACGAAAGCACTAATAGTAATTCTTTGAAAGTGCTTCAAACATGGAGTCCAAAACAATCGTCTAGTGGACAATGGCCAATCCTTTGCTGGTCCTACGATGTCGACATCCATTTCTCAGGAATTGCTCTGTTTCTGGATGCCATTTTATTTTGTGAAGAGCGTGTAGTGTGTGTGTGTGTACTACTGTGTAAGCTTTTATTATTGTATTGATGCATTGGTATTTAAAAAAAAAATAAATTATCTTTGTTTCATTTACTTAATATTATTTTATGTAACTTGTATGCGCTAAAAAAAAACACCATTTCTTTTAAATGTTCTAAACTTTATTAAAATAAGAACGGGGGTTGCAATGAATGTCGGACAGGAAACAGATTATTTTGAACTTATAATGCGAGAGTAAAAGTTAAATTAAAAAAGGAAGATGCTAAGGAAACATTGTATGGTGTTTCTTTGTGAAAGATAAGAGAATTGCAACAATTAAGAAAAAGTGTGTGTGTGGGGGGGGGGGGTTGAATGTCCTTATAATTCCTAAAATGTGCAATTTCGTAATTAAGTAAAAATTATATTTTTAATTTATATCCGAGGTAAATTAAAACGGAATTAATGTATTGATTTAAGAATGGTTAGAATTTATTACGTTATACATAAATTGGGGGACATCATGAAAAGGGGGGTGTAATTGTGGTAATTGACGGAATATAATAATAAATTATAAATCATTTGTTTTTCTCTGATATAAATTTATAACGGAATAAATGTATTAATTGAAAAATAACAAAATATTGATCCGTTATAAATCAGGGGGGATGGGGGGGGGGTCTTGATTATGCTAATATTTGATATAATGTACCATTTATTCCGTGATTATTGTATAAATTATTTTTTCTGACATTAATTTTATACACGGAATAAAAGTATTGATGATAAATGGTATGAATTCAAAAGATGTACTTTATTCCGTTATAAATTTTAAGAAAAAAAAATAAAAGGAGGGTGTGTGATTTTCCTTATAATTGCTGGAATGTAACAATGCAAAAAATTTGTTCTCTCCACGGAAAATGTATAACGGAATAAATTTATTTATGACAAATGGTTTAAATTCAAAAGATGCACTTTATTCCGTTAAAGAATTTAAGATAAAAAAAGGGGGGGGGTGCTATTAATTCCTTGAATGTTCCATTTACTCACTAATTATTGTATAATTTCCTCTCTCTGTCCGAGGTTAATTTTTAACGGAATAAATGTATTGATGAGAAGTGGTGTGAATTTGAAAGATGTACTTCATTCCGTTACAAATATGACAAAACATTTTGAAAAAGGGGACTGATTGTCTTTATAATTATAGCTTTATTTGTATTGAAAGAGTAAACCATTTAATCCGCTTCGCCGTTTATAAAGCATATACTGCCCCAACCCAGGTTATACCAGTATAACTTGGGTAGCTATTAAATCCATTCCTGAAATGCAAATTTGCATTAATTTTCTTCTAATGGAAAGGGGGTGTCTTTTGCAGAGGTTGCTGTTGTTTAGAAACGGAACAAGTGTACTTATAGGGGAAGTGTTTTTGAAGATAATAAAATTAACAATTTATTACACAATCGAGGAAAAATGTACTTTTATAGTTTTTAGTAGTACTCGTTTATTCTGTTCACGAACAATGGTCGTGTTTTCAAGTATTTGATTTCTGCACGTATTTAAATGTATTCCAGAACAGGTTAGAAAGAAAAGGCCTTGTTAGTGGCATGGCACTGTCTCGAACACTGTATCTTTTACAGAAGACATGCAATTTAATGAGTCGGAAATCATGATGCTCTACTATATGTATGTTTTAAAGAATATACAATCCATTACAAGACACACAGAAAATTTTTCTTCATCATATGTTTATTTTGTAAAATTCTCCAAATACTCCTGTTAATGGCATCGCGATGCTAATAAGTTTTGAGGTATTTTAATCTGTCTCGTCTCTCTATATATACTTCTGTTATAAGCATCGCGATGCTAATTAGTTTTGGGCATTTCCCTAATATAGACGTGGCATTTTTAAGAGTGAAACCCCCCCAAAACTCCAAGCCCCAGAGAAACTTCCCGAGAAACTTCCCTTTGTGGAGCTTATAATCTTGATATTGGAAATGTCGTCTCTCTATATATACGCCAGTTATTAGCATCGCGATGACGTCGCGCACGATGTTGGTGTCAATTTCGGTAACGTCAAAACGACGGTAGATTACGTGACGTTAGAAAATTAATGTGACGTTATCTTTTTTATCTACATTTTCTATCTTGTATCCAGACTTGTTTTCAATTTAGAAACCTCACTTTATGGACACTTAACATAAACCTACATTATAAATCTTCTTTCATTGATAATTGAGAATAGCCAATAAAGGGCAAGAAAACATGCAGGCATTGGACTCCATATTAATTACATGTTATCTACTGATCTTCAATGTTTTTCATAAAATGGAAGTCAGACATGCTTCAATGACACCAGGGGTCTAAGGCCATCATTAAAAATATCTTTGTTTCCCCTAACCCGACCCTAGAATCTCAAGGTGGGTAGGTAGGTAGGTAGGTAATTATTTGTTTTTTCTCCCAGCAGTTATGAAAAATACATTCTGAAAATTGAATAATATCTTTATAAAAAAGAAAAAACCCCAAAAGAAACCGATTTTTAAACTGAATATCATACAAATGAAATTGAAAAGCAACATGCATGGTAAATTAATTCACAAATATTATTCATTTGAACTTGTAAAATATCTCAGGCCAGTGTAATTTCATTGAAATCGAATATTTACAAAAAAGACAAGATTCGCAAATACTCAACCATCGGACATACGAGTATGTATTTTTCAAACCAGTGCTTACACAGCCAAAATGTCAAGGGCTTCGCGTGACGCAGTGATTATAAAGTGTTTCGTTTTAGAGTTAGGACGTAATTTAGGAGCTTATTCCAAGTCAAGGGTCCCGATGTGGGACATGGAGGCTGGGCAGTCGAATGAGACTGTAAAAAACGTCCAGTGTTGCAGTATAGATGATGGCATCAAAAAGATCCCTTACTGATGCTTAATGATCAATTGCCATAAGTGCCGAGAAAAAGTCTAAATGTGGAGCTCTCCACCAGGCAGATGTTCAAATGTTGTCGGCCAAACAATTTTGAAAGGAATTTTAAAGCAAAGAATCAACCTATTTTCAAGGGCCTAGCTAACGAAAAATGGGTTGGACCTCTCAGGAGGATGTACCATGAGCAAAATTTAAAGATTTCTACACTATTTGGAAAGAGTGTACATGTAAATACAATATTTAATTCAACCAAATCATATCTAAAAATGATTACAATGCCATATGTCTAATGCTAAACTTGATCGGGAGGTCGTGAGTTCGAATCTCGGCCGCGACTGACCTACGTCGATAAAAAATTGGTAGCAACTGTTCCTTCGCCATGCGCTCGGCACTTAGAAGTGAAAGTTGCGGGTCCTTCGGATGAGACCTTAAAAACCGAGGCCCCGTGTCACGGCAGGCGTTGGCACGATAAAGATCCCTCACTGCTCGGCACGATAAAGATCCCTCACTGCTCAATGGCCCTGAGTGCCGAGTAAAGGTCAAAATTTGAAGCCCTTCACCGGTATATGGTGACGTCTCTATATGAGTGAAAAATTCTCGAATGAGACGTTAAACAACATACAATCAATCTAATGTTAAATGTTTCTAAGCTTAACTCAACAATAAAAGAAATGAAGAAACGACGTCTGAATTATATCTATCAAGATGAAATAATTACACTAAGACATATCTACAACTCCTATGGTTCATATAGTAGAAATAGGATCATACACGATGAACTGTTTATTAGATTGAAACGAATGAAATCCAGTGAAATTTACTGATTCAACCAGATCATATCTAAAAATGATTAAAATGCCGTATGTCTACTGTTAAATGTTTCTAAATTTAACTCAACAATAAAAGGAATGAAGAAACGACGTCTGAATTATATCTATCAAGATGAAATAATTATACAAAGACATATCTACAACTCCTATGGTTCCATATAGTAAAAATAATATCATACATGATGAACTGTTTATTAGATCGAAACGAATGAAATCCAGTGAAATTTACTGATATGCATACACAAGGTGAGTCCCTCATGTGCTAATGAGGCAGGATTTGCCATGCCTGTATGAACATGTACGTTAATTTTAGAAGACACATTTGTAAATAACATCGAAACACTCTTTCGTCATGGTATATTCAATTCACGAAATATTTCAAGAGTGTAGGATTCTAATAAGTTAAAGATAAATAATAAGATTTATATGTCGCCGTTGTTTTATATAACGAACTAACCCTTTGTGTCCACATGTTGTGGGCGCCAAATCAGAGTACAACAAAAGCCGCCGTTCTGATAAAAACGAATTTTGATGAAATTGTGTTTTATAAAGTTGATAAACAATGAAAAAAAAAATCTGAATAATCTTATTGAAAAAACTTTTCAGTCGGCGCGATTAATGTGGTCGGTCGCATTAGGGGAAACAAAGGTATTTTTTACTTTGGCCTAATATAAAAATATTTTAGTTCATGTCCTCATGAATTTTCTTTTCAAAATGCTGATAAACAGTGAAGTTACTTATGTACATATTGTCATTATGCATTAAACAGTAGTAATTTTAGTTAAGTAATGTTATGTTTTAATGATAAAAACCTTATAAAATTGCAGATACTCTTTGGAAATTATGGGTTAATTTTTTGATACTAGCAATTAATTGTGAGTTGTGTGTTTGGAGAGTTTCTAGCCCTGCACTTCTGAATAATTATTGGCAAACCTGTTATTTGCCTAATTGCTTTAAGAGTCTTTAAATTATTCAAGTATTTTCAAATAAAATTCAGATTCCTGAATAAACATATCTACATACATGTATTTGCTAGTCGCCAATCGCATGAATAAATGATTTGATAAATACAAGTATCCCAAACTAAAAGAATAAGATGAAAGAAACTAACACATTTTTTGAGTACTTTAATCAAATCAAATATACTGAATATGTAAATTATAAGTATACACACAAATATAAACATGTACCATATACATTAAATATCGCACAAAACGTTTTATTGTGTGATTAGTCTCAGTACGAATCGTCAACAGGAGAGAAACTTCTCGTTGCCAAAAAATCTTTGAATTAAATTAAATCAAAGAAATATCATTAACAATCTGTACTGAATACAAAAATATTTAATAAGTTGAAACAGTACCTTAATCCAAAATTAATGTAAAGAAATTTTCCTCCATGCTATATGGACGTAATTCAAGGATGTCGAGATGATTCAAACTGATTATTTCATGACATTAAAGTTGTCAGCATAAATTCGACATATACAATAAAAAAGGACAAAGAATAACATATAAAATGCAAACAACACCGTTCGAACCAACGTTCTTCGTAGCTCCTCCATCACGCCATAACGAAGCTAAAAGGAATATCTAATGATTACCAAAAACAATGCGATGTATTCGCAAATGCACGTAATATTCCATGCTGTGTAACCTTAGAAATCGTAACACTCAAACTCACCGTTCGTAAAACCTTAAACCTGAAAAAACGTAAATATTTAGAAATACTCAGGACGCTCGAGGAGACCTATCTTCTTCCAGACGATCGTTTCTGCGCATGCGCGGATGTTCTAATGGTAGGCCTAAATACCTAAATACCGGGTTGATTAAGCATCGTAATAAAATTTCTTCCTTGCGTGAATGAATAAAAGATATTGTTTGAAAACATCAAACATCACATAAACATTTGTTACATATAATTTCATTCTACATTGTGACGAAAATGCTTCTTCAAATTGAATATATACATGTATATTCCTAATTGTGCAATTTAACTTAGCCCCACCCTGGGGCCTGGACCCAAAACCGAGGGGTCATACATTCCACAGTGTTGAGGGCTATTATATCCATGCCAACATTTAACTGCTTTCGGATCACAATTTAGAAACATAAGACTTTTTTTTAATTACATTTTCAATATATGACAAAGTTACATTTGTAGCCCCAGCCTAGGACCTGAACCCTGAACCTAATTTTTTCTCTCACACTAGGGCACCCTGTAATCAAATGTTAATTATACATGAATTAAAAATGCAATGAAAATACTCTTGATTTAAAATTATCAATTCATGTTGAATTGTTGCATGCTTCATAATTATATGAATAGAATTTATATAAATACTTCAAAATAATTTTAGTAACGTTTATGTTGATTTTGCACTAGCCGGGAGAAAATGAGATGAATTTTATAGATATCATCAATTTTGTACTAAAATTCTTAGTCAAATATAGTTGAAAAAGTATAGTTTTATATCAAATATGATTTTATAAGTGTAGTGTGAAAGACATAATGTAGATTTAACCAATTCATGAAAGATTTCAAAAACATCAATTTGTGACATATTGTTTTGGTAAAAAACCTAAAATGTTAATGTGAAAAGTATCAATAAATTAATTTCTTGGTTGTGCTGTTGAGATCAGTTAATGATAATCATCATGATCATTTTTTCCAAAGACAAAAAAACATGAAAAAGAGGAGGAATATTTTCTTTTCAGTGTGTTTAAGGGTATTATTCTCATCCAATCTGTCAAATATCTTATTTACTATACATGTAATTATTTTTTTATCAGTATAACCAATTAAATTTGCCTTGAAGCGATGTATATCAAGCGCAAAGCATCGGTGGTCATATTTTTACCAAATGTGTTGTATCTCAACTTGATTTTGAAACCATTGCAGTTAAAAAGGCTGTAGCCTATAAAGAATACATGCCAGCTAATTTTTACATTTTCTGATTTGATTTAAAAGGATTACTGAAATCTTCCTCTCACTCATTTTTTCTCTCTTGAAACTCTGGAAGGTTTTAAAGTTAATCGAAAAAAAGTTCATTAGTTTACTTTGAATTTTTATCCATTTACAATTTTTTTTTAGTTGATTTTTTTTTTTGTTTACATTACATGTACCACAGGAGTCGGCAGTTTTATCCATAAAGCAACGTAAACAAGAACCAGTGAGCTACGCTCGAGAAGCTTACGTTGCTTTATGGATAAAAACTACGACTCCTCCTGTGCATGTACAGTGCAAGTCAGATGGAAACCCGTAGAAATGCATATATAAATCCCGGGCATATGTCCAGAATCGAAATAATAAAGCAGCAAAGTAACTGCGCATCAATCAATTGTTATATATAAATGAAACACAAACTAGTTCATCTGAAATCAAGATACTCACTTGAAAGCTTGACAATGCCTGTTCCTACCAGATCGAAAGTGAAAGCAGACGTCTTCCTTGCACAATTCGTTCCCAAATACTTTCGGTTATCATAGTCTCGTATACCTTTTTTATTTTTTATTTTTTTTTTTACTTTATACGAGAATTGAAATTAATATAAACACAGCGATCATAAAAACAAAATTAAACGAAACGAAGAAGAAAGGGAGTCTAGAACCCACTTTGAAAGACCGATACACCAGTCGACTGAAAGTGTAAGGGAGGGGGGGGGCGAAACCATGTACACTGAAACTATTATTAGACAAAGGGACTTCCCCCCGCTTTAAAAAAGAATTCCTGGACGCATATTTTTTATTTAGTTCAATTAATTTCTAGTTTCAACACAAACTACAATGTATTTTTCATTTTCTTTGCCACCAACGCATCATCAATCAGTATTAACATGGTTAATTACGTACATAATAGCAATCCGGAATATTATACTTTTTAAAAATTAAAATAGTGCACACACCTCGCCCCAAAATATTTCAGCTTTTTTGAGTGATTGAAAATATATAGATTTCAGATCAACTTGAATAATTTGGGGCGAGAAGTATGCACTATGAGAAAATTCTTTAAAATTATAGGCTTTTGGCAAAAATATCAAGAATTTACGAGACCATGACCGGTTCTAACACCTATACAGCTCTGAACGTGTGTCTATTTTTAAAATCTAACTTGTTTTCGTAAACCCGGGATTCTGATGTTCATTTTTGACTATAATATTCCTTGGAAATACTTACTTTAATTTTTGCAAAATTTTAGGGCCATATTTTGGGGTTGGTGAATTTTGTTCTTTATTGAAATTAAATCCATTACCGAATGTATACGCATTGGCCTAACCTTGTTATTATCAATATGGAAAACAATAATAAAAAATGTTGTTTATTCTTTAAAACACGGAGTAATAAGTAAAGAGGTTGGAATAACCGAAACTAAACTGTATTTAAAAAAAACAACAACAGTGGATGCCACAGAAGTAAACATTCCAGTGACGAAAAAAGCAACCACTGATAACTGGAATTTCAAGGAGGGGCCGGAGGACGTAGAAATAGGCATGGTTGTGGCCATCACACCAATCCGTCAAAGGGATGTTGTTGATGGAGAGCCAAGGCTGGCCATAACCAATGACGTGTCCAAAGCCAGAATCAAAGTATCATGGCTGAAGGGGATTACACCACCAATTGGATACCAAATCCAGACTTTGAAGAGTGTGCTCCAGATAGCATCCCTAGAAATAGGGTGGCATGTAGTTTTAAGTGCATTCATGACAAAATCTTTCCAGACTACATAGTAGATAAACTGAAGAAGATATTTAAAAATTGAGAAAAAAGAATTCCATGTTAAATTATGTCCCCCAAAAGACTTATAGGAACATAATGTTTTTACTGTTTTTTCTTCTTATTTTTTAATTAGAACTTTTTTGTGCCAGAATGTTCTCATTTAACTAGTCATCTGATTTAGACGAACCCTTTTCAGGGTTAATAGGCAAGCGGTGTAGATGTGTGGAATGAAGGTGATTTTGTTTGTAAATGCATGCACTTGTGTGTCTGCTTGCAATGAGTTAATTAAATGATTGATATACTTGATAAAGGAATATAAAGATATTTTGTTGTCTGAATAAGATGACATAATAATCAAATGTTAGCATTACCTCGTGTGCATGCATTTACCCTACACTCTGATTGGCTGAAACAAAAATACTAATGTCTATAATACAAAAAAATTGTCAAATGAACTTAAAGGGAATAGAGCACTAATAAGGAGTAAGGGTAGTATTGGGGATCATATGTATCGGTCTCCATTACTATTAGAATTAGTTTCATAATATGACATGCCAGTGCAAGCTCCCGGGTATGTGTTTTATAAACTTGTATTTTTCATTCATTCAGTTCATGTGCTTGCTCAATTTAAATTACCATTTGCTCGTATCTTTGAAAAGGAACAATGCCTTATACTTAAAGTTACTGGAATGACATCCGTGCAAAGTATTTTAGGTCAATCTAAAATGAATTGTACTTTGTTTATGTCATGCAAAGAAATGAAGTTTGAAAGACTAAACTTTCAATGTCAATTTTTTTTTGCTTTTTTTTCTGTTAGATGTGACTTTCTCAGCACAGGATTTGCTGGAAACAAACTATAAAATCAGAAAATGTCTCATAAACATGATCAAAAAATTTATCAATGTGAAACAAATAAAGAGGAAATATTCCTCAAATCCAAAAAGCATTTTAGGTCTGGTACGTCAGTTAAGAAACCACAAAGATTTATTGAAAAGATTTAATTTGTGGGTAAGATCAGTACCATGAAAATGGTGTATGAGAGGAATAACATGAACATATGTCATTTGTTGTAAATATTGGATAAGTTGTACTGTTTTTTTAATTCTTTTTTTGAAATGCTAGTTGTTACATTGTAGTTAGAATGATCTAACTGTGTTTCGGGACAAGCCCTCACCACAGTTAGAATACGTCCCATATATTTGCAATGTAGCAAATCGGAGTGGATCCACTCCGAAATGATTTTGAAGTATACAAAAGGAGTTGCACTGTAAATAACTACCAAATTAATCATAACAAACCTTTTTGAGATTGTATATGCCTTTTAACCTAAAAAATAATCCATATACATAGGAAAATTCAACTCATTTTCTCAACGTTTTTTCCTCGCTTCAAATTTAACGCCATGTTGACATTCGGAACTCTCTGGATTGTTCGTAGAAAATGCACAGAGTTCGAGTTATCGCCCGTGTTTATTTTGCAACATTGCCAATACACCGAACGAATTCTGTCGTAAAACTGGGTCCGTAGGACAATATCATTTTTACGATAGAACGTTCTTTCTAGTTACATTGCACAAGCAGTTTATAGTTTCATTATTGTATTATAGTTTCAGTGTTGTAATTTGTTTATGTTGGAAAAACAAAACTGTTGACGTACCATGCTCCATAACATCGTAACATACCAAATCATAATTTACAACAGAATTTATTGTCTTTACCTAAGAATAGTTAATGCCAGGTTTCACTATCATATGAAAGCTATTGTAGCTCATTTGACTCAATTTTAAAAGAGGGAAGATGTATCATTTATATGTTTTGAAACGACCTCTTTATATTCCTGTGTATGATGTCATCAATTAATGTGGAAGAACACACAATAAAACAGGCATGGAACCGACGCCATTGTCATGTTGTATACAGGCTAATAAAAGCCTCATAGGCCCCCCTTAACCTTAACACAAGGACCTCAAATACGAACATTAAAACAGCGAACATACATAAATACTTCTTTGTTTCATTACAGTATTGTTTTTATTTGGGGTTTTTTTTTTTGTTATTGTTATAGACTTTGTAACAACTAATTTATATATAAAGTAGTTTATGTTTAGCACTTTTCTAGTCAAGTTGCCCAATTAAAAAAAAATTAAACTATTAGAGCTGTCAATATTTAGACAGTAGGCATCACACTTTTTAAAGATAAATTTACTACAGGCTTCTTTTTTCTCTCAGTAGTGATGGCAAGAAATACTAAAAAAGTGCCCCGCCACAGCATAATACGCCCGTCAAATATTGTTCAAATGTCATAAACAGTTTAGAGTGCAAGAAAATCATGACAACCTTGATACAAGGATTTCAATGATTTTTCCATTCCTTATAATATGTGTTTATACATCTCCTGTGGTGTAGGCATTAATTATAACAAGTATCACATTATAGATCCCCAACTGGTTGTGTTAGAGCTTGACAAATGCCCATCTGCAGCCCCCCCCCCCCCCCCCAGCTTTCAGATTTGTGAGACATGATGCTCTGAATTAGTTGATATTTTCCAAAACTTAAATAAAAATATCATATTAAACAATATCAATTTAGTCTAAACAACTTAATCTATATCAAATTGATATTAAAAATAAAAGGCTGGCCATCAAATGACATATGCTATTAACTGACGAGCAGTTCTTCTGTCTAATTCCCAAAGGATAAAGATAAGAGCTGCCTGATCAGAGATCCTCTAACAGAAATGATTGAGACAGCTAGCCTTCCTACACTGAACTCATTTATTAATCTTTAACTGGGTGCATGTCCACTCATTACTCCCAATGGATGAATGGATCTATACATACTATCTGCTTTGTAGTGCAATAAAAATACATATTTATGTCATTCTGAAATTAAATTTGAAAACAAAGATTTTTTTTTTAATTTGCTACACAGATTTATAAAAAGAAAAAAAATTGTGCAATCTTGATGCAACATTTTATTAAGGTTCCTGCATTACTCTTAGATTTGTAGGGACTATCTACCATAATTAAAACATTTATTTTAAATACTTTATTTTTTTAGATTTAATGTCAGACTGGTTTTTAGCTGCAATTCATACAGACTACAGGCATGCTGATTCCAATATCCCCCCTCCAAGTATAATTAGTTTTAATTACACTATACAATATCAAATTAGTTTATTATACAATATCAAATTAATTTATTATACAATATCAAATAAGTTTTAATTACTTTTCACCAAAATCATTTCAAAAGTTAGGCTAGACAACTATTTAATCCAACACGGCTGATTCTTTTTGCCCAGTTCCCAGGAGATATAGATAACACCTACTTGATCAGAGATGCTCTACCAGTTAGCTCCTCACATGAAACTCATTAATTTCTCTCTAATTTGACATGCAATTTTCTGTTATCAAATTCTCCCTGACCAGTGCTTGATAATTACACCCCTGGGAGAGGTGGAATTTCTCTTGTAACATTACATTTGTTATAGATTGCCGTAAAGTATATAATGAAAAAAATAAGTATTTTCTTGATTTAACATTTTTTAAATAAGGATACTGCAACACTCTTGCATTTTTCGGGATTGTGTAATCTAATAGTAAAAAGACAGTTATTTTAAATTTCACTTAAATTAAAGGTCACAGTGACCTTGAAATTGGTCACGACACACCTTCTACCTAAGGTGCATAAATTGGCCAAGTTTGATGATTCTGAGTCCAATAGTTTTCTAGTTATGAGCCGGACAGGATTTTTCCATATTTGACCATAGCATCTTAATTAAAGGTCAGAGCGACCTACTTTTAGTGCGCGACACACCTTCTACCCAACAAGTATCAGCTGACAAAGTTTGATAATCCTAGGCCTAATAGTATTAAAAATATGAGCCGGACACGAGAAAAGCTAACAGACAGACGGACGGACATGAACGCCATAACATAATACGTCCCGTCTAAAGACGGGCGTATAAAAACCAGAGAATGAAGAAAAACTCGTACCTTACAAGAAGGGGATTTCTCTGGAATACTTAAATCTAAAATCACATACGAGTAGCATTGAAAAAAAGGTTCCCAAAAACACCGCACCACGTTTCCTGCAAGACGATCATCAAAATAAGCTAGGGATGTGCGATGTGTAATCCCTTCAAACACCAGAAATATTGAAACGACTACAGACGAGATGTGTCTAATATTTTTCATGTGAAACTGTATAAATTGTGTGTGACAATCATAACTTTTACATATTGTAATCCGTAATATTTTACTTTGTGTGTAAATTCGAATTAGATATCTCTAAGTCTTAAAAACCATCAGTAGATTTGTAATGTGATGTCTTCTACCAAGTACCGTATCTAAAAATCTAGACACATTAATGTATGTACATATAATAAATAAATGAATATATAAACTATAATGCAGAAATCAATAAATGGTTTGTGCAACAAGGATTTTAATCAAAGTTACTGATAAGTTAACCCCCGACCCCCACCCCAAACCGACGAAAATCTTGTACTCGCAAAGAAAGCTACTTAAATCTTTTACAATACAGAAATCAGGAAATTGCACACACTAATATTTCGAACTTTCATACTTTTTTCCATTTTTGTATGCCCGTCTTTAGACGGGACGTATTATATTATGACGTTCAAGTCTGCCAGTCTGTCTGTCTGTTAGCTTTTTTCGTGTCCGGCTCATAACTTTAATACTACAAGGATAATCAAACTTTGTCAGCTGATACTTGTTGGGTAGAAGGTGTGTCGCGCATTAAAAGTAGGTCGCTCTGACCTTTCATTAAGATGCTATGGTCAAATATGGAAAAATTCTGTCCGGCTCATAACTAGAAAACCATTCAAGGTAGCTCAGTCGGTGGAGCGCTCACTTCGTGATCGGGAGGTCGTGGGTTCGAATCTCGGCCGCGACTGAACCAAGTCGATGAAAAATGGGTAGCAACTGTTCCTTCGCCATGCGCTCGGCACTTGAAAGCGGAAGTTGCGTGTCCTTCAGATGAGACCTAAAAAACCGAGGCCCCGAGTCACGGCAGGCGTTGGCAAGATAAACATCCCTCACTGCTCAATGGCCCTAAGTGCCAAGGAAAAGTCAAAATCATCATCCCAAAGTTCCTTAAATGTAAGACTTACAAAATGTTGAGTTTTATTTACAGATTTTTTAGGATCAACATATCAAAGGGTAAGAACGGAGAGATATTGAATTGCAGAAAGTGAACACTTTTTAGAAACATCTTGTGTAAAAAAAAAAATTAAAAAAAAAACCCTTATATTAATATTATGATTGAATAATGAGCAGTTTACTCAATATCTAATGAAGTTACATTCTACTATAACAATCATTTATGTTCATTAAGATAAATAACCTCATAGTATAGCATTACGTATGTATGTTACCCTTGGTAAATAAATAAGCTTTTTTTTAACTGAGGGATGAAAGAAGATCAAAAATACCAACTGAACCAGAAGAGGGTATATCCTTCACAATTAGAAGTCAGCACTGGACTGTAACAAGATTTTTACAGACAATACTTACCGAGGTAAGATAACTTTATTCTACCCCTGCAAATAAGATTAAGTGCAATAAATATATAGATGGTTCCAATACCGAATCAGTTGGGAAAAAATAGCATTGGAATGAAACAAATTTGAATTTTTTTTTTATCATATGAACAAAAGATGTTTTAAAAGTTCAAAAAAATATTTTCGAATAACCAGATCTCTTCGGGTCACATGGTAAAACTAATTGGCGAGATGTAACATTATAATATTAAATTTTCTTCTTTTAATGCAGATTTTGATGAATTTCGTTGGCAGTATGCCATCTTCCTTACAATATTTTAAATAACTATTCCTTAAATGGAAAAGCCTTTGTATTCTCATTTACATTACGTGTGTTTGAGGGATTTTGGTCTTGTCTCAGGTTCAGAGTTGCAAGTCACGTGGCTTAGCAAGGTAATTAAAGTATTCTAACGTTAAAGGTTTATGAATTTTTCTGCGTGTTGTAAATTAATGCTCTCTATGACCAAATCAAACATTTACATAGCTATATTCTTTAATCCATTATGGTCCAGGATGAAGTACCACTTGAGGAATCTGAAGAAGTGAGTAGCTTTAAGGAAAATGACTGACACTCCTCGACATCCTCTGCTGTTCCTCGTCCCCAAAGACAAGATGCAGCACTTTGTAATGTGAAAAGGAGGGATTGGCTTATTTCGAAATCAAGCATGCAGGCAGCAAGTAAGCTAGCGAACATTTTCTACATTCCATATAAGTTTTTTGCTTCAACATGTTATTATGCTTATATCAGCAGTGGGGTATTCCCCTCGCATTCGTTACACCCGTTGTTTCTTTTAATCACATCATTTCGAAGACGCGGGGGGGGGGGTGCTTTGCTGCTGTCGGTCGGTCGGTCGACCGACAGTTTCCGTTCAATTTATTCGCAGAGGCTGTACATACTGAATAAAATTTGATATACAGATTTATCACAGGAATATCTAGGTCAATTTCTGTATTGGGTACGCTCGAGCAACTATTTACAGAATAATGCCCTTGTTCTTGCCCCTTGGACTTAGAAAAATTTCAGTTATTTGTTTTTGGGGAAAGGGGGGGGCATAAGTGTTTCACTAACATCTCTTATTGCAGTTTACGTGCATTTGTGTTTGTGTACTACACTAACTCGTTCAATTGTCGTTAGTTTCTTTGATATCTTTCTTTCCTGCTGTGGAAGAAGTAAACAATTACTTATATAGCTAAGGAGTTTTTTTTTACACTAGTTATGTAGAATACGTCCGTCTACAAAGGGGACAACTCATTCTACTGAACAGTGATTACATGAACGACAGAAATAGAGACTGAATGAAAGAATATGGCGGTCAAATTGCTTTAATGAATCGTCTTCAGCTTTAATCTCGTTTTGCTGCATTTGTTTCTTTCATCTCGAATCCCCTGTCATAAGTCAGAGACAGTGACAAAATCAGTGAACTCGTAGGTGAAGTTGTTTCCAGTATATCAGAGATGCGTAGATATCTGAGGATTTGTAGAGTTAACTCTCTTTGAGAAAAGAATATTTCCCCCTCATCAGATGCAGCCTTCTTCCGTACAGATTTGGTAGCCTATATTTTGCACATTGATAAAATATTTACAAACCATCAGCTTTATCCTGTAACGCCAAATTTATTTTCTCTTTTTTGGGAGGGGGGGGGGGGAGGGTAATGGTAACATAATCTAAAGACAAGTAACCAGCTGTTTTTTTAAATAACGATACTCGATACTGACATTTCTAGTGAATATGTTTTTGAAAAAGAAATACCCAGAGGAAAAAAATCTACAAAACAGATATTTTGAAGTGTGTTCAAATTTAAGGAACATCGAACTTCAAAAAACAAAATGCGGCTGTTGACAGAGAAACTTAACAAACAAGAAATTATGTACATATAATGACCTTCTTTAAATTGTTTGCAAACCAAAAATTCGGGACATGTTTGCTAAAACACTCTGTACTTTGATGGTAATTGTATGTTGTCATTTTTGTTCTGTGAAGCAAAGCATAGCGTCTATAGAAACAGTGGTCTCCTCTCTACAGCAAGCGCTATAAAATACATTGAAAAGACAGGTTGATTCTCTCTGGCGTGACAATACTTTAGCACAGACGGTGGAATCATTATAAAGACGGGGAGATATTCAGATAAATCAGGACAGGGGATAGAAAATTTATAAAAATGGGTTTAAGGTCAGATGATACGTTCCTCAAACATCTGTTTTGTATATCTTCGTATTGTATGAAAAATATTCAAAATGTTAAATACTTTCTTATTTCTAAGCTGGTTTCTAATTGTCTTTAAAAAAATTGAAACACTAACAAATGTGATATTGGCAAATTAAGTTTTTTCCAAAAGGATTTTATAGGAAACAACATCCTTCGGTATCTTGCACAAATGCCTGGTAAGGTACCTCAATTTTTTGCGAGTAAACATGTTAAAGTAGCAATACTTCAATGACAAAATCTTAGAAAAATTATATATTATTGAGGAACGTATCGTCTGTCCTTAAATAATTAAGGATAACGCTTTACAGCAAAGTGTAGAAACATTGAAAACATAGGTTAATTCTTTGAGTCGGGAACAGAATAGAGAAAACAAAAAGATTGCAATGAATTTGGAAAACAAGATTCAAGAAACTGAGCAGAAATTTAAGAACTTCTAAATAATAGAACATTGCAAACCATTATCTCTCTATTTATTGAAATTACAATTAAAGCAAAACAGAAAGATAAACAGAAGATCGTCAGACTTTGATTATTTTTCTTGCAGACAATCCAGAAACGGGTGAGTGGATTCGTGAGTTTTGACAAATTGTAGGTGGATAACAAATTGGTGTTGGATCCCCTAATGACTCTTACTGGATTGGGAAATGCTTATTTACATCTGTTAATATTTTAAGCATAAAAAATGGGATTTATTTTAAAATAACACTTTTTTGCAATTAATATCTTGTTAATTTTGTATGATTTTATTTACAATATCACTTACTTTTTACACTCTTACAATAATGTATTGAGGGAAAAGACGTCATTTACTAGTTAACCAAGGGAAGAAACTTGTCCCTCTACGTCTCTTACACAACCAGTTGGCACTTTGTTGTATGAACGTTATCCATAGTTTTCTATAAATGATGACTTTTTTCCTTGAGGGCCTGCTACTGGAACCCTGGGTAGGTAATAGGTCACATGCGTGATTATCAATAAAAAGAAAGTGAAAGAGATAGGAGAGAAAGAAGGAAAATAAGGAGAAGAAAATTAGAAAAAAAAATGTCATGCTTAGAGTATAAAAAGGGCTATGACAATTTTAATTTCATCTCATATCATGTCATATCGCTGATGTTTTTGGAGGTCCGTGTTTGCTCTGCTCCCGATTAGTATTGTTTAAATGGACTTTGAGCTCGAATAATGTTCGTTATCTCCATATTTCATATTCTACGAGCAAAATGTATTTAACCTCTGTTTTCAACCTCCAGTTTATAACAATGATTATTTTTTAAGGTCAAAGTATTTTCAAGGCAGGTTATAAATAATTAACGTTATAAAATGCTCACGCCTTTCATTTCCCGTGTAGCTACAAATATTGCAAAAAAACCCCATTTATTGCGTTATAAAAGAGCAATAATTTGACATATTTCATGCTATGGCTATTGTTTTTGTGTGATTGTCCTTTCTTAATGATTCTTATTAGTGAATTATTATTTTTACATTATTTAACTCTTTTTGGTGTCACTAGGCTTAATAAGGCAATTTCATTTGACATATTTGATACAGCTATTGTTTTTGTGTGATTGACCTTTTTTAATGATTCTTCTCAGTCCATTATTATTTTTACATAATTTAACTAGGCTTAAAAAGGCAATGTCATAGTCTTGATAATAATTATGTGGATATGTTACAGAAACAAATAATAGATCTAGCGAGAGATAGGCAACATTAAAAAGGATAAGTTGTTATGATGTACGTCATTTTGAAGTAATCCTATGGACTCGGGGGAATATTGTTGGGAATGCTCGCTCCTCCTTGGCACCTGATCCCTCCTCTGATGTTTTTGAAGGTCAGTGTTTGATCTGCTCCCGATCTGTATTGTTTAATTGGACATAGAGCTTGAATTCTTCGTTATCAAAATATTTCATTTGAGTCGAATAAAATTCAGTATAAGAAATAGATTTAACAAAGAATATGAAAACATCTCATTTAATAATAACAATCTACATAACGTGTTATAAAGAAAGTTCATGTAACTTATTTGTTTTGCTTGTTTGTTTGTATGTTTGTTATTTAACGTCCCTCGAGAGAACATTTTTCACTTATATATGGAGAGGCCACCACTTGCCGGTGGAGAGCTGTAAATTTTGACCTCTGTTCGGTACTTAGGGTCATTGAGCAGTGGGGGGGGGTCTTTTTCGTGCCAACACCTACTGCAACATAAAAATACGGTTTATACGCTTCAAAATCTCCGTACAGTGTATTACCCCGTTCAAGCCGATGGAGAGCATAAACCAGCATTTTCCACCAAACGTCTCACGAGTCAGTGAAAGAACGAGTTGATTTAAACGAGATATAAGCAGTTTATCAGAACATATTCATTTTATTCGAATAACTAATTGGACTTCAATAGTCGTCTCCACACTTCGCAAAAGCTGTATCCCTTTTGTGGGGTTAACCTGAAAGGTCATAATTGGAAAGAAATGACATTTCTCGACTTTATGCTTCTAAAACTTTTGGCGTGCTCCGGTACCTAACTATCAATTGGAGAGCATGAGGACTAATGGAAACATGCTACACACCCAAAACAAACAGGAGCATTCAACCTTAACGGCTAATATCATTTTTAGCTCTACTGGTCAGAGACCAGAAGAGCTTATGCGATAGTAAGATGTCCGTCTGTCTGTCAGTAAACAATTTTTCAAAACGCTACTCCTCCTACAGTTTTGGTCTGATTTCAATATAACTTGGCACACAAGCAGATTACACTAAGATACATAACTAAGTGCATAGGATTTTGATTTCGATGAACGGTGTTGCCATGGTTATTAAAAATAGAAATTTCTGTGAAATTTCTCTAAAACGCTACTCCTCCTACTTAATTGATATTCCTATTGTGCTTGTATGTATGCATGTGTTCTAGGCCCTGCTAGGAGTTAATTTACTTGATTATTTGTACATTGTAGATTCTCCCATTGTACTACATATACGGGCTAGGACGCCCTTTGTTCAAAACGGGGAGGAATGTAGTGGACTTGTAGGTACCGGGCACGAATTGCCCTGCTGCCTCGTCACGTGGTGCACTGCACACATTGTGTGACGTGTATCCGCATTCCTTCTCTCTTTTCTAGTTTGGCTGTTGTCCAGACCAGACACGCTGTAACTTTAAGTCTTGAGATTGTTATATATATATAGGCGACGGTAAGCTAATAAAGTGCGGAATATACCATATTGACCGCCATCACAGCTTTACAATGTAATTTATAGAGAAACACTATAGTCTCTACGAATAGGTAGACAGGGCGATACCATACATTGAGAAAAAACACAACTAAATTCAGTGGTTTACCGGAACCCGCCAAAATGTTTAAAAGCATAATATCATAAAGTGGAGAAAAGTCTTTTCTTTCGACTATGATCTCTCAGGGATACAGTTTTTGAGACATGTGAATTAGACTATTGTCCAATTAGTTGTCCGAGTAAAATGTAAGCAGTTTATCAAAACGTACTCATCTCGTTCAAGTAAAGTCATCCATTAACTTACTCGTGAGACGTTTGGCATGAAATGGGCTACTCAGGGTCTCGACCTGTAATAATATACAGTCAGGGGTGGTACTGAAATCAGTCATTTTTGAAAATGATGAGTTTCAGTCAAATTTGAAAAGTTTTATTTAAAGTTTTATTATGACTAAAATCCATCATTTTTAAAGAAACAAAGAGAAAATGAAACAGTCATAAAAATTCAGAGTTTATAAGAGTTGTCTCTCTTTATCAAGTTTCATCCTTACCAAATTATTTATCACCCAAAGTAAGAGACTACCATAAATACTGATGATCATTTGCTGATTATATATAATATTGATAATCATTATCAGGACCGTAGGAAGCAATTTCAGTTTGGGGGAGGGGAAGTTCAACTACCAAAATTCCTTGACAAGAAAAAAAATTGGGCACAAGCATCTAGTAGCTAAGTTTTCTACAGATTAGTATTCTATATATCCCAGTTCCTACGGCCATGATTATAGTGTTTCTCAACACAAAATGATTTTTTTTAATGTTTGACAAGAATAAATACAAACTAAGTTTAAAACAATACCTTTAATATTAAAAACAAATGTGTTGTTCATGCTTACATGAATGAATGCAAACCTTTATCAGGTTTTAACAGCTGTATAACTAAAATAAATGATGTATGATTGGTCAATATGGTCAATTGTGAATCATGTCTCATATTGAGAATCTCGTAATGTTCACAATGTTAACATGTCATAACATCATCATAACATATAAAAAATCATCATAACTTCATGTCAGGGGTGAGACTGAAATCCACCATATTAAAAAATAATTGGTTATTGTCATTTCTACTAACTATATAAGGCACATATTTTTATTATTTTTGGTAATATGACTTGTTTTCATCATATTTCCATTCCAAAGTTATTTCTTCCATCTATTTACTACAATTATAAGATATAGTACATTATCCTGCCATAGAACCATGTGCAGAGAAAAATCATGACAGTGAAAAGTGCACCCCCTGTAAAACAAATTAGATAATGCAGTATACCCAGACCTACTTATTTGATAAAAAAAAAAAATGATGAAATATGGTCATATTTATTTTCAGAAGTAACTCTAAACTCCAAATTTTTACGAATGTTTTTCATCATTATTCTAGAAAATGATGAATTTTAGTCATTACTAAAATCAATTATTTTTAAAAATGATGAATTTCAGTTTCACCCAGTCATTTGTTATGAACATTCAAACTAAAAGAAGTTCTGTGTTAATTATTATGCATGGAACATAATCATGATAATGGTATCCCTCTATTTTTATCATGGTTATTGTTACAGTTAAAACAAGTGAAAATGGACATGATGGATACACAGAAGTATAGATCTACATCTGTAAAAATATTTACCAGAATTCTCTGAAGAGACTCTAGCTCTATTGGTTTGTACTTTTAACAAAAGGATGAGAAAAGTATCACTTGTGTGCCAAGTTATATAGAAATCAGACCAAAACTGCTCATGGAATTCAAAAACAGAGATACAGAATTATGTATTTTAGTGTAGTTTACTTGTTTGTCAAGATATAACGAAACCAGTGCAAAACTGTAGGAAGAGTAGTATTTTGTTTGTTTGTTGTTTAACGTCCCTCTCGAGAATTTTTCACTCATATGGAGACGCCACCACTTGCCGTCGGGGGGCTTCAAATTTTGACCTATACTCGGCACTTAGGGCCATTGAGCAGTGAGGGATCTTTTTCGTGCCAGCACCTACTGCGACACGGGACCTCGGTTTATACGGTCTCATCCGAAGGACCTGTCTCCACGTCCGGCAGTGGGATTCGAACCCGCGACGCAAGGATCAACTCCTTGCTTCGCGACTCTAGAGCAGACGCTCTGACCACTGTGCCACACGGGCGACGAGTAGTATTTCGAGTAGTATTTTGAGAAATTGTTTAAAGGCAAAGGCAAATAAACAGCTAGACATACGGACGACTGAATCTTACTTTTGCATAAGCTCTTCTGGTCTCTGACCAGTACAGCTGAAAATCAATGAAAATATATTGTTTACCTAAAGAAAAGCTATTATTATGTTTATCAACATGCATGTTTGTGTATATACATACAGATGAAAAAAAAAACAAGATAAACTATGAAAACTTTAACTCTACTAAAACTTATAAAATAGTCGTGACCGTAAGACCTCTAGAGTAGGGTCATGAATACTGTTAGAAATGTCTTCTTGCACAATGAAGAATTCTTTCCCCTCAAGTCCATAAACCCCCTTTGAAGCCTTACGAAAAAAAGATCCAAATAACCCATTGGGTTTGTAGACAGACGAACAATCTGAAAGGAAAAAAAAAATATCCTTAGCATGGTAAAAATCAAAACAAATTGTTAAATGTATTTCACTTTGAGCATGTTGAGACCTGTATTAAATAAATACATTAGAACAAATAATTATCATGATTAATAAAAATAGAAATTAAGTACATTTATGTGAAAATTAGAACAACTTAAAGAAAAAGTGTTCAAATGTACCTGCAACAGCTTTCAAAATTTCTTTCCCATGTGTCACCTCTATATGTGATCCAACTTGCCAAGCCTTTTTGGCGTGTGTTCCTTTTGCTGCAGTAGTGCCTTCAAAGGTTGAGGGTGGTTCTGGCGAAGTGGGAATGCTTTCGACCTAATCAAAACACCATGTTTGATTAAGAAACTGAATGTTTTGCAGAATATTCAAGCTAAATCAAGATTCATCTTCAAGACAAGTTAATTTACAATTACGAACCAAATTCAGTTGTTTGAAAGTTGGTGCATGATACTCAGGTGACCTATAAGGCCCATGGGCCTCTTTTTATTGTCATTTTCTTTTTTTTTTGTGTTACCTGCTGACACTTAGAGATCCCTCTTCCCGGTGTTTGTCTGTCCGTCTGTCACACCTTATATCTCAAGAACAGTTAAAGAATGGATCTGTTATTTTGCTTATATATTGATTAGTACTATGGCTCATGTCAATTACTAAATGACCAATCTAGTGACTTTTGAACTTGATATAATCAACTTTCCCAAGATGATCATAGTGGAAAGCTTTTTAGCATGTGTACAGTTTGTCAGGAAACGTATTGAAAAATTTGTCACCTCAAAACCAGTCGCCCACGTGGCGCAGTGGTTAGAGCGTCTGCTCTAGAGTCGCCGAGTATGTAGTGGGTCCTTACGTCGCGGGTTCGAGTCCCACTTTGGGACGTGGAGACCGGTCCTTCGGATGAGACTATAAACCGACGTCCCGTGTCGCAGTAGATGCTGGCACGGAAAAGACCCCTCACTGCTCAATGGCCCTGAGTGCCGAGTATAGGTCAAAATTTGCAGCTCTCCACCGGCAAGTGGTGGCGTCTCCTTATGAGTGAAAATTCTTCAGAGGGACGTTAAACAAGAAACAATTCTTAAATATAGAGTATGGTATAAATATCAAACCTAAAAAGAAGCCTTTCAGTTCTACTCAAGGTAATTATCTCTCAAAACAGGAGCACAAAACTGTCCGGAGCCATTTGTTAAAACAACATGATTGTTTTAATAACTACAGTGTTTATAGAAGGATTAAAACAAGCTTTTTTGTTCTTGTATTTGTAATTGATAAACTTAATACTTTTACAAAACTGAAAAGAAACTTGAATTGGAAAACTTCAGTTTTATACAGTTAAGGAAATGTTTCAGAATGCTTATGGGTATGGGACCTGGAGTAGTGATACTTTCTGAATATATTAAGTCGCAATTTGAGACATATCCCATATTATTCATCTTTTGTTTCTATGTTTAGTTTATTTTTGAATTTTGTACAAGATTGATTGAATTAAAGAGATAAAAAAAACTTTAACTTTGTATTTTCAAGTTTTGAGAAAATTTGTAGTATTTCCAGGGACGGGAATACCTTTATTTACCACTGGGATTTCCCGGCCAACCCTGCGCTGAAATATCAGAGGCTGACGTTATCCCGAAAGGTACTCGCTGAAAACAGTATCCGGCAGTGATGATTCTGTTCCGATATTTAGCGGAATTTCGCTAACTTGAATCCAAAAATCTGATAGGAACAAGTGTTTTACGATGTTTTTGGTCTTTTCTAATTTTGCATCGATCCATGCCCATTTTTGTCCGGATAGTTAGCTCTTCTGAGCCAAAGGCTCAAAGAGCTAATGCTATGGCCATTTGTGCGGTGTGCGTAAACTTTTTAGAATATGGGCCATAACTCAAGAACCCCTTGGCCAATTTTTAAATTTGTCACAGAGTATCCTTGGCCCAAGGGCTCCCGTTTGTACTAAAACTAGGGTAGTGACCCTTGAACAATGGAGATAATTAGATAAATAAAACCAAAAGTACTGGTTGCTAAAAAATCTTCTAATCAGGAACCACTGGGCAGATTATCACCAAACTTATGTAAATGGTTGAGGATATGTTGTAGATTAAAATTTGCACGGGGATTTACCCTGGGGCGAAGAGCGTGGTCTCAAGGTCACTTCAAAGTTGACCAAAAATTACACTTTATCAAAATGTTGATATTTTGCTTCCTATAAGGACAAGGATCATCAATTCTTGTCAGTTGATGCATCTAAGGACGTCATATCATGTTGACTCAAAAGTAGGTCACGGTGACGTACTTTTTAAATTTTGCGGCCATTCTTTTTCAAAATGATTTAGAGGCATATTTTGGAAAATTTAAGGCCTACGATTATCAAACTTTGTCAGTTGATGTATCTTGGGTCCTCGAAGTACGTCGACTAAAAAGTAGGTCACCTTGACCTACTTCTTAAATTTTATGGCTAATCTTTTTCAAAACAATTAAGGTCATCAATTCGAATACTGAGAGGTTTAGAATCATTAAATCTTGTATGACGATGCATCTTTGGGCCGTAAAACATATTTATTAAAAAGTAGGTCACAGTGACCTACTTTTTGAACTTTGCAGGCATTTGATTTCAAAGCGTTAAAGAGGGATAATTTGGACATTTTAAGGCATATCATCATAAAACTTTGTAAGTTGATGCATCTTTGGTCTTTGAAAAACGTCAACCGAAAGTAGGTCGCCTTGACCTACTTTTCAATTTATACGACTATAATTAAATATTTCGGGTACTAATTGGCTTAGAATCATCAAATTTTGTCAGTTGATGCATCTTGGGTCTTCGGAGTAAGTCGACTGAAAAGTAGGTCACCGTGACCTACTTTTCCATTTATATGACTCACACATTTATCCAATTATTTTGTTGTGTACTTGCGAAAAACAGGCCTGATTACAATGTTTTTGAAGGACCTATTAATATATCTCTAATTTGAAATATTTACATTTGAAAATGTTTTCCCTTATATAACACTATATGAACAGGGCGTTTTTACACCTGTGTAAAATAATTTAGTCATGTAACCATTAAAGGTGCTTGGACACAGATTTGAAGTTAATATTTTCTCAGATTTTCTGTATAATTTTACGACTTATATGTTGCTATAGCATTTCATACTAAAATATAATAAAAATCTTATTTCATCTCGAAGTTATTAAAACTTCGAATTTCTGGACGCGTTGGATTGACACATCCTTGCGTTTTCACATATTTTATTCTTAATAATTTAGAAAAGTTGCACTTTTGTTGTGTATTAATGAAAAATATTAAAACTATAACCCAGAAAAATTCAGAGTAGAAATGTTCGAAAGCAAAACCCACTCACAGTATTGTAAGTCCGTGCTCAGTGGTGTGTGCAGAGTTTAACAATTGAACACACCCGGTCAATCGTAAACATTAACAATAACAGAGCTCGTGCCCTGTTTACAAAAACAGTTTACGTTTCACGAGTCTGTTCAATTTCTTAAACTCTGTACACATCATAGAGCACGGACTGACAATACTGGTGAGTTGGTAGCTTTCGAACATTTCTACTCTGAATTTTCTGGATTATAGATGTAATTTTTTTCATTAATACATAACAAAATCGCTTTTTTCTTTAAAATTAAGGATAAAGTTAAAATTTGTGCAAGTACAAAGAAGTGTTAATCAAACTCGTCCCGGAATTCGTTGTTCCAATACTTTCCAGATAAAATATTTTTTTAATTATATTTTCGTGTGAAATGCTATTGCAATATATAAGCCGTGATATTATACAGAAAATTTGAGAACATATTAAGTTCAAATCTGTGTCTAAGCACCTTTAAATAATTGTTTAGTCATAAACGATCTACGATATTTCATAAATAATCATAAATAATCATAAATAATCGACGTGTTCAACACATTCAATTTATACTGTTGAGTTTTGAAAAAAATAAACCATTTATGGGTTTCAAACTTTAGTACCCTACTATTTGTAATAAATCAGTCACAAATGTAAATAGAAGTAATAAGGTATCATTTTAATAGTTTTATCGGGATGTAAATACGGGTTGGCATGTGATCAAATCTACCATAAATCCCTTTGATCACATGACCAACCCGTATTTACATCCCGATAAAACTTTTACAATGATACATTATTTCTTAAATAAAGAAATGATTCTGAAATTGAATCCCAGCCCAGGACCCAAAGAGGGTCTATAAGGTGGCCCTTACATGACCAGCTTACTTGACTTGTACATTATCACAAGGCTAAATTACATCTTTAAATATGTCATGTGATATGTTTTAAATATAGGAGTCTATTGGAAAAAGATATGTCAGAGTCAAAAAATGACGGCGAAAAAAGTAAAGGATTATTGAAGGGAATACAGAGAAAGACTTAAATCCAATCCTGAACTCTACAAATAACACAAACCAGCAGAAACGTTACGAATTAAACATTAAAGTGAAGAAGTGAAACAAAGAAATAAAGAGCTTCAAAGGATCCGCCAGAAGAGGTACAAAGAAAGACTGAAAATGCAGGGGAAAACCAGAAAAAGTTAAATAAAGGATAAATTATACAAACTTTTTTTTTTACAGAAATCAATAATATTTATCATAGATTTATGTTCAAATACTGAGTAGATAACCTAAATAATGTTTGTCAAGTAAAGTGGGAGAATTTGGTAAGATTCTGTCAAAATGTGTGCAAAAATTGTTACAGAATTACTTGGGAAATGATGCAAAGTTGTATATATATATATATATATATATATATATATATATATATATATATATATATATATATATATATATATATATCTTTCTGTAAGTTATATTTATATACCAATATCTATCATACTCAGATGTAATCTGTTACTTCATGTGCACAGTGTACAATTAATATGTGTTTTTTTTTTTTTTTAACAGATGCTTACAAACGGAAGATGAATAGCAGGTAATAGTGTTAGCAGACCTATTTTTATACCCCCGCAAACGAAGTTTAGTGGGATATATTGGAATCAGCATGTCCGTCTGTCTGTAGACGAGATTTTGTCCGGATCATTTCTTGGAAACTGTTGCAAGGATTTGTCTGAAAATTTGTATTTTTATTGTTCGCCATACGAAAGTGTGCACCTTGCATTTTCATCATGATTGGATAATTTTTTTTTGCATTTTATAGGTGTTTTTTTTTTCATTTTTATTATATGGTTTTATCCGTATCTGTTCCCAGAGACTATTGCATAGATTTGTATATAAATTTGCACACATTATTTACCATATGAAGATGTGCACCTGGTATTTTCAACATTATCTGATAATTTTTCTGCATTTTACAGGTGTTTTTTTTTTATTTTTATTGACTTAGTCATTTCGGGTTCATGTCTAAGATTTGAGACATAGAATCTAGAACATCTGTACAAAAATGTGAACTACAGCTTAAATCTTCTCATTAGAACTAAAAAAAATCACAACGTATTAAAAACAGTTTTCACATTACTCAGCAGATAGTGTAAATCCATTTGTCCCTTCAGAGTAATGAGTGGACATGCATCCAGTTAAAGATTAATTAATGAGTTCAGTGTGGGAAGCTGTTAGGGCATCTCTGATCAAGCAGGTCTTATCTACATCTCCTGGGAATTGGGCAGAAAGAAATAAAGATCTCTGTTGTCTAAGTCTCTTAATTGTAATTTATGTCTGTCAAAATACATAGTTACTGGAACCAGGCTTTTATTTTTAAAATGATATTAAGATCAATTTGATTTTGTATAATTAATTATGTTTTTTTTTTCAACAATCAATTTGCAGAGTGTCATGTCTCACAAAGATGCCAGATATTGCAAACTATTTTTTCAATGTAATAAAAACACTGTAATTATTAGTATTGATATTTTATTAGGCTGCACCTTAGTTTCATTCATTAAAAAATATATTGAGTAATTAAATTTCACTCTAAATGTTTAAGCAAATTGCTTTCTCTGAACAAGAGGCCCAGGGGCCACATCGCTCACCTGAGCAACTTGTTAGGTAGAAGCTGAAATGAGTTCAGTATGGCGACCAACGGGAAATAACTCTTGCTAAATTCTGGCCTATCGAAAACTATCTATAAGAGTTATCCTTTATTAACATGTCCTGACGACAGGTGTAACTATATGCAGGAGTTGTCCCTATAGATGACTTTCACATTTACAAAAGTTATTCCCCTTAGCGGGGTCTATCTGGGATCAACCGACGTAAGGCACTGTTTCTCTATAACCTCACCAACTTTATAGGTCAGTATCTTAGTAATAAAATCTGTATGAATATGTTCATAATTTACATGTTACCCCATACTCTGGCAATACAGGTACAGATCGAAATTGTCCGATAAAGCTTGAAGATTAAAAATATTAACAGGTAACTTACATAGGACAAAGACAGTGGGAAAATGAGCGTTACGCCGACAACGAGAGATAACTCTTAGGAATGTGAAATTCGTCTAATTTATATTAGGTAATGTCAAACTATTACGTTTCCTTCCACTAAGTAAATTTTAAAAATAGATCATCTTATCAATCTTCTTTAACATTAGTAAAATGTAGCAGTATCTAAATGGACTTGTTCTTCTCCGTGTGACTTTTCTCCGAGAGACTTCAACTGCGCAGTATGATTGCTGTGCCTAATCACTGCATAATAACAAATTAATGCTGCATGAACAAATATACGCAAGGTTGTAATTATTCAGATAAACCCTTTACTCTTCAAACCTTAAAGAATGAAACCAACAATCAGCAATGAATAATATTTTTGTTTCAGATCCGTGTAAACTTCTTCACCGTCCACATCAAAAATGGCTGAGCCTCGTTTTCATTAACTTGGTACACCGCGCCCAATCGAGAAAAAAAAAATTAAACAAAGGTTCAGTTACTCTGTTGATATTATTTCTTACGGCCACAAACTAGACAAAATTGAATGCGCACTACATAAGCTGCTTGCATATTAATATAACTTATCACAGCTCTGTTGCTTATGGGATCTGAAGAAGATTTTTAAAGGTTTTCTGATGTACTCCTATGTAAAGCTTTACTCACCCATTATGGCCCCACCCTTGCCCCAGGGGTCATGATTTGAACAATCTTGAATCTACACTACCTGAGGATGCTCCCAAATAACTATGACCAATACTTGCCTCGCTGTTATAGAGAAGAAGATTTTTAAAGATTTTTCCTATGTATTTCTATGTTAAAATTTGTTCCCCCATTGTGGCCCCACTCTACCCCTGGGGGTCATGATTTGAACAAACTTGAATCTACACCACCTGAGCATACTTCACTATGAGTTTCATCTTTCCTGGCCAAGTGGTTCTTGAGAAGAAGATTTTTAAAAAGACGCCATTACTTTTTCACTAATTCCTAAATTATCTCCCCTTGAAAGAGGGCATGGCCCTTCATTTGAACAAACCTGAATCCCCTTCACCTAAGGATACTTTATGGCAAGTTTGTGGGGGTGGGGGTGGGGGGTTGGGGTTGGATATTAAGTTTTGAGTTCCTCTTTTCCACCCAATGTAATTAGGCGGTGGACTTTTTCTTGAGAGGTGGTAATTCCTCCTCGTCATCATCACTCGTGTTGTTGACTATGTCAGTGTCATCATCCTCAGTGGTAATCTTACTTCCTCTGCTCTCCCGAATTCTCTTTCCTCACTCTTTTTGTTTCCAGACAGTATGCATTTATAATAATTATATATAGTTATATTGAGGTATACATCAAATCAAGGAAGCACTTTGGGATGACGTTTATAAATTTTCAAACTGTTAATTTTTTTCAATTACACATAAATCTACGAATAACATTAAGAAGGCTGGGGCGTTGTGGCCATTTTCAGACTATATTGATCTCCTTTAGAAGAAGAGCTCCATATAAAGATATACAAAAATGATCAAATTTTAAAACTAAAATGTATGAAATTTTTCTTTGCCAAATGAAAGTTGACAGCTTAAGATATCATATCTAAAAAATTAAGTTATAACTGATGGCTAATTTGTTGACCCCCCAGCCTCCTTAATTCCGAAAGAAAATAATTCCATCCCAAAATGCCACCATAACTACCAATTTCCTCTAATCGTAAACCATATATATATATATATATGTGTGCGCGCTCCATTCGCTTGGGCGATTTTTTTGAGAGGTGGAAATCCCTCCTCGTCATCATCGCTGGTATTGATGACTATGTCATCATCCTCAGTGGTACATGTAATCTTACTTCCACTGCTCTCCCGGCTCTCCACTGCTCTTTTCTTTCCTCTCACCTTTGCCGGCTAAAAGAGAAAAACAAAAGAATTCATAATTAACATTCGATTATAATACATTTTTTCTGAAAAGATCATTTTAGGAAAATTTTATTAATGAATTATTTCACGATAAAAGCTATTAAAATGATACATTTTAGATATGTTCTTACCAGAATTGCTGGGGGTGGAGGGGTTAGGGGCGCATCGAGTTGTTGAAGTCATCCACTTCCCGTACCAGGCGTGATAAGGCCTTAACTGCCGGTGGCGACGTAAGAATAAAAAAAATTCTTTTTTTCGACAAGGAGACAGACTTTCCCTTGCGATTGTCTGCAAAAACAAAATATATAAATGACAAATTTATTCAGCGTCCGAAAGAATGGTTCATTTTTGAATTTGTCTAAGTTTTTACAGAAAGGTTTAAAAAAGTGAAATGTTTTTTTTTAAAAAATGAAAAATAAATCAATTATTTAAATTAATTACCTTGTATGTGAAAAAAGAAGTCTCCAATGAATTGGTTGACTGTTACGCTTTTATTTCCTTTTAATAATAAAAAGGCCACTCGCAGTTGTCTCGCCTTTTACAAGGCGAGTCTCATACGTATCAGTTACATCCATGATGAGTGTGCTGCTTCGAGAATTTTTGAAGGTTGATGATTGTTGGTTTATGAATAAAGAAGTAACTATTGAACACTGGTACAATCTGAAGAGAGAATTAAAATAGATAATTAGTACCTAATGGGTGAACAATTTACAGAAGACATATGCTATAACAATTTATAATTATTATTTGATTATCAATATATTTTTACTTTTTTATAAATCAACTAAAATATTTTTTATAAATGTTTTTATCTGTTATTAAATTTTAATTATAGTTAATATCAACGTTAAAATCTTTGATTTTCCTCCCTTTTTTTTTTAAATAATATTTAAATGTATATATATTCTGTTTCCCACGATATGGTTTTTTTCTCACAAAACAAATTGTGATGTAACTTTCCTTTATACTATACTGAATGAGTAAAACGAAATGAGAAAATGGATGAATGACTGGGCAAAAAATAAATAAAATGAATCTGATTCATTCATTTCAAATAATACATTCACTATTCATTCATGTCTACAAAAGAAGTAATCTTGATATAGGAAAAAGCTGATGATTTTGTAAACAGTGGTGATTCATCTATTTTTTCAGATTTTTTTGGGGGGGATAAAAAAATTATCAAAGAAATATTTTTTTAATGCATACAATAGAAGCAAAAATTAATGTTGTTTACAACTTATAAAGTACATGATGAAAATTATCTTACATATTGTGTACAATTCTTCATATCACTGAGTTACTATTATACAATATGCTAAACAAGAAGTTTTCAATTTAAAGATAAGATAACGAAATGCTTTCAAATTGTTTGAAATAGAAAAAAAGTTTATTGCTTGTAAATTAAATGTTTTAACGTATGATTGTTTTTATTTATTTCTTTTTTAATATCTGGTTACAGAAGAATATAGTAACAGTCAATATTTGTGCACATTATGCGAATTTCTTTGGTATGACTTCACAAATCTCGACTAATCTTGGCACTTTAACAAATTTTCCCGCGGTTTCTTGAGAAAGTAAACAAAGATGGTGCGAACAATTCTATGAATAATATTGGCGGTATTTGTGAGTTTTGGTTCCAGTGAAATTTTCCTTTTATCACAAGTGTGTGAAACTTACGAAAACATTTGTTACTGGCGCGGAGATGGTCATTACGGAGGATGTAATGATGAAATCACTGAAGTTCATTTCCGGAGATTTCAAAGGGGATCGATACTTGATCTAACATTTACGATAGTTCATTTCGTGCAAATTGACAACACAAACTACAATTGCGATTCCTTTCTTAGAAATGGGTTAAAGGCAGGATCAACCTTGAAGACAGTTTACCTCAATGGGGATGACTGCGTAAGTGATTGATTATTGTGTCATAATATAGTAAAATAGTGTAAGTCTCTTGCCAACTCTTGTGCATTTTTATGTCATTTATATACATTTATATGCATTTATATGCCATTTCTTCGGGGAAAATGCTTGAATAATCCCAGACTTCGGGAATCTTTACAAAGAGTCTTCTCAACCTATCAAGAACACAGCAACAAGGTTGCCCTCCTCAAAAGTACTCAAGCAAATTAGAGCTTCAGTCGGATGGTTGCAACAAAGGCTAAAAAAATCATTTTAGTGCTTCTGGGAATCTCGCATATCGTGTAGCTGCTTGTGTAGCCCAGAAAATGGAGGGAACAAATATCTGGTTAATGTAAGATTTCTTAACCATCATAATAGATATGATAAAGGTACTAATTTATAGGCACAATTTATTAAAAAGAAGAAAAAATTGAAATAATAAAATTTAGATTTAAATATTAATGGTATTCATTTAAAAAAAAATGAGTAATGATATTTTTAGATTTTTGTGATTCTTTACACAGGATAACCGTCATCTTGGACTTTCATCTGGTCAGGTCACAATACAGACAAACTCGCAAAGATGAGAGATTACACAAGACTAAGGCAAAGGACCGCCGCAACATAATTGAAATTGCAAAGAAAGAGACTAATCAAGAAATCCAAAAAAGTAACTCTTTCATTTAAATATAGAGTTTATATTATTAGCATTTCTAAAATTTTATAATACTACTGATGGTTTATTTCTTATGGAATACTTCAAACAAGATGTGTTTGTGAAACACTATGCCCCCGATGGTAACTTAATTCTGGAATGGGACGTAGACTACGGTGCAATAGTTATGGCCAAAGTTAAAGTTTTTCAAATGTAGGTCAAACGTCACAGTTGAGGTCACATGATTAAATATTTCTGTACCAATGGATAGGTCTTGTCATAATGAACACTCATGTCAAATATGAAAGCCTTACCCTTGACAGCGTATGGGCTAGGTTAAATTTGACGACAGACAGACAGGACAAAAACAATGTATCCCCGGGATCTTTTGATCCAGGGGCATAAAAACAGGAGCTGTTGAGATCAGGGAGGAGACTCCCTATAATACAGGATGTTCTTTTAATTCAATCAACAGATAAAGAAAGCATCCCTCCACCTGTCAGAGAACCTGGATTCCAGTGCTTTCAAAGATTCACCTTGTATATATTTATTTTTTTTTTAGATGTGGAAACCACTGGACTAAATAAGCTTTAACAAGGGCTTAACAGTCACCTAAGTATAAAACAACAATCCATACAGAATCCATAGAGTATAAAATAAACTGATCGAAGAAGCTTTTGATTTTTTTTTTGGCAAGCTTATAGAAATCACATTTCAATTACACATCAAAAACATGTATAAGTGATTATAAAAAAAAAGTTCACCAACAGTTATTTGGCAAAGAAGACAACACAACAGAAAAAAGTCATTAAAACGTTTACCCAACCAGTGTTCAGGATTTTTTTTTTGTAATGTGACAGTACAATATTTTGATTTTTTAAGGTTGTCATGTCTAAACGAAGATGTTCAGTATGTCATGAAGACTTTCCTACAAGGAGCTTTTATCTTCACTATTCCAGCTACTTTGACACTAATACTAATCCATGGTTGGATCATGACCAAGAGGCAAACAAAACAAGTGCTAGAGAGGAATCGGAAAAGAGATTCAAGAACCTCCTTGCAGATATTGCAAAAGGTACTGATATGCACCATTACTCTGAGGACGCAGATCATTCCTATTGTCCAGATGGAGTCAACAGTTGATGCAAATGAAAGATGGATCAAGAAACTGGGGATAATACATATACACCAGTAAGTAATCAACTTCCAGCTGCAGTTGTACAAATTCTTAAGCCATTGTTTGATTCCCTTTCCGATCCTAATCTGTTACAAGGATGAAAAAAAACTATCTAACTCAGAATCAAATTGAAAGTCTTCATCATGTTTTCTGGGGATATACTCCAAAGGATCAGTATCATTCTGCAGACGAGGTAGACCTTGCCATAAGTTTGGGTGTCTTGACATTCAACGCAGGATTTTCGAAATGCATGAATATCATCCTTCCTTCAAGTGGATTGCGTTTCACTGAAAATATGCAAAATGTGTTCGGAAAAAATGACTGTTAGAATATATGAAGTAAATAGAAGTGTCATGGCTGAGCAAAAAGAAAAACGGAAACTCCACCGCTATAAAAAAAGAGAAGGAAATTAGACGCATTCCGACACAGTGAGGGTATCCTCTATAAGTCGAGAATATTTCACAGCGGCGCAATCTCATCAACTTCTGTGAGGAAGTGTTCCAAGTGTGGCAAACCTCGTAAAGAGCACACCCGAGGAAATTAATCTTGACCTTGTCATTAAATCAAAACGTGCATGTATCAACAAATTATCAATAAATTTAAATATGGAGAAACACAATCATCAAATTAGACTGATTTAATTTGTTTCATTAATTATTTACATTCTACTGGAGAACAACGTAGCAGAACTCTTCCATTGAAACACTGTAAGCATCCTAAAATGTTAAAAAAAAATGTAGTTAATTTTTTTAAAGGATGTGTGTATGTTATTAAATACAATTATTGCTGATTTTTGATTTTGTACATATAAATTCAGATTTCCAAAACTTGCCTCTCTTATTTCTCCCTTGATATCACCAGGATACATCGTTCGAATGAAAGTAAAGACTGAATCCTGGTACCGGTACACATCCGTCACAGGTCCGGTATTTTTCTCTGTGATTGATTGTTGTTTTACGTCCCATTCGAAAATTTTTCACTCATATGGAGACGTCACCATATACCGGTGAAGGGCTTCAAATTTTGACCTTTACTCGGCACATAGGGCCATTGAGCACTGAGGGATCTTTATCGTGCCAACGTCTGCCGTGACACAAGGCCTCGGTTTTTAAGGTCTCATCCGAAGGACCCGCAACTTTCACTTCAAAGTGCCTAGCGCATGGCGAAGGAACAGTTGCTACCCATTTTTTACCGACTTAGGTCTGTCGCGGCCGAGATTCGAACTCACGACCTCCCGATCACGGAGCGAGCGCTCTACCGACTGAGCTACCGTGAACTTTTTTTTTTCCCTGTGAATAAATATTTTTGTTTACAATTTATGAAAAAGGAATAATTAAATTAAAGAATAAACATATATATCTACACGTGATTGATTGAGTGTATGCTGTTTTACGTCCCATTCGCGAATTTTTCACTCATATAGAGACGTCACCATATACCGGTGAAGGGCTTCAAATTTTGACCTTTACTCGGCACTTAGGGCCATTGAGCAGTGAGGGGTCTTTATCGTGCCAACGCCTGCCGTGACACAAGGCCTCGGTGTTTAAGGTCTCATCCGAAGGACCCGCAACTTTCACTTCTAAGTGCCGAGCGCATGGCGAAGGAACAGTTGCTACCTATTTTTTATCGACTTAGGTCAGTCGCGGCCGAGATTCGACCTCACGACCTCCCGATCACGGCGCGAACGATCTATCCACTGAGCTACCGTGAACGGTATATCTACCTGTGAAATCAAATCAAATGTCCAAAAAATATGCATGTTTAAATACATGCTTTATTGCATATGTCCATTGACATTAGTGGATGTATCGATTTCTTTTGTCACAAATCCCTTTCCTTTTCCTGCTGTCCACAAATGTTTTTAAATTTGCAATGAAATTGTTTCCATCATACCTATAAGCAACAATACTGTATAGGGGGGAAATAACTCGCGGTGTTAATATTCGCTATATTCACGGTGTTAATAAATCCGTGAATTCAAGAAACAGTGAATAAGTTTTTAATAACCTTCATGTTATATTTGGAAATTTAAGAATAGACTATGATAGGTATATTTACGTGTAGTACATGGTCTTTTCAGTAATTACGAGTCGCTCTTGTCATTCAATTATTTTAATTATCACGCTTTACTTTAATTTAGATCAGCAGATAATAACCTGTATTTGTTAAAAAGCTGTTTTAATAGCTAACGCTACATGTTTCATCAATCAAAACACGTGGGTCATGGGTTTTGATTACCCGTGCATAACTATGTTTCCACGTGTATTTGTTACCTGCACTATCATACGTATTAGTTTTTATCGACATTTAAGTTTTAAAAAATCATTCAAATAATATCGAACTTGCTGAAGATGTGGAAGGATATTAACATTAACACATTTCTTACCGTCCAACAGATGTCCAGTGGTTTTTTGCCGCGATGTATTATCCCTTCGGAAAGAAGATCATGGGGTGTCGTAATAGCATATAGGAAAATGACTCGACGTTTATAGTCAAGGACTTTTAAAAACTAATTATTAAATCTAACTATTTTATATGAACATACCCTTTGAAGTGAATACATAACGCTGATTAAAGTCGTTCTAGCTATGCTATGGATTAAACGGATATAGACAAGGGAGGTCACTTTATTATATACATGTATCGATTCCGCGAATTCAACAAACCGCGATCGTGTCAGAGGAGAGAAAAACGTGAAAATTACAACCCGTGAAATTAATCCCCTATACAGTATATTGATTTATTTAGTTAGAACAAGAAATTGTCTAAGAATATTTTCATATACTAGTCGTTCACAGAGTAAATCCAGATGTACTAGTATTTATATGCAACTATGTAAGGAGTTTGATATATTATTTTGCATCTTTAGAAATTGTTCTTCTGTATATTATACATATACATATCTTTTGTAATAATCCATGCATTAGTTGTCAAAATGTTATATATAAAATTACTCAGCATCTTGGATTTCTTTTCTAAGTTGCTCCTCCATTTTTCACACTTCACACAGATGTTATCAGCAATAAAATACGGGATGTTCCGGTTTAGAGAGGGAGACCGATGACCATAAAATAGGAGGCGGAGCTTAACTCATGCCATTTTGCCGGGAAATCTATCTGAATCAAAACTCAACCGATTTTTCTTAATTAAAAGCATTGAAATACAGAAAGGAACCTTGCTTTTTTTGGGAATATGCATAGGAAATGTGGCTAAGTGTCACGTATCCAAACCTGAATCTCCATGGTGCCATATATCTCTTGCTTTGGCAGATTTTGTTCTGTAATGGGTTTATGCCTTCTACTATAAAGTAAGATCAGACAGTTGGTGGTACTATTTCAAAGGATTCAGCTCCCTTATTCATTGACCAATTTCAATGAAAATAAGCTAAGATGTTTCTCAAATGTGTGTTCACAAAACCGTTTCTCAGATTTTTGATATCTTGCTTAGTTCGGGAATTATTATTTTTCTTCGGGAAAAAAAGTAAATGGCGTCATGCTCTGTGTTGGTGATACTTTCTATTAATTCTATAGAGAATATCGGCATACATTACTCTATAGCAGTGTAAATAAATAATACCTCTGGAGTACATTGCTTCAAAATATATTAGAAAATCGTTTGAAACTCGGATATATGTTCATTATTTTTCATTTTACCTACATTAAGATATTAATACCTTTGATATTTATTTATAAATACACATGTAGACTGGTAACGTTTGAGGCATATCTTCAAAATTAAATTACATATATGAGCGATTTATAAAATTGTAATATTGATAGTTTTTAAATCAGTCGTCGGAAAAAAGCATCGTCTTTATGACATCGTAAGTAATTTGAGTAAAACTCATTAGATCTGAGTAAAGACGTCTGTCAACACATTAAGATAGTGATGCAAGGCAGACTTCGGGAAAAAAGAGAGGATAAATTCAAAGTCGCCTCAGGTAAGCGTATTCATGGAGATTTGTGTTTTATATGTTTAAAATATTGGAGATTTGATTTATTCAAATGTCTATCCAAACAATAGATACTTGTTCTTTCTTTCCATTCAGTCGCTAAACTTAAAGACGATCTTGACCCTCCCTCCTTTTGTTGACAACAAGGGGAAAAAGCATGCGAAAAACAGACATTTGTTGCCGACAACAATCTGTACGGAATAATATGTACCGTCACAAGGTCAAAAGTCAATCAGGGATAACTATTATCTATATAAACAGTAATAAGCAAGAAGTTGTGGTTTAGTTATGTTTTTAATGAAATCCGAAAGTGAGGAGAGGGCGTGTGAACATTTGAGTCAAAACAAGATTGGGAAACGTACGAATATTACTCATCTGAGTGGTTGAAAGAAGTTTTTTATCATCCAATATCATCTTCATCACCATATTCTTTTCTGCGTGCAAGGTGTACACCTTCCTAGAGTTCAAACGCCTAGATACATGCATAATATTAACAAATATTTTTTTTATTGCAGGTTAATTCCCACTGTGATCAAAATATCCACAAGCCAGCGCGTACAGTCGTAGAGGATGCCATGCTTGATTTAATCGAAGAAGATGACCATCAGCTACCCAACGTCCGCAACTTGCAGAATCCCTTTGAATCGGAGGCCAGGAGAGCCGAGGCACAAGATGAAACACTTCCTTTAAGTTTGGCTTAATGGTGGCTTATAGATCCTTAATGATGATTTAATGATTGTCTTTAAGTCACCATTAAGCACCTTTAAGTAATAAATACACCACCATTAAATTACCGTTAAGCCATCTCAAAGTCCTTAATGGTTGCTTAAAGGTAGCTTAATGGTGGCTTATAGGTGCTTCATGGTAGCTTCTAGACAATCTTTAAGTCACCATTAAGCTAGACTTATAGGTGCTTAATGTCCAAACTCCATTAAGCTACCATTAAACCACCTTTAAGCCATCATTAAGTCACCATTACGCAGTCGATTGATTGATTGTATGTTGTTTTACGTCCTATTCGAGAATTGTTCACTCATATAGAGACGTCACCTTATACCGGTGAAGGGCTTCAAATTTTGACCTTTACTCTGCACTCAGGGCCATTGAGCAGTGAGGGATCTTTATCGTGCCAACGCCTGCCGTGACACGGGGCTTCGGTTTTTAAGGTCTCATCCGAAGGACCCGCAACTTTCACTTCAAAGTGCCGAGCGCATGGCGAAGGAACAGTTGCTACCCATTTTTTATCGACTTGGGTCAGTCGCGAACTCACGACCTCCCGATCACGGAGCGAGCGCTCTACCGACTGAGCTACCGTGAACGGTTTACGCAGTCGATAAAACTGATTTATGGATTAAATATTATTTTATAATGATTTTTTCACAAACATTATAAATGTTGAGTTTATACATTTGTTAATTCGGCGAAAAAATAACGTAAAAAGAAGGAAAATTTTTTAAAAAATAAAAAAAAAAAGCATTCCCAACAGGATTCGATCCCACGACCTTTAGATTGGAGGGCGAACGCTTTAACCACTGTGCTATCGGGGCTGTTGAAATTCAAAGTTTGGAAAAGAGGAATGTGATGAAGACTCGGAGGAACAAAAGATATCGGAGATCCAGCGATTATTAAAATTACATTTGTTGACAGAGGAATGACACATGCTTCGTGTATAATTCTCCTTTCTTGTGATTTTTGCTTAGCTGCAGAACTGTATCTCACTGATCTGAGAAAAATATGGATGAATGGATTACCAGAGAGCTACAATACCAACCATAGAAAAAAAAATGTATATGCTGTTCTTGAGTTTTTTCCCCTATATAATCTTATGTATAATTTTGTCTCACCATTGTGGCCTCACTCGAACCCTGGGGATCCTTATTTGAATAAATTTGAATCTACACTACCCGAGGGTAATTCCATATCAGTATGACTAAACATGTTGTTCTTGAGGAATTTCTTTTAAAGGTTTTTCTACATATTCTGCTTCATTCGAATAAACTATAAATATAAACGAGAGGACTACATTATTGCAGCTAGTGACATGTGTATTCCTTGTGACAAGACCATTCCTTGCGTACCTCTGACTTTGTATTACGAGTTTGACTGACGTTTTCATTGAAAAACTTTCTCCTTGGCTATATTTTTTAATGATCAAGATAAGTGATATGGCTTTCATATTTCACACCTTTCCTTGGATATAAATATTTGACACCTTTTGACCTTGTACTTTCAGTTTGATCTTCTTTTCAAAAATTTTAACCTTATCATAACTTTTGAACAGTTGGTACTTTGGCTGCCATATTCCAAAGGTGTACCAAGAACGTTAACCTTTTAACTTGACCTTGGACCTTGACCTCCCTTTGAAAAACTTTAACCTTGGGCATAATATTTGAATGTGTGGCTTTCATGTTTCAAATATATATTCCTTAAACTTATCACAAGACCTTTCCTTAGGTTCCACTAATTTTATCTCTTGAGCTTGGAGGTAAAGATTTGAAAGCAAATCGGAATACCTGTATTTTACCAGAAACAAAATATTTTTTAATAAATACTGAAAAAATTGGGTAAATTTTGATCTGACAGAGTATATTACCTGTCCTTCGGATGAGACCGTATTAACCGAGATCCCGTGTCGCAGTAGGTGCTGGCGCGAAAAAGATCCCTCACTGTTCAATGGCCCTGAGTGCCGAGTATAGGTCAAAATTTGCAGCTCTGCCCGGCAAGTGGTGGCGTCTCCGTATGTGTGAAAATTCTCTAGAGGGACGTTAAACAACAAACAAACTCAGAGTATATTAAACACATTTATTGTTGGCTTACTGTGGAAAGCAGCTGAACAATCCTATTTTAATTATTTTTTTTTTTAACTTTCAGAAAAGTAGGAACCAGAAGAACAAATATCTGGAGTTATAACCAGCATTGAGTTTGAAAGATATGTGAAATTGTGCGTATGTGTATCGTATATATATATATATATATATATATATATGTGTGTGTGTGTGTGTGTGTGTGTGTTACATTTACGACATGCTGGAAAGAAGCATGGAATGAAAACAACAATTCGCTGTGCGCTTCAAGTTGTATAAACCTGTTTTACTGAATATTGTGGTATGTGGAAAAAGCAAGTAACAAGAGACCTATGGGCCACAACACTAACTACATTTTACACTACACTATCTGAAGCTGCTTCCAAACAAATGCCTGGATTTTGACTTGCATTTGAGAATCTTTAACCTTCGACATAAGCTGCCATACGGGGGCATAGTGTTTCACAAACACATCTTGTTTATTACTGAAAAGAGGAATAATTCCCTTTAAGCGTAACAGTTACTGGAAAAAGGAACCGTGTCCAACCTGATAAATAAAAAGAAAATCATCTTTAATAAAAAGAAAATATATTAATAATTTAAAAAAAAAATTAAAAATCAAGACATCACAAAAGAGCCAGTCGATACTCGAACACCTGATCATCAATGTACAAACTCGGCCCTTTAAACGACTGAGCCATTGACGCTGTTCAATAAAAATGACAATAAACATAAAACTAGTTTCAACTTTGCTTCAATTTCAATTTCTGATTTGACAACAGGCTTCCAATTCTCCTTTAATCAAGTTAAAGAATTCATATAAATAGTTATTATTAATTCACACAGCAGACCTCATCGCAAAATATTTATCAATCCGCGGCCGATGAATGAATAGCAAATATTGAATGAGTTGCAAAGCAAAATGGTCTACTACGTTTTTGTTTCATTAACAAGCAAGTTTTTCTTTCAAATTATAAAACGATTAAGAAATTAAAGATGTATATTTAATTAATTGAATTGTATGAAATTTTTTTAAGGAGACGGGGGGAGGGGGCGGGGGGAGGTCAACAAATTAACCATCAGATATAACTTAACTTTTAAGATTTATCTTAAGCTGTCAACTATCATTTAGGAAAAAAATTCATACATTTTAGTTTTAAAAGATGATCATCTTTATATGGAGCTCTTCTTCTAAAGGAGATCCCCCCGTGGGGACCCGGGGTGACAAGAATAGGTCCCTAGCACCCCCTTGCATGTCGTATGAGGCGACTAAATGGGACAACCTGTTGGCCGTGGGTTGCGACCCGTGTTGGTGGAGAAGGGGATCCTGGTGGCTGAGGTCTGCGGGTGCTGGGTATAATGCACCTGAAAGACCAACACTCCACTTTGGCCCCATATTCATCTAGACGGGAGGTCAAGTTTCGCCCGAATTGATCAATCGGCTGGTCATGCTGAGCTGATAATATCTACATGCCCTAGTATTGATGTTTTGCAATTTTTTTTTTATAAATATCTGTTTACCTCTGTTTTGCAATTTCCAATACGCTGACGTTTCCATGCTGATATACATATATATTAAGCGGTGGCTGAGGGTCAATCAGGCATATTCTGTCTGAGTATAGTTTCTTTGTATCCTCTTGGTATCAGTCTTACTGGATGTCCGTTTGACTAGATATCGCCCTTGTTGGCGCTCCGAGGCGGGCGGGGAGCAAAGACTCTGAAACTTTAATTATCTAACCATGGCTCTTTCAAAAAAACGTTGTTACCCAGCAGGTTTTGAAATTTCTTTAAATGATGAACAACTCAATTCTGTCATGGAACACTGGCCCCGCTTCATCACACTTGAGGCACAAATCCCTGAACAACATACGAAACCTTCGACAAAGGTATCACCTTTTATTATACAAAAAGGTATACAAGGAATCATCGGTACTCCGAAATCTGTCAAAAAATTAAAATCCGGCGCTCTTCTTATTGAAGTAAGCAAAAAACAGCAGTCTACTTCTTTGTTATCGTTGAAAACTCTTGCAGATATCCCTGTAATTGGAAAGATCCATTCTGGACTTAAACCAAAGTAAAGGCATTCTGTTTGACAGGGACCACGACCTGGATGACATTCCTGAACAGGAAATCCAATGTGAATTGGAATCCCAGGGAGTGGTCTGTGTAAAACGATTTACCAAAAAAAGAAATGACAACATAGAACCAACAAATACATATCTTTTAACTTTCGGAATGCCGATGCTTCCAAAAAGTATCAAGGTTGGATTATACTCAATGAAAATTGAGATGTTCGTTCCAAATCCGCTGCGCTGTTTCAAATGCCAGCGATTTGGACATGGACAAAACAATTGTAAAAGTTCAGAAACTTGCTTCAGGTGTGGTGAAGAGGGGCATGATGGCAAAAGCTGTCAAAAAAATCCAAAATGAAGGAATTGTAAGGGTGAGCACATGGCTTCATCCAAACAATGTCCGATATGAAAAAAAGAGAAGGAGATACAAAAAGTAAAAGTAGAAAAAAGGGTTACTTATGAAGAAGCCAAAAAACTAGTTAATTTATACAGTGTTCCCAAACCTAATTTGCCATCTTATGCAACAGTTCTGAAAACATCCTCAATGAAGGATATGTCTACACAGGTCTGTGAGAAAGATATATCTCAACAGATCTGTACATCTGTAGATCCAAAGTCTAAAGACAAAACTAAAACAACATCAACACCTGCATCTGCAGGCTCTGCGGCTATGGCTGCAACAAAATCTGTGGCAGGGGCCGTATCGAAGCCGGCAGCTGCGGATGTTTCAAAATCATCTGGGAGGCAAAACAAATCTCCCTCAAAAAACACTCAAAAGCAATGTAGTAATCGTTTGACGAAAGGAGAAAAAGACCCTGTTGCTCTTCATAATAAATTCGGGGTCTTTGAGGAGATGGACTATACTCCATCCCAGTCTTCCTCAAGACACCGAAGTCTTTCGCCAAAAAAGAGTAAAGGGGGGATATCCCCAATAACACACAATAAATAAAAAAATGAATCATCCTACAATAATTCAATGGAATTGTCGAAGTTTTAAAGATAATTTTAATGATCTGACTTTACTAATTCAAGACCATAGCCCGGTTGCCATTTGCTTACAAGAAACACATTTAAAAGAAACAGATTGGATTAAACTTAAAAACTATACTATGTATAATTATAACGCTCCAACAGAGAGAGCTTCTGGTGGCTCTTCCATCGCAATCCATAATAAGTATATTCATAGCCAGATAACTTTGAAAACAAATCTGCAAGCAGTAGCCATTCGACTTTCTCTTGATAAAACAATAACAATTTGTTCTGTATATATCCCTACAAATTATCCACTACAGTCCCACGAACTGACAGAATTGATTAATCAACTTCCTACTCCTGTTCTTCTCACGGGTGATTTTAATGCCCATAATCCGCTGTGGGGTAGTGATAAAATAACAGATAAGGGTAAAAAACTTGAAGATGCAATATCTCATCACAATCTTTGTATTTTGAATGATGAATCAAATACCTACCGGGCAATGGTTCATATTCCTCAATAGATATTAGTATAGCGGATCCTTCCCTACTTTTAGACCTTAATTGGTCCGTACATGACGATTTGTGTGGAAGCAATCATTTCCCGATCTTTATTAAAACAAATACACCTTCTGAAAGTAATCACGTTCAAAACTGGAAATTAAACAAGGCTGATTGGACTAAATTTGAAAGTTTATGTTCACAAAAAATTTCGGCTAAGAAATTTGAAAATTGTCCTGATCCTATTCAGAAATTTACTGAAATTTTACTACATATAGCAAATGAATGCATACCTAAAACCTCGACAAATTCAACTAGAATTAAAAAACCATGGCTTACAGAAGAATGTAACGAAGCAATTAAAGCACGCAAAAAAGCAGAAAGACATTTTAACAGATCTCCATCATCAATAAACTTAAATAATTTTCGTATTTTTCGAGCAAAAGCAAGAAGAACTATAAATTTCAGCGAAAGAAAATCTTGGAAAAATTTTATTTCAAATCTCATACTCCTATTCAGAAGGTATGGAATGCCATAAGAAAAATAAAGGGGAAAGGTTCCAATGAAAAATACCAGCATCTTAATATTGGAAATCAAATTATCACGGATAAAAAAGAGATAACCAATAAAATAGCTGAAACAATTGCTAATTTCTTAAGTCTGTATCATTTTGTATCTATCATTGTTTATTGATATTTTCAGTTCATACCAGACATTGATGATGTCTCATCCACTGACGATTCAGAAGACGAGGACCAGAGTAAAGTGACGGGACAGGTGCTAGGAGTTCAATCCCTGTATTTGTACAGGTAAGATGTTACTACAAACTACATATTTAGGAATTAAATATCTTTTCACTATAAAGACACTTATTAATAAACTACATAACTTATTTATATTAATTATAACACTGGAAAAATGTGTATCAAGTAGAATATTCTAATATCATTGATCACGAAAAGCATGCTTGCTGTGACTTTTTGTAAGTTTGTGCAATTTTATTTGAAGTTAAGTATTTTTCTTTACAATTTATTTCACAGCTGCTGTATAAATCCACCATGCTGCAAGAAAAAGCTGCAGAACAACATATGCACAACTTGTAACATGCATTATACAGCAGCAAGTGCTGGTTCTGCGGCAGTTTGCAAAATCCTCCTACAGAGGAATGGCATGATGATGCAGACATTTACCATGTTCACAGAACTCATACAGTCGCTCCTGTCCTCCATGGACTGCGATACCTCACTAGACAGTACCACAGTGTCAAGGATTGTAAATAAAATCCCATTTACAGTGTCTTACATTGCCAATGGCAACAAACTCTCACAGGTAAAATATATTTCATGATATGTGTGAAAGATAGCAGGTTTATCCTGTCTTATAAGTTTTGACATTATTACAAGGATAAATGATGGAACAATAATAATTTTATGCATTTTCACCTCTCTCAAAATAATTGTTCTCCAGTTTGCGTGGTGTGCTCAGTATTTAAAATGTTGCCATGAGTACAATTTTAATTACCTGTGTACAACTAATTGTTAACAATCATGATTGCTAGTATATGCTCGGAAATATTTTTGCTTTGGGTACAATTTTTTTTTTTCATTTGTACAACTGATGCTCAACATTCACATTTCATGATTATATGCACTTTAACATTTTTTGGATTGACAAAATTTTTAAAAATTATTTCTGGTTTTCTGCACAATTTTCAGCAAAGTAGAAGTGTGTGTACAACTGATGCTCATTATTCATGATTTTATGTACTTGACATTTCTTGGAATATTCTGTTATGTTCCTTTTTTGTGCACAATTTTTTTAATTAGATGCATGTGTACAACTGATGGTCACATTCATGATTTTATGTACTTTGACATTTCTTGGAGTGTTATATTCTTTTTTGTGCACAATTTTTTAAGTAGATGCATGTGTACAACTGATGGTCACAGTCATGATTTTATGTACTTTGACATTTCTTGGAATGTTATATTCTTTTTTGTGCACAATTTTTAAGTAGATGCATGTGTACAACTGATGGTCACAGTCATGATTTTATGTACTTTGACATTTCTTGGAATGTTCTGTTATGTTCCTTTTTTGTGCACAATTTTTTAAGTAGATGCATGTGTACAACTGATGGTCACAGTCATGATTTTATGTACTTTGACATTTCTTGGAGTGTTATATTCTTTTTTGTGCACAATTTTTTAAGTAGATGCATGTGTACAACTGATGGTCACAGTCATGATTTTATGTACTTTGACATTTCTTGGAATGTTATATTCTTTTTTGTGCACAATTTTTTAAGTAGATGCATGTGTACAACTGATGGTCACAGTCATGATTTTATGTACTTTGACATTTCTTGGAATGTTATATTCTTTTTTGTGCACAATTTTTTAAGTAGATGCATGTGTACAACTGATGGTCACAGTCATGATTTTATGTACTTTGACATTTCTTGGAATGTTCTGTTATGTTCTTTTTTGTGCACAATTTTTTACTTTAACATTTCTTGGAATTTATTTGTAATTGTGCACAATTTTTTATTTAGATGCTCAACAACCATGATTTTATGTACTTGACATTTTTTCAGAATGTATCATTAGTGTTCTGTATTTTTGGCCTTGTACTCACTTTTTAAAGTTGCAATTGATTACACTTGTACAACTGAGTCTTAACAACTTTAGAACTTTAGAACTGTAGCATGTTATCCTCATTTTATAATAAGTAGTTTTTGCTTCTAGTTTTCTGAAAATGTAGTTGTTTAAATATACATTAGTTGTCTTCCAGGTAGAAGCACATTCCACTGCCTACAAATGATACATAACATTTTAGAACTTGTATTATCAAAGTTTTATAACTTTATTACATGTAATGTTGAATAGTTTGTACTTTATATACACAATGATTAAGTCAAAAATATTTCTCATGTATTCACCAAAAGCATTTTTATAATGTTGTTTGTATAATTCTGATCTTTAATTTTCTTGTACGGCAGAATTTATGTATATACATTTTTTAAGAATTGTTTTTGTAGTACCTAGGAAGTTGAATTGTTTCTTTTACTACCACAATAAGTTTGTAGTTTTTCTTTATTAATTTCTTAGGTCTTTCACTTTAATTTACTGTCAAATCTTTGGGAGTATATTATTCTGTACATTTATACATTTTCAAAACTTAAGAATGATTCTGTGTTATGCATAAAAATATCTGGCTAACTTTTTAGAACATATCTATTTTTAAAACATATCTAGTTTATCCTTTCATTCCATTATTTTTGTCTTAAATTCTGTTCTTGATTTTTTCAACTGAAAAATGTTTTGTTTAATAAATGTTTGAATTTTTTTCCTCTTAATTGTTTTTTTTTAAATTATGGCTTCTATTTTCCACATAAAGCATGGCTGCATTTTGCAAAAAAAAAATAAATAAAATAAATAAATAAATAAATATATACAAGATCAAATTTTCTTTCAGTTGCTTATTTTGTAATTTTTATGATGCCTTTATTGTGATTTCAGTCAATAAAATTAAACCAAGTGTAATCTTGCAAAATTATGAAGTTATCAAAATTTTACAACTATTTGAAAATATAAGCCTGAATCTATACTTATAAATTAATAAATTTTGCAAATAAACTCCGAAACGGGTGCACCAGAGTTCTTACTTACTCCTCTAAGAATACACACGATACAAGATGATGTCCGTAAACTATATTTAGATTTCACTTGCATTGTTAGTATCGTACATTAAATTAAAAGTCTACTTTTATTTTCTATAAACAGCCATGAAATAGCAAAAACATGAGTACGGTGGCGTTTCCGGTTGGCGGATCAAAGTTACTGTCAATTTTTAATGAAACTGACAACAAGCAATCGTTTATTTATTTCCTTGAACGTCATTACTGAATTATTCAATCAAAACTTGATTTAAATGATATAAAAGAAATAAGTTGTGATAACTGATTAAAAAGGGAAATGTGCAAGTTATTTTCGTCATTCACCGATCGTAATATTGACGGAAGCTTCTAGAACCTCATATAGCATCGAGCCCGATGTTAAAAAGAAAAAAAAAGCTTTTGTGTGAATGGTCATTGAAATACTGGTAAATCATTGATAACACTGTAAGTTGTGAATATATTTATATATCGAAAGACTATTACATATATGTAAAATTTGTATATATTCCTCACTGAAAGCATAGTGGCAACGAACCCGAAGTACAATTTGTACTTCGTAATAAACTTGCTTACATGAAAAGAGAATATCAATGAATAAGGCATTATTCAAGTACAATTATGTTGTATAATTTTGTGCTTTAATTTATACATTTCAGTTTTTTTCTGAATACAGTCTTTTGTATCAAATACTCGGCCTATTCCAGTGGCGGATCCAGGAATCTTGAAAAAGGGGGGCAACCAGTTTGGGGTTGGGGTAGGGGCCCACGGACACACCCAAAAAAATGATTTATTAAATTTTATGTATATTTTGGACACAAAACGGGAGGGGGGTTGGGCCTCCCTCTAAATCCGCCAGTGTATTCATAGGGCGTTAAATAAAAGCTAATTTTTACACAGGTACTTGGATTATAAATATGTATACATGTACCTTATTGATATGTAAAAAAAAAAAGAGGTATAAGGTACAGTTTTTACATATCAATAAGGTACATACATATTTATAAACCAAGACCCAAGTACCTGTGAATTTTTACCAAAAAAAATCTATTTCTCAGTAAAATGTGCATAATCACTGCTTTTATTCGTGACGGAAATGAAATAAGAGCATTTGAAGTACAATATCCATAACATACTACATTGTATATAACAGGTTTCACAATAAACGTCAATTAATGATTTTGTTATTTAAGTTTTACGGGGGTTGGGGGGTTGGGCGGGGGGGTTGGTGACGTTCTTCTACTTCATGCGGGATTTTGAACAAAGTATTTCTTCCTGCTATAAGCCTGTAGGCTGTCAGTAGAAACTACAATATATATATTATTAGATTTTTTTCTGTCGGTAGTGGTATAAATTCAATTCCCCGCGCTTGCGCGGGATTTCATCTAGTTGTACATAATTTTGTTAAATGTGGCCAAGACACACAAGACCTGCTTAATTCAGCTATAATTGCTTTGACAGTAATGGCCCATCTGTAAACAAAGCCAGAAGATATGTGTGTTTGTTTTTTGTTACAGCTTCAAAAAATCCGAAATAATTTTTAAAAATCTATTTCAATTTTTGACATTTCAACATCCCTTCACTTAACTGAAAGCAAAGCAGTAATTGTGTACTGCACTGGATAACAAGTAACAAACACAAATAATTCATTGGCTAAATCACTTAAGTATTTCATATATATATATATATATATATATATATATATATATATATATATATATATATATATATATATATATATATATCATGTCTTCCAGACTGTAAATGTAAAATAAATTAATAAAATTTTAAATCTACTTGAAATATACTTAAAAGTTATTTTAAGATTCTGACAGTTTCAGCAAGGAAAGAAAAAACACATACATATTTTTTAAACGTAGTGTTTCTTGCCTGAAACTGTCAGAATCTTTTTTTAACAACTTTTAAGTGTATTCAAAGTAGATTCAAAATTTTATTAAATTATTTTACATTTAAGAATCCAGAAGACATGCCCCTATATATATTATATATATATATATATATATATATATATACATATATATATATATATATATATATATATATATATATATCCATTCAAAATCACACACTTGATCCTTCTGTGAGAAATTCCTTGCATAATTTAAAAAAAAAACCTACGAGTAAAATGAACCAAAAGCAGTCTGACATAAGAAGAAAATTACTTTGCAATGTATCAAATATTTAGTCTGGTTTTACCACTGCTTCTCTGGCCTTCTTTTCAATCGCTGCTGCTTGAAGTTTCACAGCGCTTGCCCCCGATGTTAAAATACGTCTTAGTTTTCTGTTAACTAATTCAGTCATTGAGACACTTCATGTGTAATAAGGCCTTAAATTCATTGGACTAAATGTTTACCTTCCTGTTTTAGTTCTATGGCATTATTGATACCAAAGAGATGACATTTCAGGCTTTCTGGAAAGCCAAACTTGTCTTCCTTTTAAATTGGGAGTGTTATCACATTCCACTCCACAAGTTGGAAATACATGCGTAACTTTTAATCACATTGGGAATGAGTTAAAGTCCTTCACCCTGTTATTTCTGAGGTCTGTAAGATGTTGAGATGAGTTGAATTGCCGTTGCTGCGTTATCGTTGACCTCATGTTTTGCGCACAAGCCATTTTGAAATTGTAAAGGAGGAAACAAAACGGACAATTCATATAATTCTGGACCAATTGAACCGAACCATGATATCAGTTTAATGTATCATGAATTGAACTGGGGAAAAATATACCACGATATACTGTCAAACGGTTTATCGTTGCACACTTATTATGCCTCTTAGACCTAGAAAATTTCCAATCATTTAGGGGGAGGGGGCATAAGTGTTTCACAAACATCTCTTGTTATACTACTCATGTGACACACAGCTGATACAGGCAATATAACAGGTACTGAGTACAGCACAGACCTATCCATTATAGATATCTATATTACCTTTCATACATGTATACAGTTACTTTGTTACCAAGATTTTTTAAAATAATACATATTAAGAAGCTAATAAGGTCGCATTTTCCATTTCGGTCCTTAACATAGCTGAGAAGCCAGTTTCAACCAATTCTGCAAAAAAGCATCCTTGGATTGTGAGTGGAATTCAAGTTTGTTCAAATGAAGTGCTACACCTTCCTTCAAGGGTAGTTCACACAGAATTACTGTAAATTTAATTGCATCTTTCAAATTTTTTCCATATACCTGTCTTAAGACGGGACATATGTTATGGCACTCATGTCTGTTGATCTGTCTGTCTGTTACCTTTTTCGTGCCCGGCTCATAACTTAAATACTATTAAATCTAGAATTATCAAAATTTTACAGCAGATACTTCTTGGGTAGATTATGTGTTGCACATTAAAAATAGGTTGCTTTGAACTTTAATTAAGATGCTATGGCCAAATAAAGAAAAATCCTGTCCGATTCATAATTAGAAATCCATTAGACTTCAAATCATCAAATTTGGCCAATTAATTAGGTAGATGGTGTATCACACCATACTTGAAGGTCTTTTTGACCTTTTATTTAAGTGTAATAACAAAAATTATGTCTTTTAACTCTTAAATTACACAATCCCAAAAGATGTAAGAGAATTACAGTATCCTTATTTTTAAAATGTTAAATTAAGAAAACACATTTTTTCCATTATATATACATCTCAGCAATCTATAAGAGAGCATTTCTATAAGAGAAATTCCACTTTTCTATCGGTGTGAATTTAATTGAACACTGGTCAAGGAGAATTTTGATAACAGAAAATTGCATGTCAAATTAGAGATCAAATAATGAGTTTAGTGTGAGGAGATAACTGCAAGAGCATCTCTGATCAAGCAAATGTTCGTTTCAGTTCTTTATTCCGTGGGGACGTACATTCCATAAACATTACTGTACAATATTATACATTTATTGACTGGGTTCGAGGGCAACATGCATTTTGTCGGACCCAAGAACCAAACTGTTTGCCTTAGGTCAAACGGCTTCAGGCAAACAGTTTGGTTCGAGGGGTTGACAAAACGCATTTTGCCGGAGAACACAGTCAATAAATGTTTTGTTATACCTTTTAATCATTTATTTTTTTTACATACATGTATGTCGAACATCAACGAATGCAAATAGATATAGCTGACCACGCCCATTATGTGACGTAAGCTGTCCAACATCTCATTGACAGTTGAATATCTCACTCAGCTGTCAAACATCAATTTTTTATGACCACTCAGTAAAACATTGGAAATGTTAGACTTTAATTTGTATTAATTTATATAGAAACAAATTCTTAAAGGTATAACAATATATATTTATCATTACATACATAACACAATGACATGCTTTAACTTACAAACTTATGATACTTCTTACGTTCTATTATTTAGCTCACAGTTTTAAACATGTCATCTATATATCTTGGGATTTGGGCAAAGTAATCTGACAGCCTCTTCATTGCTTGTGTTGGACTAAATACTTCTTGCATGTTGGCTACCCTAACTTTTGAAATAAATTTAGTGTAAATAAAACAAATTTGATATTCATTATTTTGTTTAATACAGGTACAAATAAGTTAAAGTTTTTTTTAAAATTTTAATTCTTATATCCTTACAATAACTTGCAGAGTGTCATGTCACACTAAGATCACAATTTTATAGTCTATGAAAGAAAAAACATAATATTGTTTTGATGTTTTATTGGGCTGTAGCATTGTTAATGAATCATAAAAAATGCAATAAACAAAGCTACAGATTGGCACTTGTTAAGATTTAACACAACCAGTTGAGAAATACATGACATATTATTGTCCCCCGCTTTTGCGAAAGCGTGGGGACATTAAATCTCATTCATCATTCAGTTTATCTGTCTGTCCTTTTTTAGTTCACCTGAGCTTTTCTGATCAACCGTAATGTGTCATCTGTCGGTCTGTCCGTCCGTCCGTCTGTAAACTTTTCACATTTTCAACTTCTTCTCAAGAACCACTGGGCCAATTTGAACCAAACTTGGTACAGAGAATCTTTGGGTGATGGGGAGTTTATATTGTTAAAATGAAGTCCCCTTACAAGGGGAGATAATCAAGAGAAGACAAAAATAGGGTGGGGTTATTAAAAAATCTTCTTAAGAACCACTGGGCCAGGAAAGCTGAAACTTATATGGAAGCATCCTGGGGTAGTGTAGATTCTAAATTGTTCAAATCATAACCCCAGGGGTAGGTTGGGGCCACAATAGGGAATCCAATTTTTGCATTGAAATATATAGGAAAAAATCTTCAAAAATCTTCTCAAGAACCACTGGCCAGAAAAGCTTAAACTAATATCGACATGATGGAAGCATCCTAGGGTACTGTAGATTCTAAAATGTTCAAATCATGACCCCGGGGTAGGGCGGGGCCACAATAGGGAATCCATGTTTTACATTGAAATATACAGGAAAAATCTTTAAAAATTTTCTTCTCAAGAACCACTAGGCCAGAAAAGCTGAAACTTATGCTGAAGCATCCTGGGGTAGTGTACATTCTAAATTGTTCAAACCATGACCCTCAGGGATGGGAAGGGGCCACAATCGGGAATCCAAGTTTGACATTCAAATACATAGGAAAAATTGAGATTGAGAAGGGATAGGGCTCTCATATTTGACATATGCATGTTGTTTCTGAATATGCTATGATTTTTGACCCCTTGACCTTCATGTTTGACCTAAATTTTCAAAAAATTTAACTTTGGTGATTACTTTTCAATGACATATGATAGGGCATTCATTTCTGACACAATATGCCCTAAATAATGGCATCCCACCCACTAAGACACCAAAAGCGAGGGACCACAATTCTGTGAATTTGCTTGATTTTTAAGATGTTTGTACATTAAACATTATAAGGAATGGAAAGATCTTTGTATCAAGATTGACATATGATTTCTATTTTTGATCATTCATGAATTGAACAATATTTGAAAGGCGTATGAGGTTGTGGTGGGGCACTTTATTATTTTTTTTTTCAGGAAAACCTGGCTAGGAAGAACTTAAACTTATGTGAAAGCTTCATTACAAATTGAAAGCATTTTAGTCCATGGACCTGTTTTCCCCCCTTATTTAATTCTTTAATGATTTCTTTAGATGCCTAAGAGGAAGAGGAGAAATGTACGAAATGAAAAGAGCAAAGACGGGGAGCGCAAAAGAGAGAAATTCAAAAATGCAGAGTGAAGCAGAAAATGAAGATAGTGGCCTCTGCTATTCTACTGAGATGGATTCCTCTGAAGGGTTGTCACCTACAATGGGAGAGCCCCTGGCCAGGTTTCAGGCCTCTCAACATGAGAAAATGAATCCAACAAATGCTCTGAGGTTGGCATCTCCTCAGGGAAGTCCGAGTACCAAATACGTGTGTACGACACCGATCTCTGATTCTGTTACAGTGAGTACTCCAAACGGAGTATCTGTCACTGATACAGTCTGTACACCTTTGAGTGTACCCTAACACAAAGATGGCAAAATGCCATGCCTTGCAGATCAGACGCAACCAGTACTATCTTTGAAAGATAGTATGGGTATTACAAAAGATGCAAAGAGAACTAACTTGGTTGATAATAAAGAACAGTCTGACTTGGTTACAGAAAACACACAGTCTAACCTGGTAACGAATAAGAAACAATCTGACTTGGTAACAGAAAAAGAACAAAATGGGTTTGATTGTTTTCAGAATTTGGGCAAATTCAACAAGACATCCTCAGCATTGGAAGGATTTGAATCAAATTCTCAAGCACATTCCGTGGTATATGCCAAAACACCAAGAGAAAATTTTGAACATACCTGTAGCTTGTGTGAAAATCAAATTTGCTCTTGTGATGAAATTGAAAACAGATCTAGAAATGCAAGCTTAAAAACTGGAGAGGACTCTATAAATATTGAGAGAAAGGAAACCAGAATTAATTTTCAACCTCCCCAAGTAAACGAAAGGGAAAGGCAAATCTTATGGCCTTCCATTCAGGGAAGTTTTAACCAGGGAAATGGGTTCTTTGGTGCAAGTGCTGGACTACAGTGTGTTCCTAACTGTTTATCAGCGCTTTCATATCACAAATTGAAATCTGCCCATCTCTGGAAGGCAAAGGACATTGATAAAATTCTCATGACAGGAAATGAATTATATGAGAAATTACAAAAATACTCGAATATTGCTCACCGTTATCTATTGATATCTGATCTTCCAGATACACTTGAAATTCACAATGAGTTGTTTACATTTGCCTTTGATGAGTCTATAAGTACATTGATTCCTGCAAACTTTCATGACGAAATGCCTAATTTGAGCCCTTTCAATGCCAAGAGCCTTGTGGAAGCATTGTGTGCTGGTTTAAATAACAGAGATGGGTGTTTTGTATGCTTTCATGAAAGTACCTTTATAGTGGGGAAATTGAATCAAGGTTATTTTGTATTTGATTCACATTCCAGGTCACATACTGGAAAAGTAATAGCTGACGGGAAAAGTACATGCAAATTTGTCAAACAGATAAATGATGTTTACATGCATATTATGGAATTAGCACATTCCATGGTTATAACAAGTGCTATTCAATGTGAAATAACTGGAGTGTCTTGTAAATCCGTTACTTGTCCTGAAAATATTAACCATGAAATGAATGATCTGGTTGTAAACACATGTCATGAAGACATAGAAGTTGTTAATGTTGAAAACCCCAAAGCAACACAGTTTCAACATATGCCCTGTAACATCAGACAAACACTGTGTGAAAAACTGCAGATTCCATTCTTTGCAGATACAATACCACAAGGTGTTAGTATTGTTGATGCAGGAGGACCACTTCGATGTCAGAGAGTTTTAGGGGATGGAAATTGTTTCTTCAGAGCTGTGTCACTTTATTTGTCTGGTTCAGAAGATGCTCATGAAAATGTACGCTTTGAAATGTGTCAGTATGTGTTGCACAATCACACAATGTTTGAAAAACTTTTAAGGTCAAATCAGTGTCTTCAAAGTTACATAAATTCGAGAAGAACTTTGGGTGTCTGGGCAACAGAATTTGAAGTGATTGCTATATCGCACATGTTGAGAGTTCCAGTTTTCACATATGTAGATAATGCATGGAAAAAGTTTAGTGGTAACCTTATAGACAAAAAGTGGACCCCTGTTGAAGGTGCCATATATCTTGATCATGTAAACCAAAATCATTACAATCTAGTGGTATCTGTATTTAACAGAAATCCTCTGGAGAATCTTCATGCCTTTGGCAGAGAGACTGCAGTGCCCAAAGTATCATTTCCAATTTCTAGTACAGTGGAAATACCAAGTAGAGCTACTGAAGCTGTTGAGAGAGAAAGAAATAGAAAGAGAGTCTGGTATAAAAAACAATATGAAACATGTGCGGTATTTAGAAAACATGTCTTGTCTGCAAAAAAAGTCCACAATGACCAAGCTCAGATTAAGAAGAAAATGAGGAATAAAATGAGAGTAAAAATGAAAGAAAAATACCAAGCAGATGAAAAGTACAGGAGGACAGTTTTGAAAGCACGTAAAGCAAAGTACAAAAAAGATGAAAATTACAGGGAAATAAAATTACGATCTAGTGGTACAAAATACAAAAGTGATAAAACTTACAGGGAGAATTTAATACAAAGGGGCAAGGAAAAGTACAAGAAAAATGAAAATTACAGAAAAAAATTACTTGAGACGTGAAAAATGAAATACTTAGAGAATGAAAATTACAGATGTTGTCTAAAAGAAAACAGTAGAAAAAAGTACAACACTAATGAGAAACACAGAGCTGCTGTTCAGCAGAAAAGTATGACCAAATATCGAACGAATAGTTACCACAGAGAAAAGGTGAAGAAGCAAAGTACAAAAAGGTATCAAAGCACAGAGTTTCGAGAGAATTTGAAGAGTTCCAACAAGACTAATTATAATAAAGAAGATTTTCAGACAAAGAAGAAAGAATACAATAAGAAGAGATATATAACTAGTCCTGAAGTTAAACAGAAGATACAGAAGAGCAAGCATAAGAAAAAGAATTTGGAAAAGGCTAAGCTTACACAGTTGGATTATGTAATGGAAAGCTTTAAGACAAAAATCATTCATGGTCCTAGTTATGCATGTGCTTGTTGCCATCGACTCCTCTTTGAAAACCAAGTGCAACGTGTCCAGTCAGAGCATTTTGAGAACAAATCAGAATCAATTAGGCTTATTGCAGAGAAATGTATATCGGACAAATATACCCATGATTGCACAAAGGAATGTTCTCAGAATTGTACATATTCATCGGTTTGGTTATGCAAGACATGCTACAGGAAAATATCAAATGGACAAATACCTGCAGAGAGTAATTTTAATAATATGGGACTAGTAGATATTCCAGTGGTTTTGAGAGAACTTAATACATTGGAAAAACATTTGGTTTCTTTGCACATACCATTCATGAAAGTTGCTGCTCTTCCAAAAGGAGGTCAACATGCAATTCAAGGTCCTGTTGTTTGTGTTCCATCAAATATTACAGAAGTTCAAAATTTGCCCAGAATGGAAGAAGACGACATGGTACTGAAAGTAAAACTGAAACGTAAACTTGAATACAAGGGGCATTATGAATACCAATTTGTCAACCCATTGCATATTCAAAGGGCTTTGCATTACTTAAAGGAGCATAATGAATGGTATGCAGATGTATCAATTATACATGGAAAGAATAAGGACAAATGCTTAGAAAACCAGCTTGAGTCAGATCTAAAAAACTGTATGGAAGAAAGTGAATAGGAACAGGATGCTACAGAAGAAGATAACAATCCAATGTCTGGAATTCAGTATGACACATGCCTTCAACCCTCTGACATTGGACAAGAAGTGTTAGATCATTATTTTGATGACATATACAACATTGCCCCAGCTGAAGGAAAAAACCCAGTAAGGATGCTTCAAGAGAAAGGAAATGAAGCAAAAGCTTTTCCTCATTTATTTCCCAATGGAAAGAACACTTGGACAGAGGAAAGGAGCATGAACATAACTTTGTCAAAGTACTTTAATAACAGACTCATGCATGTGGACAGTAGGTTTGCACAAGACACAGATTACATTTTTTTCAGTCAGTATTTGTCAGAACTGAAACAAGTTATAGACAAAACACAAATATCTCTTAGGAAGTCATTTGAAAAAACAAAACATGGATCAAAAATTACTTCAACCATGTTGCAAAACCCTGACGCTTTAAGGAAGCTGCTTCAAAATGATGACGCGTTGCGTTTTTTGCAGCCAATAAGGGGTACACCTTCATTTTGGCAGAACGTGCAGAAAGATTTGTTTGCCATGTTGAGGCAGTTGGGGATTCCAACTTGGTTTTGTTCTTTTTCCTCTGCTGAATTTCGCTGGAGTGAAATTTTAGATGTATTACTTAAACAACAAGGTGATAAAAGAACAGCTAATGATTTAGATTGGGCAGAGAAAAGGAAATTGTTGAAATCAAATCCTGTAATTGTTGCAAGAATGTTTGAGCACAGATTTAATATTTTTCTGCATGAAGTTATTTTAAGCCCGGCTCACCCAATTGGACATATTAAAGATTACTTCTACAGAGTTGAATTTCAGCAAAGAGGCTCCCCACATGTCCATTGTCTTTTCTGGGTTCAAGATGCTCCAAAATTGTTAGAAGATGGGAAACAAGCTGTTTGTGAATTTATAGATAAATATGTGACATGTTCTATCCCAGTTGAAGAGTAGGAGTCGCATTTACATGACACTGTTCTTCAAGTACAACAACATAGCAAGAAACATTCTAAGTCTTGCAAAAAGGGTGGTAAAGATTGTCGTTTTAACTTTCCTAGACCACCTTCTAGCCATACTTTTATTTCCTCCCCCTATGAAGACAACAATGACGATGATACTGAAATGCAGACGATTCATGCCAAAAACATATTAAAATGCGTTTGGGAAAAGATCCAGGATCAACATTTGGATTGTGGAAAAACGACTAAGGCACTCTTTGATGAACTAAATTTAACTCAAGATATTTATGAGAAAGCTTACAACCTTCTTAGTTCAAAGCAGTCAGTTATTTTGAGAAGAAACCCAAATGAATTGTGGATAAATCAGTATAACCCATACTTATTAAAATGCTGGGATGCAAATATGGACATTCAGTTTGTGTTAGATCCATTTAGTTGTATAGTTTATGTTGTTTCATACATATCAAAAGCAGAACGAGAGATGGGCATGCTTCTGAAACAAACAAAGATTGAAGCTGCCGAGGGAAATATGAATGCTAAGCAAACAATGAAGAAAATAGGGTCCGCATATCTCAATCACCGCGTGGTTAGTGTGCAAGAAGCAGTATACCGAATATGCAATTTAAGGATGCGGGAATTTCGAGGAAGGTGCTTTTCATTCCTGTTGGTGAAAATCCTACAAGGTTAAGTAAGCCCCTGTCACTCCTAACCAAAAAAGAAAATGTATGAGCCTGACGTGGAAGCCACTCAAGAAAATGATGAAGAAGACGATTTATGGATGACCAGTATTGTTGACCGTTACAAAGCAAGACCACTGAATTATGATTTCCCATATATGTGCCTTGCAACCTTCTGCTCAGAATTTAGAGTTCTAGCAAAGTCGCAAATTCCAAAGAAAGCACACGATGGTGATTATGAATTGTTAGAAAATAAAGGTTTCATACAGAGACGCTCAAAATCTGAACCTGCCGTTATTCGATATCCAAGATTTAGTGCAGAGAAAACACCAGAAAAGTATTACCAATCATTATTGCAGTTGTATCTTCCACATCGCCACAGCTATCACCTTAAACCTCCTGGATTTGACACATACCAAGCATTTTATGAAAATGGACATGTCAGTTTGGAAGGAACAGAAAATCTTGCATCTGTAAAACAAATCGTAGATGCAAAGTTAGCAATATATGCACCGAATGAAAAAGCTTTAGATGAAGCGCAAGAAATGTATGAAATTCTAGGAGATGTAGAAGATGCATGGGCAATGTTATGTCCTGAAACTGAGCTTCAAAGAGAGACATGTAAAAGCAAAAACGGGAAGGAAGTTGATGTTAATGAAAACTTTCAAATCATACCAGATTTATCAACCTCAGATCTTCCCATTGATGTTCCATACACTGTAACAAAGAGCAACTCAAAAGAAGAATTGATGCCTTTGTTAAGATCCCTTAAAGAAAATCAACGCAATGTGATGTATTATGTAAGAGACTGGTGTCTTAAAACACTTGATCATAGCAAACCAGAACCATTTCACATATTTGTCACTGGAGGGGCTGGTACTGGGAAAAGTCATCTTATCAAAAGTGTCCAACACATAGCCAATGAAATATTGCAGAAATCTTGTATAGAACCTGACAAAACATGTATTTTGCTAACCGCCTTTACTGGAACTGCAGCATTTAACATTGGTGGCTGCACTATTCATCATGCATTCTGTCTGAATAAGTACATGCCTCTACCATATGAACCCCTGAAAGAACAGAGCCTTAGTCCCATAAGAGCTGAATTGGAAGATTTGCAAATCCTCATCATAGATGAAATTTCTATGGTTTACAAAAAGCTTTTGTATTATATACACGAAAGACTTGTCCAAATAAAGAGATGCAAAAAAACCTTTTGGAGGTGTTTCCATTCTTGCTGTTGGAGATTTCTTTCAACTTCCCCCTGTTAAACAGCGACAGGATGAGAGAAAATGGCTCATATCCAGATGACTTTTGGAATGAGTATTTCAAACTTGTAGAGTTGAAGGAAGTCATGCGCCAGAAGGAAGACCTTTCATTCGCTGAAAACTTAAATTTGATACGCACTAGAACGCTTAATGAAGATCTACATCCTGAAGTACTTCAAATGCTGAAACGTTGTGTGAGAGATGGAAATGAAGAGGCTCTTCATGCTTTTTCAACTATTGAAGAAGTGAACGATTTTAACTTGAATATGATCAAGAAAATGTGTGAAAACGTTCAGGAAATCCCCGCAAGAGATTTTGAGAGGGAGAAGACAAGCGGAAAATTACATTTACGGGACACTCCATTTGTTCGTTGCAAGAATGATGGTATAACGAGTTCATTAATGCTATCTGTATATGCAAGAGTTATGTTAATTCGCAATATCTGTGTATCTGATGGTCTTGTAAATGGTATTACTGGATCAGTGGTCAAAATTGTGAAGGATGAAATCAGTGGAGAAGTGAAGGCAATAGATATATCTTTTGATAATGAAAAGGTAGGAATGAAAACGGGACAACTATTGTGACAGTTAACCGATGTGAAGAAGAAATGAGGACATCATCAAACAAAAATTTTGTTAGGCATCAGTTTCCATTACGTCTGGCTTGGGCATGTACAGCACACAAGGTCCAAGCCATGACAACTTCAGAAATAGTTGTCGATCTAAATCGTACTTTCTCAGCAGGACAAGCTTATGTTGCTTTAAGCAGGGTGACGACTGAGAAAGGTCTTAGTATTTCAGTTCAAAATGAAGACATTTTTCATAAGAAAATTTATGCTGACAAAAAAATATCAGATGCAATGTCTAAAATGCAACATCTTCTCACAGTTAACAATCAGTGTGTGCCATTCAGATCAATTGTCCTGCACAACATTCAAAGCTTACGACAGCACTTAGCTGAATTAGTCCACGATGTCAGAGTTAAAAAAGCAGATTTAATATGTTTGACAGAAACATGGTTATCAGATTCTGAAAATTTGGACATTTTTGCCTTGGAAGACTTTCAATTACATCATGTCTCGCGTAATCAGGCATACTCAGGACAAGATGAAACTTTCATCAGATTAAAAGAAGCAAAGGGAGGTGGAGTTGCAGCATACATAAAAGACAATTGCAGCATTGTAAGAGAACAGTTTCCAGTACAAAATATTGAGGGGATAATGCTCAAAGATCCCATTGCTGAAATCACAATAGTTGTCATTTACAAACCCAGTGTTTACCCTACGAAGTTTTTCCTCCAGAGGTTAACAATGCTTCTAAAGGAATTGAGACAAACATCCAAAAACAGTATCATTATGGGAGATTTTAATGAGAATTTATTGGCTTCACCAACACCAATACAGAAACACATGGAACAATTTGGATATCATCAATTAGTGAGTTTTCCAACAACAGCAAACAGAACACTCATAGACCATGTCTATTCTACAATTCCACCTACAGACATTCAAGTCTGCCTTTGCCCAACATATTATAGCTACCATGAAGCAATATCAATAAACATCCCTACACACATCAGTTATCATTAGTGTTGTATGCTAACAATGCCAAACATGCAGTACAGATTGACTTTAGACTTAACTTCGTTATGAAGTAAGCAAACCATAGACTGCATCGTACATAAAAAATAACATTTTTAAAGTTGTTAAAAATGACATTTTCATGTGTTTCTACTGTGTGTATATTTCTATATAATATTATACTGGTATTAATGATCCTTTTATTCACGTGTATAAATAATGAATTTGATGTGCTTTGCAAAAGCATTCATATAGCACTTGTTGCATGAAAAATTTGTTCCAATTTTATATTTGAATCTTGAGCTAGTATACGCTACAGTAACTTAAAACCTTTTTCAATTTTCAGATAAGTCGATGACATACAGATATGATACTCAACTAAAACTTATAAAGTTTGAAAGTCCAAAAAGGTTACAGAATTAAGTACAAACTACATATATATGCTTCTACATACCAAAGAAAAATCTTTTAATTTCCTATAACTAAAGTCTACTTCTACAACGGAAGGTTAATAGTAATAAGCACTCCGTCTCAACTGTGTTTTACTGGGATTAAATACATCAAGCGTTAAAATAGTTTTTTTTGAGTCTGTCTTAAATTCTTATGACAAAGACATCTTTCTTTCTACCTAACAGGACATAGTGTAGAAAACATATAGCGAAATTAATAGCAATTCAAAGCCTTCAACCAGAATTATAAATATCAGGACAGGTTTCTTCTCTTATGCAGTGTCAAAAACCATGGCGCACGCGGGCTCTTAACATAGATTAAATTTGAAATGGCCTTATGGGATGTCAAAAACCAAGGCGCACGCAAACATTCAACGTAGGTGAAATTTGGTGAATGACCCCACACACCTCCGACGGAAGACCTACTCGTTGCTTTGCAACGAGCTCGGCTCTAGTTAGACGTTATTATTCTTCCTCTTATCTGTTCACAATTGATCACAGGTATAGCATCAATAAGGGGACGACCATTTGATTGGGGGGGGGGTTGTATGTTGTTTAACGTCCCTTTCGAGATTTTTTTTTCACTCATATGGAGACGCCACCACTTGCCGGTGGAGAGCTGCAAATTTTGTCCCATACTCGGCACTTACGGCCATTGAGCAGTGAGGGATCTTTTTCGTACCAGCACCTACTGCGACACGGGACCTCGGTTTATACGGTCTCATCCGAAGGACCGATCTCCACGTCCCACAGTGGGATTCGAACCCGCGACGTAAAGATCAACTCCTTACTTCGCGACTCTAGAGCAGACGCTCTAACCACTGCGCCACGCGGGCGACCGGAGGGGGGGGGGGGTTAAAAATTTTTGAGTTAAAATAATTTATTTAATATCAGTCAAGGACAGATTATTTATTTTCAAGATCATCAAAGACAGATTATTTTATTTTTTTGGAAGAAGTTTGACGAACAAAACTGAAAAATGAGGGAAGGGGTGTCAAACCTTTTTTTCGTTGGGGAAGCACTAGCTATAGTCATGGACAGATTATTTATTTTCTTGCCGGTCGAGGACCGATTATTTTTTCCCGAGGACAGATTTTCTATTTCCTTAATCTGCCAGCCCCCCCCCCCCCCCATCAAAAGGTCGTTCCTTATTTCCAGATTCAAGGTTTATTGTCATTTTGTAAATGTAATCGACGTCATTAATGCGCCGTTTTAAACAAACGTAATTTTGATAACATTGAGATCGCTATTAGCGATTATTTAAATTCTTCAGCGATTTTAGACATTGACTATAGAAGAAAGTAAAGAAATATACGTTCACAGTATGTTCAGGGTGATTTTTTGGGATTTATTCAATACAAATATCATTCAATTACATAATAATAATTTATGAAATGTGCACAGATATTTAACCGTTAGCTAGGTAAACGTATTAAAATTCACAGGCCTATTTAAATTTATATTTATAAAAAATTAGTTGTTAGTGTTTTGTAGTCGAAATAATTAAGCATTTAAGTTAAACAGAGAATAAGAAATTTAAGTTCAAAACTACATTGCGTATGTCCTTAAGTTGTTTTCAGGACCAACGTTGACTGAGGAATATGGAAAGTTTTTCAACAACAGAATTAAGTTTTGAATTCTTCCCTCTCAACATATTTTTTCTTCCTTCTCTTCCTGCCCGTTCACTGGCCAAAGATATGTGCATCTCGCTAATTCCCTGTGCGGCTAGATTGCTGCATTGCTTTTGAAATTACGAGCGAAAGTTAGAAATACATTTTCTTCTTTATGAATTTTTGTTTATTAACTAGAATACTTTCAGTTGAAAATGAGATCTCAATCAGTTTTTCGTGAACGTTTGAAACTCTTTCAGTAATGTTATCAGAATGTTCACGCCAGCCTCTGCAGTAGAAAAGTTTTCATTTTGATGTTCCTTTCTGTCAGTTGTTATCCTTCATTGAGCTTCTTCCTGGGTATTCTCTTGAAATTTTGGGGGTAGCGCTGAATCCAGCTATTTCCTTCATATTATCGTTCATTTAAGCATGCATATGGTCGACACTAGGATGCGCGCATCAAACCTCGGCCTATTCGTACCTCATCTAACCTTAATTGTCGTTGTGCACAAGCAGCTGTAACTTATGTTTTCAACACACTGCACTACTTGGTAGAAATCGCGAACATTAAGCCCTACTGCATTGTCACAGTAAAGATCTAAAACATGTCTATAAATGTGTTCAGAATCAGGTCAGCTCTATCTAACTTATCCTCCTGAATGTCATCCCCCAGCAAAATATGAAAGCCTTCTACCAGGCAAGCAAAGTGATGAACATAAACTTCCAAAAGTGAACTTCAACTAGACAAGGGCATTTTAAGTTTGACAATTCTAGGCATCAGAGTATTGACGATACGAGCCGGACACAAAAAAAGCTCACAGACAGATGGGCATGTACACCATATGTCACTTCTTAAGATTCTTAATAATTCGTGTCATGGACGTTTATCTTACAGCGTACATAACCTTTCACATACCTCTTGGACTTAAAAAAAATTCCAATTATTTGTAGTTTCGGTTCATTTCTTCGCAAAGGTTGCACATACTGAAATGAAATTTGGTATAGTAAATACAGATTGATCATAAAAATATCTAGGTGAAGTTATGTCTTGGATACGACCGAGCAATGTTTGACAGAGTTATGCCCTTGGAATTTGGACATTAGTTTCTAATGTCCAAATAACAGTATCTCACTTCCATTCTCAATGACCATGTAGTGTAGGGCAGCGCCGCGAGAATGAAACTAATGTCCAAACAAGTAATAGCTTTTCCAAAAGCTTGCCTGATGTACAAATGACTTTCTTAAATGTCATAACCAAATACTACAGATTAACGAATATCTAAGACATGCCACTATTCGGTCATTTATTAGTTAGCCCACGGGCTGACTAGTTACCTTGGGATGAAACTGCAAGTGCGCTAGCGTAGATTATAATCAAAGGCAGATCCAGCACCGGCGCGCCGGGCGTGCCCCCCCCCCCCCCCCCCGTTTGAATTTTTTGTATGTAGAACTTACATGTTCATTATCCTAAAATCAAGGAAAAAACACCTCGTATTTGTAAGAATTCGACAGCTTCCGGGGTCTTCGCCCCCGAACCCCCATCAGGGCTTTGCCCTGGACCCACTGGGGTTTCAATACAGACCCCCTGCCTTCTACTGCGCCCTCCCGTTATGAAATTCCTGGATCCGCCACTGATCATTCTGGGGAAAAAATAGTGAGATGATTCTTTTTAAAGAAATTCATATTACATGTACTCTCTTACTAGAGGGCGCGCTTCTTCATGCACACTCCCTGGTCAGTGATGACGGCCTCTATTTATAGACTGGTCTGTTTTCCGTCGTTCTCGATGACGAAGTACGCAGGTATGTTAAGGCAGTACCCAGATCATATTTCGGCGAATTTAGACTTTTTTCGTAAAATGTAACATTAATAAATCGGAAAAACCATAGATAAAACATTTACAATTATTATCCATTGTATAGACGCCATTGAGTTTTAGGCTAAAAGTAGCACTCCACTACGACGTCATCACGTGACGTCTATAAATAGAAAAATTGCCTTAATGAAAAGGTGAAAAGTTCAACACTACCCCGGAGATAATTCTTTTCTTTTAGTGAAAATAATTATGTAAAAACATCACTGGGCCATGAAAAGTGCTGCTAGAATCCTACTCTCCCGGCACAGAAAAAAATGTTCCAAAGTTTTGCATGAAACCTTACCAAAATTTTTACATTTTATACATACGATCATGGAATTGTTATCAATTCATGTTAACCATACGATTCTAGCAGCACTTTCCAAGTACTATTGAATGTAAGCTTTCGATACAAACACAAATTATGTTTCAAAGTATGCGACATAGTGTTGAACTTTTGCATCTTTGTTGTTATAGATCGACAGAGGAAAGGCTGATCGGGATTTCAAAGCACTGCCTGCGTTCATTATAAGAAAACATGATAAGAACATGTCAGCGTACCTGATTCTTAATCTTTAATTCCTTATGAATCACACATAACATTTACGGTATATGCTTTAAAACTCCCATTTCATATATTTGTTTACATGAATTCTCGTCACCTTTAATTTCACTCGGCAAATAGTTGATCAATAGTTATGACGTCATGGGTTTGGTATTTTACCCCCGTGCTAAATAATTAGCTACTTATACCACCCAAAAACGACAAGATTTAGTTTATATTATGTTTTTAATGATTCCATCCATTTTTTGGACCTGAAATTAAACTTTAAATATAAATATTAAGAAATCATTGTTTCTAAAGTTCACGTCATACAGCTTACTATGACGTCATATTGTAAAGGCAAGTAGGATTTCTCTAGGTGTATCCTTAACATACCCGCGTAGATTATGAACAGTTTTAACTGAGAAAGTTGTCTTGAAGTGTTTGAGACAAAAATGCTTCAATGCTGCTCTAGAAATCCAAGTAAATGACCTGTACACTTTATAACTAGCGCAAAACAAAATACTAATAACCCACCCCCGGACAAAACTCACACGATGACGGTCTTACCATATAGATGTATTATAAATGAGTTTAAAATACATCTTTATTTAGAGTTTTGAAATTGTTTAGTTTTTCTTTTCAATCGATTTCAGGACCTTTCTCATAATTATAATTACGTGCTTTTTTATGAAATGAAAACCAGTACAGATCATTATGTCTTCTTCATTTTGCCGATTCTTTACTTAGAACATTACGGGAGTGAAGCCCATTCCGCTACGGGTACTGACTACACTATTGTCACTGTATTAAAAGGAAACCCTTGTTCATCACAAAGCATGAAATAAGATGCTACTCGCGTCATGACTTTCTAAGCATTTTTAAAAACCTAACCTTGTAACGTACATTATTAATATATGTAATATTGAAAAAAAGGCTAGGTGGAAAACAGACTGAATCAAGAAGGAATGTCCCATTTACTAGGTGGAGGGAGTTTGTTTATGATTAGACTAGTCCACTTATGGGATAAATAGTAAGAATAATCAGCAAATCCATTGCTTTAGTGTTGCCTGTCCATATACAATGTGTTCTCTAAAAAAATGAGATAAAATTTACTGTTAATAAAAAATCTGGAGCTTAAGAATCATGTTAAAAGAACAAACTTTATTTATTTCCATAGAAGTTATCACACCCAGTACCCATTCAATAGAACAACCCAAGAAAAAGGCGCTAAGATAATTTACATGTGACATTTGGTGCGAAATGATTGTGTCACCCCTTTCATAGAAGCCAAATGGACTGATCCAGTAGTTTAGAAACGCAGAAAAAAAGTTACACGGACATGTCCGTACAAAGAATCGCAAAGAATAAACATATGCATGCAAAAAAATTGAAGGAATTAAACACATCATCATTTTGCATCAGTTATGTGATTCATTCTTCTGCACACTGTATTTGTTTAAATGCAGGTAACAAATTCCGATGTAAATCAGCTTGCACAAAATCTAGTTCATTAAGAATGATCGCTTAGTTTCGGATCCCTGAAATATTAATCCTTATACTGCCTGACGCACGTGGCGTCAGGCAATAACTGTATCTCACTTCCATTCTCAATGACCGTGTAGTGTAGGGCAGCGCCGCGAGAATTTCATCGGCATCGAAAGCAAGTTTCTTGATTTGCCTAGATAGCCGAGCGGTCTAGCGCGCTGTTCCTGTACTGCTAGGAGACAGATTCCGTAGGTCGAGAGTTCAACCCCGGGCTGGGGCGAAAGTGAATTTCTTTGTGCTTTCCATACATATATATATATATATATATATATATATATATATATATATATATATATATATATATATATATATATACATTGCTTTAACTATTCTACATTTGAATGGATCGGTCAATTTTAATTTTAGAGAAAAAACACTAATTGATTGATTATCGCTGATTTACGCCAAGTTGGAAATGTTTCAGCCATAATTCGGCTGATAATTTGGTTTATTTGAACGGTTTTGAATTTTTTTTGGTTTCTCTGGCAGCCCCCAATGAGCCTACTATTTTTTAAAACCTAAGAAACGATCTTTAGTGTGCAGAGGGGATTTCAGTCCTTCACAGGGGGCACCATTAAATTCCCATCCGACGGACTTGTATATAAAATATATACAGTTAAATTGAAGATTACAAAATAGCTAATAAAAATATGTACATTTAAATCTTGTTGTAAAAATCTAACTTTTCGGCTTCATACATTTCAGTCATGTCTAAAATACTTTTGTGTCACAAAAAAGTCCGTAACAGGTTCTTTCAGGGATTTCTCCAAGAGGAAAAAAAATCTTATCCCTTCTTTTATCAGATCTTTCTTTGTTGCATCTAAATTATGTTGGTTTTCCTTGTCCCTCCTCCGTTTTTAAGTCGTCCATTGTGTAACCATCCCAGTTTGATCTTTGTAGTTTGCTTCTGGACATTCCTGTTGCCACGCTGTCAATCTATTGTTAGGACGGGAGAATAAGTCTCTAGACTTTCAATGATTTTTATCGTATGCATAGCATTAAACTTAATACATACTCATAATAATACGCGAGGAAGTATCGCGTAATTTCGCGAGAAGCACCACTTGCGAAATAAAATTATTCGTTTTTATTTTTTTAATTATCGGTTTATACAGGCCGAATTACCGAATTTTTGAAAGACTTATCCAGTTCCCAAAAAGGGTATCCTGGATAGTAGTCCCCTATAGTGTTCAAAACGGACTACCCAGTTTACATCCTACCCATACAGGATTTTTTCCTATAAAGGCCAAAATTTGGCTATTTTTGGTCAACTACTCCAGGTGGGTTCCCCAACCCTGGAGTATTTTACTACTGACTTACAAATATTTCTGCAACTAATTGGGATTTTATTTATTTTTTATAGAAAAATCTTATATTTTCTTTTTTTCAGAATTCTAAATCTTATCTCTCTCTCTCTCTCTCTCTCTCTCTATATATATATATATCCAAACAAGTCATTCAAACGAAGCCATTATTTAATCAAATTTAATAATAATAAAAATCTCGTTGAAGATAATGAATTTAAATATATCAAGCTAAAATAGTTTTTTTTCGCATGTACATATACATGTACTATGTATTTATGTGTGTGCAAGGATGTGTGTGTGAGGGTGTGTTTTCTAAGATATGAAAAATATTTTTCAGATTATGGAGACAAGATTTACACTTTCTTCTTCGGAAGAAGTTATTAGAGATAATTTCTTCGACCCACCTCTTCTCAACATGACTGAATCATCCCTTCTAACCTGCTACTCCAAGCTGTTACATCTTACCCTGCTTTTGTCTTAAGCGATTGAATTCTGCTAATAATCCCCCTCTCTTATCTATACTTCCATAAATACTATCCAGATTTAATCTTATATCATGTACTGTAACATCTATGTCTAGTCTTATTGTCACGTGTCTAACGAGCCCTCCTCTCAATGATCTCTTACACCATAAACAACTGCATTTTGTTTTCGAGAACACAGTACTACTGTCTCCATAGTTCTTAGAAGTATCCACTGGCTTTTCCGTCCCAGAGAACCATATGACTTTGGGGGGGGGGGGGGGCTTATGATCATCTATTTTTCATTATCCTTTTGTAAAGGCCATTCCAATAATTGCAATTAAGTCTACAAATGTAGCAATTTGAAAAAAAAAAAAAAACATTTCTCGGCATGTCCGTGATTCAGCATTTTCATCCGAAACAACGAAATTTTATAATGGTTTCCTGTTTAAAGTGGGAATGTCTTAAAACAGCAGCAGTTTTTCAATTGAGGAAGTTCGTTTATATGTATCGGTGTAGAGGGTTTCTGTGGAAAAAAAGGTTATGCCCTTGCGATATTGAATTTTCTGTAAACTAAAGAGAAATTGTTATAAGTTACTTAATCACGTGATCAGAAAGATACATGATTGTCATGCGGTGTATTAGTCGGTGATGGGATAAAATGTCGCTAAAAAAAATTATAGCATTACATGTCTTTTTTTTTATTGTTTTAAAAATAAGAAGTCTGTGAGCCAGTGCTCACTAATAATACCCCCGCTCTGACGTGAATACACAAGTTCAGTTATGGACACAGTGATACCCAGGAAATTGACATCAAGTTTGTACAAAAATGAATCCCAACATGTAGCATGCCTAAACAAAGAGTGTGTTTAAATTTCTAGCATCTGCGATGAGTAGTTGCTGAGAAAACTGACACCCAATTTGTTATCTATGATACCTACAGATGCACGGATAAACAGGAGGTTGACATCGCGATTCATAAAAAAATGTTTCTTACCATATGGCATGCCTAAACAAAGAGTGTGCTAAAATTTCAAGCATCTGCAATGAGCAATTGCTGAGAAAACTGCGACCAAAATTTGTTTCGAAAGACAGACACACAAGGGTAAAACAGTATACCCCCTCTCCTTCGGAGCGGGGGTATAAAAAATCCCAGGCGTCTGAATTTTCAAGCAACGTTCTTTATTATTTCTTGTATGTAACCTTGTCAGTGCTGTGTTTCTACTTTAGGCTAAAGTTACTGCTTTTCACATGAAAGAATTATTCTCTCTAGAGAAGTAGATGCGCTTTCTCTTATATATACTTCTCTTCGCAAACCTTCATATTTTGATTCTGGAAACCGTGTAATCGAACCAGAGATAGTCCACATCTCATCTGACATTTCAACGTAACATGCCAGAAACTACGTAAAAGACATAATATTTCCACTACTGTGACATTAACGTATAAATATTTAAAGAGGAAACCAACACTCACTCGCTATCCCTTTTACTTTAGTACTTTCTATAATGAGAATAATGGAAGAACCAGATGTCAAGACAACAAGATTCTCTTACGAAAGTCACAATTGCGGATCAAACTTCGAAGATTGATTTTACTTTGTTTGATGACGATTGTAAGAAACTTTCAATGGGAAGGTCTTACAAATTATCAATCCTAAGTGTCAAACTATTTGAAAGTGTCAAATCTCTGTCCATGACCCTCCGCCATGAACTGTTTTCTTCTTCGGCTACGTCTGAAAGGTTTCAACTTTAGCAGGACAAACACCAGAATGATCAGCGATAAGGATAAAATGCTCTAAGTAATAACAACTGGCCCTAATACCATATCTACATATAAGTAATTTTTGTATATAGACGTTCTCCAGAGTTCTGGTTGTTTTTTGTCGTCTGGGCTACCGTAACATTGAATGGAGTCGTTGAGGTCGCTTCAGCGTTGTCGAGTGCTTTGATTTTGGTTTTCAGAGAAAATCCATGATGTAGTGTTTGTCTACATTGAATATAATTTCTTATTCACATGAGTTAAAAGATTAATAGTTACTATAAATAAGTTTATTCAGGATATAACTTTGGGCAATACAGCCCATCAGTAAAATAAAGATCCCCCATTGTTTTGTATGGTTAAATCTAAGTCCCAAACTGTTATAAAATCCTATTTGAGCAAATAAATTCTTAATTTGATTTTCTAGTGGCATTTCTATAAAACAACAAGCATTTTTAATATTGAATGCTACTCCACAAAATTCTTATGGGTACTTTGGGACTGATGTATTTTCAACAATCGCAATAATAATGTCTGTCTGGTGGATTTCTCAAAATTTTGGGAAAAAATGAAGAGCATAGCTTATGGCCAGTGGGAAAAGCCAGTGCAATGATTTTCAGGAGTTGTTCTGTTGCTTCACCAATCAAATTATACCTGGATGTAAAGACAGCTAGCAACAGCATAAAGGCTCCTAATGTCACTGTTGCACCTGGATTCAGTGGACCCGAGTCTATGTCATTGATGTTTTCTGTGTTATCTGATGGCTGAAGAGGGTCCGCAGTGTTAGACGGTTGACGGATATCTGAGAAGGTGTCAGTCCAAGTCATAATCCTCTTCAGAAAACTTCAGTTCTGATAAATTTTCAGAATACTCATCTTCATCGGGGTGAAAATTGTTGATCAGCTCTTTTTCATATGTCTGGATGAATTCAAACTCAATCTCCTCAATATCATCAACAGTGTCTAGTAATGTAACTCTATCCTGGTTTGATTTGATCAGCTACAAATGTTCAAAATAACATAATTACCAGGTAATTGTTGCTTTCTTGAGTTTGTTTCTATCAAAAATATTATGATAGTAAATAATGTACAAAGTTTTATGAATGATGATATATTTGTCACTATTAAAATGAATTACATTTATGGATCAAAACGTGTCACAAGAGGAGAAAATTCGAGTTAATGTGAATATCCCTCCTTTCTTGCTATTAAAAACATTGTAATACATTTACCTGCTTTAAATGGCTGTTTATTTTAAACTTCTCTATAATCGTGAAAATCAGATAATCAGATTATGAAAATGCACTTGCTATTCAAACAAAGGCACGCAGGTAATATTGTTTTCACTCATTGGTATATACATGTTATACGATATGTACGGTAATTCGTTTTTTATTTATTTGTGTACTTATGTTCTTCCTTCCGTTGATCCTCGTTGATGAAAAAACTATTTACATGTACAAATATCCCTCCCTAATTTCAAATCGGTAAATATCAGATATATTCGAAAAACCACGCACCTTGTTATGTCCCTTGAGGAAGCTCTTATATGTCGAGAGGTAAAATAAATCGTAGTGATGTTAAACATTGGTAAACGGAGACCTAATTCTATTAGTATATATGTACTATGAAATCCCGCGCAAGCGCGGGAAATTGAATTTATATCACTACCGACAGAAAATATATTGTATTTTTCTACTGACAGCCTACAGGCTTATAGCAGGAAGAAAGACTTTGTTCAAAATCCCACAGGAAGTAGATGTACGTCTCCACCCCAACCCCTTTTTTGTAAAAGCTTGAAAAATAACGATTTCATTAATTGACGTTTATTTTGAAACATGTAATACTATGTTATGGATATTGTACTTCAGGTGCTCTTATTTCATTTTTGTCGAGGATTAAACCAGCGAAATAAGCAAATATGCACATTTTACTGATAAATTGTTTTTTTATTTTTTTCGGGGGGGGGGGTAAAAATTTACAGGTACTTGGGTCTTGGGTTTATAAATCTGTATGTACCTTATTGATATGTAAAAAAAAAATGTACTTAACTTTTTTACATATCAATAAGGTACATACATATTTATAAACCAAGACCCAAGTACCTGAGGCTGTGTTAAAAAAAAAAGAAGCTTTTAACGCTCTATGAATAGGCCGAGTATTTGATACAAAAGACTGTATTCAGAAAAAAAATGAAATGTATTGATTAAAGCACAAAATTTTATAGCTTTAATTGTATTTGAACAATACCTTATCTATTAGTTTTCTCTTTTCATGTAAGCAAGTTTATTACGAAGTACAAATTGTACATCGGGCTCTCGGTTACCGATAAGTTTATAAGGAAAACCTACTACATATATGTAATAGTCTTTCGATAGATAAATACAGTATATTCACAACTTATAGTGTTATCAATGATTTACCATTATTTCAATGACCATTCAAACAAAAGGTTTTTTATAATAGCCTCGTTTTTTTTTCTTTTTAATATCGGGCTCGATGCTATATGATGTTCTAGAAGCTTCCGTCAATATTAAGATCGGTGAATGACGAAAATAATTTGCACATTTCCCTTTTTAATCGGTTATCACAACATATTTCTTTTATATCATTTAATTCAAGATTTGATTGAATGATTCAGTGATGACGTTTTAGGAAATAAATAAACGATTGCTTGTTGTCAGTTTCATTAAAAATTGCCAGTAACTTACATCCGCCAACCGGAAACGCCACCGTACTCACGTCTTTCCTATTTCATGGCTGTTTATAGAAAATGAAAGTAGACTTTTAATTTAATGTAAGATACTTACTATGGGAGTGAAATCTAAATATAGTTTACGGACATCATCTTGTATACAGTGTATTGTTAGAGGAGTAATTAAGAACTGTGGTGCACCCGTTTCGGAGTTTATTTGCAAAATTTATTAATTTATAAGTATAGATGTGTAAAGATCGAGGGCATTCAAAGGTAAAAGAGATTATTTTTAAAATATCGTGAATAAATCTAATCAGCGATAATAAACAAGAACCCTTTGTGTACTAGGTAAATCATAAAAATGTAGGAATTCAGAGAACGTTATATTAATCAATGTGTTCAAACTGTAAACGTCATCAGGTGCTACGTAGCTTGAATTACCTACCGAAGCATTAATTAGTTACTTCGAGTTGCTTATTAATTAGTAACTTCGAGTTGCTTATAGCCATTTCAATGCAACTTTTTTTAAATAGAGAAAAATTGCTAATATATTATGTGTACTTATATTTTTATTAGGGATGTTGAATAAAACAATCCAAAGCGAAGTTACATTACTACATATGAACACTCAAAAAATTATTTGATTCTTAGAAAATGAAGAACTTCTGAATGAAGAAGTAATTAAGGCTGAAAAGAAAATCTTGCGAGGGAAGCAGTATGACACTAATGAAGAGAGATTGGAGGCCTTACTTAACTATTTTAAGAATTGTTTGGAGAAAGTTGAACATGGGGAAAAAAAGGAAAACGAGAAAGAACAAGAACAGAAAGAGCAAAAGAGAGCAAAGAGCAGGATTTGGAAATGAACCCCCCCCCCAAAAAAAAAAAATAAAAGGAAAACAATCAAAAAAGAAAAGGGGAAGAAATAGGCCGAAGAAAAATTCAAAGAAACAGGGGGAAAGGAGGAAACAAGCACTGACGGATAAAGAAATAAATCAGGAAAAGAGGATACCAAGAGGAACGCTCTAAACCCAAAAGAAAACGAGAAAAAGGCTGAAATTAATGTTGAGTTATTAGCTGCCAAAGAAATATTAGCATCTTTGTGCAGCTAATTTGGAGACCTTCCGGAGAAAGTATCCTCTAAGTCACTTGCTGTAAATGGAGACACGCCTCTAACATCCACTTGGGCTTTGTGTCACCCAGACTTCGGAAATAGCCAGTTGGACATAAAAGAGGACAGGCCCTTGGAAAGATCTAATATTCCTGGTAAATAATTCATATGCATGGTTTTACATAACAATGTGAAATGAAACCTGTAATAATGCTCTTTGCACTATTGATAACGATAACTATTATGCTAACTAGAAAACTGACCAGTCAGCAAGGGCCCCGCAGAGGGGTAGAAATATAAGATCTGTAAGAAAATCATACAGAATGATCATCAGTGCTACGGTCAATTGAAACCTCCCAAAAAGAAGGGAAAAGAGACATTACAGTTTTACATTTATTTCGATTTCGAATGTACCCAGGAAAACGGCATTTACATCCCTAATCTGTGTGTGGCACATCGGGTCTGTCAACATTGTGGACATTTACCCATTGATGATCATTGTCAACACATGGGACCCCGTCAACATGTGTTTAAAGTGGTAGATTCTTTAAAACATTTCATAGAATGGTTATTACAATCCACCAGCAAAGGAAATAAGAATGCTGCTTTATTACACGACGAGGCCATCATCATTAACAGTAATCAATGATTTTTCCATTCCTTATAATGTTTGATGTACATGTATCTCCTGTGGTGTAGGTATTAATTATAACAAATAATACATAATATATTTCTCCACTGGTTTTTGTTAGAGCTTCAATGCTCATCTGCAGCTTTGTTTATTGCTAGGGTTTTGTGAAATGTTGGTCAGACTTTCAATATTTCATGAGGTACGCACACAACATGCATAAATGAATGAGACAAATGTACAGAATACCATTCTTAATTCATTTTGTGCTACTTTGTGACAGAACAGGTTTTTAAGTGATCTCCTTCGTTAGTATGAAGTTATTTTTCAGGTGCATTTCTCCTTCCTCCATCTCGGACACACCCATGACCATATTGTTGAGACAATTTCACAACCAGCCATGCGACTACGAAGATGTGAAGCCGAAACTAAGAAGATGTGAAACCGATACTTCTCCTGAACATCTTAAACGGAGCCTAACAAACTCCTGAACATCTTAAACGGAGCCAAACAATTGAGAGCCTTTTTGATATAAAACCATGGCTGCAACCACACCTACATGAAATTAAACATCATTCTTCATTTAAAATTCATGAGAAATGAGACTAAAAAATCATAATGCAATACAGGACCAACAGAAACAGATCATGGATGACAACTGATGACGGGGAATATTGAACGGCATTCCAATCCAGGGTTAACCTGAAGATAAACCAACCAAACATCAGATACAACATTCAGAAACACCAGCATAACATGTCAGATGAATGCCAGTTTAGTTGATAGATATCCTACCTTGACTGTCCACAGGTAATGAAACATGAACATTCATTAAATGGCTATGTTCTGGAAGGAGTCATTTGGCTATTGCCAATAGCTAGAAGGCAAAGAAAGTTTTAGTAGAGATCAACATTGCCAAAATATATGTCCTTTATGAGAGAATTTGCAACTTCACCAAATGAAAGTGGATGCTAATGTTTTCAACTCGGCGATATAAAGTTCAGTTGTCTCATCTGCGTCCTTATTGCGAGTGTTGAATGTGAATTTTTGGAAATTTCGTTTTTCCTTTGCAACAGTACGTGGCGATTGCCTCCAGCGCCATTTTTAGAGTTTTATCCTTCTCTTATTCCTCAGATTTCAGAGTATTGTAGATTTCTCGGCCATCGATCCGTATCAGGTACTTGAATAACTGCAGCTTATATGTTTCTTCATCTTTCGCAGAGTGATGTGGCCCATGGGCTTTTTTTAGGGGGGGGGGGGCTATAACACCGTAGGATCTCCATGATGGTGCAAGTTCGGGAGTGCTTCATTCCTGCACAGAATCTACATACTCACATTGCATGTTGAATTTATCTGCCATGTTAACTACCCTTCATGATTTTATTATGGGACATCAAATGAGAATATATGATCAATGGAGCATATCTATTTAGGAATTCTCTTATTTTATGCATAAATATCACTATGAAAAAAAAAAAACACATTGAATTTGTCTTACTATATCTTACTGGAAATAAGTTGTACTTAAAAAAAAAAAACAAATTATTTTTCCTGCAGTTGGTCATATCTAAAAATATATTTGCACCTTTATTGAGATCCTGTGATATTGTAGCCCTCTCCTGAAAACATAAGATTAAAAGATAAAAAAGTCAGAGAGGGCTTCATAATTGCAGTTAACAAGTGACATGTGAAAGTCATAGCACCAATTACTATAAAGTTATTGCTATGGATTAGGTTTTTCAATAGTAGGTCAAACTCCAAGGCAATCTTCAATAAATACAAGACCTTCACAGTAGCTCAGTCGGTAGAGCGCTCGCTCCGTGATCGGAAGGTCGTGTGTTCGAATCACGGCATGGACTGACCTAAGTCGTTAAAAAATAGGTAGTAACTGTTCCTTCGCCAAGCGTTTGGCACTTTGAAGTGAAAGTTATGGCCCTTCTGCCTCTTGTTCTAAATAACATGTAGAATAAAAAAATGTTGAGAGAATATTCATCTATCAGATGCTATAATTTACAGTCGATACGTGTTTTAATTCAAGTAGTAGTCTGCTGTTTTCTTACAGAAATTAAACTCAATGTTTCTTACTTTCAAATTTTGTTTATTTTTTGGTGTGTCATTTTTCAAAACAATAATTTTCAATGCAGAGAAATATTTTGCATTGAATAGACACATCATGACTTTTTTTGTCAACAGCACATTGTTTGCACCTTCCCCTCTTCTTGAGTTTTACTGGCCCGTGTGCAAGGCCAAAAGGGCCAATGTTAGACTTAGCTTCTCTTTTCCTTGAACACCTGCATGTCCCAATAAGCTGGCGACTAAGTTGCGTTCGGAAGCTTAGCTAAGTTCTGGCCACTTCCCTTCCATTCTTGACTGTTATGTTGTGGTTGACAGATTCTTTCATATAGATAAATGCATTGACAACACAAATGTAAAAAAGAAACCACAGTAAGTATTTCAACCATTTCTTTGATTTTCTACAGGTAGAGTACATGCATTCTTAATTGGTCAGCTTGATCAACACCATACATAAATTTGTTATGTTGCTGGCCGATTATTGGACAGGGAACATCAGACCTGTTTACCCATTTTGTTGTCTCTCAGTATTTTTTTTTTTAGATTTGTCAGTGAGATTTGGCATTTGTCCGTAAGATTTCACTTTTCATCGATTTTACATATAGTACTTGTACTAGTACTTGTGAATACCCAAACATGGTTTAATAACAAGGAAGAACATCATACTTTGCTTTCTTTCGGGAGGTTTCATTTTTAGCTCTACTGGTCAGAGACCAGAAGAGCTTATGCGATAGTAAGGTGTCCGGCGTCCGTCCGTCTGTCTGTAAACAATTTTTCAAAATGCTACTCCTCCTACAGTTTTGGTCTGATTTCAATATAACTTGGCACACAGGTAGACTACACTCAGATACATAATTTAGTGCATCGGTTTTTGATTTCGATGAGCGGTGTTGCCATGGTTACTAACAATAGAAATTTCTGTGAAATTCCTTTAAAACCCTACTCCTCATACAGTTTTGGTCTGATTTCAATATAACTTGTCACACAAGTAGAATACGCTAAGATACATAATTTAGTGCATCCGTTTTTGATTTCGATGAGCGGTGTTGCCATGGTCACTAAAAATAGACATTTCTGTGAAATTCCTTTAAAACCCTACTCCTCATACAGTTTTGGTCTGATTTCAATATAACCTGTCACACAGGTAGAATACACTAAGATACATAATTTAGTGCATCGGTTTTTGATTTGGATGAGCGGTGTTGCCATGGTTACTAAAAATAGAAATTTCTGTGAAATTCCTTTAAAACCCTACTCCTTATACAGTTTTGGTCTGATTTCAATATGATTTGGCATACAAGTAGACTCTATTAAGATTTCGATGAACGATGTTGCCATGGTTACTAAAAATAGAAATTTCTGTGAAATTCCTTCAAAATGAAATTCCGCCTACAATTTTGGTCTGGTTTCAATATAACTTGGCACATAAGTAGACTACACTATGATACATAATTCAGAGCATCGTTTTTTTTTATTTCAATGAACGATGTTGCCATAGTTACTAAAAATAAGAAATTTCTGTGAATTTCTTTTAAAACGCTACTCCTCCTACAGTTTTTATTTGATTTCAATTTAACTTGGCACACAAGTAGCCTATATTAAGATACATAATTCTATTTATTGCTGCATGTTGCAAAGTTTCCAATCCAAGTGCTACTTTTTCTTTGTTACATGTATATGTACAGACCAGTAGAACTACAGTCTCATCAGAGACTTCTGGTTTAAACCATCGCGTTTTGACAACCTGATATCACTTAAGTGTTTGAAATCTTTCTCTTTTTAGCGGTTAAACAGCATCAAACTGAGAAAGATCATAGCAAAAACTAACTGCGAACGGATTTCCTGGTTTCCGTATTTTCATAACAGCAAAGCGTAAGACGTATTCCGTACAAAATACGGCGAAATCGTAAGAGTAAACAGGTCTGGAACATCCTTCTGAGATCCATCTTTTTGCATGACTTGTAGGTTAATTTTTGAAGTAGGATTACAATTGGTCGAACAAATAGAAAACAACCTTTTTGTTCTTCAATGCTGTCGTACATAGCTCATTTTTCTGCATTATTTTATAATCTCCATAATATATTCTTCTACAAAGTGGCTGATCTCTCTGACTTCGTGGTGAAGAAATAAAACTACATCTTCGTTTATTTACAAGATGAATACATTTGTTCGTAAAAACATCGTATTGAATGATAAAAAAATGTTTCATCATTACGTATGCAGAGTCGTTTAAATTATTATCCTATAAACGTAGGTAGATTTTAATGCGCTGTACTCAGGAGCAAAGAAGAAGATTTTCAAAGAATTAATGAATTTTCACTATATAATCAATAGAGCCCTGCCCTAACACCAGAACCCCTGACCCTGAGGCCATGAAATTCACAATTTTGGAAGAGGCACTCTTGATGATCATAACTATGTACTTAGTTACTTTATTTAATACCCAGGAGCAGAGAAGAAGATTTTCAAAGAAATAATGCACTTTCACTATAAGATCTATATAGCCCCACCCTAGCACCTGAACCCCTGACCCTGGGGCCATGAATTTCACAATTTTGGTAGAGGGCTCAATGCCTATAACAATCATGTCAACAGTTTGACTGCTTGATGTCCAGGAGTAACGAAGAAGATTTTTAAAGATTGCATTAATTTTGATGGTCTTAGCTCCATCCCTCAGGCCCCAGGGGACAGGGGCCATGAATTTCACAATTTTTACTCCCCTTCTCCCATAGATGCTATATACAAAAATTGGTTGAAATTGGTTCAATGGTTCCAGGGAAGAAGCTAAAAATGTTCAAAAGTTTACGACCGATTAACGACGAACGACGACAGACGAAAACAGATAGCAATAGGTCACCTGAGTGACTTAGGTGACCTAAAAACTAAGAAACAGTATTCTCTAAAGTGGAGATATTAAAGGGGTACACACAAGAAAGTTATCACTACATGGACATTTCATTGTATGGAAGCAGTGGGAAATGGCTGTGGAATGGGATAGAACAGTAAATGCACGAAGAATACATCATAAGGTAACAGACTCTCAGTTACACCCAAACCTTGCTGAAAAGATGCGCAATGACTTGGCAGAGATCTTGCTTGACTCTGAAATGTTCAACTTTATGAAATCTTTCCAAAACAGTCAATCAAATGCTTCTGTTCTTAATGGGGCCATTGAACTTCTAGAAAACACAATTTCTTTGATAAAGATATTCAGGGATAGAGCACTAGTGACGACAACCTCAGACTCACGCCTTGGTCGTCTGAAGGAAATTTTTCAGTGGTGGGAAGATTGGCAGAAAGAAGTCATGGACTTAAAAAGTGAATCTAAGCATAAAATGCTAACATCAAAACAGTGTGTGGAAGACATAGAGAACTTGTTGCTCAGTTTCCCTGCTTGAAACCATCTAGGTTTAATAATGACATCGCAGAAAATATATTTTGTCAAGAGAAAGGAATGTTTAATGGTAGCAACAGTAATCCAAATTATATTATAAAACTGTCATTTCTGTAGTACTAGGACAGTCTTTAAAGTCAAGGGCCAGGAAATCAAATGCTGGATTAAAATCTGCTAAAAGTTTTTCGATATCAAAAAACCAACCAGTCCTAAAATTAAAAAAAAAAAAAACCCAAACAGAAGAAGAAAATGACATCAAAATCAAACATTCTGCGAATAAAACTGCCTCGACTTTAAAATCCATAAGAATTATATACAGTGGACATGTTTTGACATTAATGTTAAAACCAATGTTTAAGCTTTACTTCATATTTATGTTGAAAAAAAAATTCATTATAATAACTTGCCTTCCATGTCCATTAAGCTGTCTGAATTAAATTTATCAACATCAAAATTCCTGCGCAGGTAGGTTAAGGCTTCCCGTAGAATATTACAGTGCACTCTGTGCCTTAACATCTCTGAACTACCAAAATATGACGTCATAATGGAAAATGACGTCAAGTCACTGCAAACTTGAGATAATATGACGGGGAGAGTGTCATGAACTTTACACTTTATTTCAAACTGCATGTAAAATGCTAGATAGCTATTACAAAATTCACGGGTCATTAAAGGTTTTTAAGTCTTATATGTCCGAATATTTTAAAAATACACCGCTTACCTACCGTTGATTGAAATTCAGCATGTTCAAAATGCTTATGAAAAATATACTTTTGAAATGTACTCTGTTTTATACCCGTGGTTGGAGGTAGAATTTATTTAATGTGTATAAAAGAGTCTGGCGCAGGTGATTAATGCGGATTAATCTGAGAATTTTTTTGGAAATCTGTAAGAAGAGGTTTTTCTCTAACTGAATCTTGCTTGGGAAAAATGTGTGTTGGCTTTGTTTTAATACAGATTACGATATTGTGTGGAAAATACCCTCAAATTTGTAGGTAAGTTTAATTTCTCAGGAAATATTTTGTACCCAAGTAATACTATGACTTTTCCCAAGCACATTTTGGATACACAAGGATACGATGAGTTTATTTATATAACAAAATGTTAAAAATTATTGTGTTAATCAGCTGCGCCGAAGCGATTTATATGAAACACTTCAAAAAATTATAAATGACCGTCACGTGATCAACAGTCATGTGATATCATAACAAATATGTTAATATATAGCTGAGGAAACCCTTTATATAAATTGGAAGTACTAAAGTTCAATACTTATAAATTAAAACCAAAACCGACCTCGCAGTGATATATTATGTTTTGAGCGCATTTTAAAGCTTCGGGAAGCCTTAACATAGCTGCGTGGCAAATAGCTTCGTTGGTGGATTTCTAGGCGTCTTCATTCTTTTTAAGAAATTATCGGTCTCATCTGTAAGATCACCTCTGCTTAGTTCATGGATGGCTCTGACGAAAGTATTCTTTCCACAAATTTTATTTAAAAATAAATTTTGTTGATACATAACAGGAAATATAACTGATTAAATTTTTGTTTATTATTACAGTTCATGATCCATTTAAAAAATTATTTTCTTTCATAAACTTAAAATAATGTTTTATTATAATTTTGGACGTCATTTCGGTAATACTTAAGAGGTTTCTTTTAGCCATTCAAATGTCAATGTTTACTTGTAAAAGAATGTATTTTGTTATTTTTTAAGGAAGGTAACAGTCTTTTTACCATTAGTTTTCAAATAAATGCGTGTAAAGTGTAGGCGGGAATCGGGAGTTAGCGTGCGTAGTTCTTTGCTACTTTAACAGGGCTCTGAAAATAAGGAGAGATGAGAAAAGAAAATTGTTCTAATCTTAAGTGTAAATATTATGTAAATAATCTATGGAAAAATGAAATAACTTTGATAAACCTAAGTATACCAGTTGAAAACTAGATTTACAACTGTGCGATGTACGTATAATTTTGTTTTCCAGGTAGACATTTATATGCCTTGCAATTGGAAAATATCAAATATTAATTTATTTTTTAATATACCTTTTTGTCTCTGTAAGTATTCTTAGGATATAAATTTATTTAAGGTATACACATTAACATGTATTTATTTTTTTCTTAGTTTAAAGAATGATCAATGTGCACTAAGAAGTCTCCGTAGAATTTAAAACTTCTCCCTAAATCTCTCTGAGGGAGAAGTAATGTCTTCCGAATTTTTGGGTCTAGGCTAGTTGGTTGGTCCCTGAGTTTACAAATTTCTTTTTTCTGTATTTACCGGTTTAATTTTTAAAATACATGTATATTAATCTTCAGTCGCGGATTGGCTTGTGGCGGAAGCATTTATTTCCATAAAGATGTTTTAAGTGAAATCTTCCTAAAAAGAGGATTAACAGCAATTAAAACAGAATGCTGTGTTTCAAGTGTAGTCAGTGGCATTTCCATAATTTTCAAAATGGTGGGGGGGGGGTGTTAATAGTTGTATCCATATTTCCCTTTAATCTTGAAACCTTACAGCTATAGATTTTGAACTGCTGGACTAAATCCATCACTAAAATCATGGATCCCCTAATCCACTGTCTATTTGATAAATCAGATTTTAAAATGCGGTATAATTTCCTTTCTTTAAATATGACATCGGGCAGGCATTAACTGTCGGACACATAAAGTGATGATTGAAGTGGTTACGATGTACCTGGATTTGGGTTAATTTAAAGTGAAAGAATTAAAATCAGTTTGGAAATTCAATTTTTGCTTTACAAAAAATAATAAGAATGAAAAGAAATGGTTTGAATTCTACGGAAACCCTGGAGGGACATTAATTTACTTCATGGGTGTTTTCACTTAGTTCTTATGACTGAATTGTTAATTCTTGTTATTTTAAATTTGGTATCACACCTTTATTTAACCCCAAAACGTGGCGTACAAGATGGGGGCTACGTGTAGTGTCAGAAAAGAAAGGAGTATTTTGTGTTTGAATTTTATCTCAATGAGAAGAAAAAAATGTAGTATTATGTTCATGTGTTCGATCACTATGCACGTTGGAAGTTGCAAAAAAAGAATGAAGGAAAAACTATTAAGTAACAAGAAATAGCAAATGAGAGTGAACAAATAACCATTAAGTTAAAACAACTAAGTGACAAGATATAACGGATAAGAATTAAGTAATCACAATTAATTAAACTACAATTAATTAATTTAAAAAAATATAGTTAAACTAGGACTAAACATAACATTTTCAAAGAAACGTAAGTCAAGATACACGTTCTCCAAAGCTACGTTACACTTAGTCATAACCAGAAATAAAATTTCATAACAAATAAGTCACAACAAATAAGTCACAACAAATAAGTCATAGCAAATAAGTCACAACAAATAAGCTATAACAAATAAGTCACAACAAATAAGCTATAACAAATAAGTCACAACAAATAAGCTATAACAAATAAGTCACAACAAATAAGCTATAACAAATAAGTCATAACAAATAAGTCATAACAAATAAGTCATAGCAAATAAGTCAGTGTCCTACTAGGACTACCGTAGTATTCCATTTTTGCACTTATTGGCATTACACATTTTTACAAGAACAAGTAATGTATTTGGAGAAAATGACATTGGAAATAGTTTCAAGCAAATGCACAAAAGGGCTATTTACAATTATCGTGGGATTGATTTGGTAATGAAAGCATATACATGTAGTAAAGCAATATTTTAGGAAAAAGAGCTTGTTACATTTTGATATGACTGTCTTGAAATAAGGAGAATAAGCTCTAAAAGTTTGTAAATTTTTGGGCTCAGAAAGAATGCATGGAACTTAAGTTATCTGAACATCATTTTCGACTGGTTTGCTACGGATCTGAGGATATTTAAATTTACGATGCTTCATATGATTTAATAAAATAAATTATACCAATTCAGTTGAAAAAAAAAATGTCAAAATGGGCCTGCTTTTGCCTCCCCCCCCCCCCCCCAATTAACGAGAGGGTTTTTTGACTGTATTAAATGCCAGCTGTATTGGTGATTAATGTGGCTCCGGGGCCATAAAACTTGGACGAGCTCATTTTTGATCCCAGTTTCACTTTAACAAAAGGAATTATTAGTTGAAAAGTGAGACTGAGATCAAAGTGAGCTCATCTAAGTTTATAGCCCCAGGCCCTGGAATTTCAAAGACATATGACACGCCCCCCCCTTTTTTTTTTTTACACATTCATATGGCAGAGATTCTTTTGTTAGTATTTTTGCATTTGTTAGAAACTAGTTTAGTTTTTTATAGATAAGTTACAATATGCATTTGTCGTATTGCTCACTTTTTGCATTCCAATGGTTTTCACTACGGGTTCTCTTGATGTAAGGTTTTGTAATTGCAAGTTAACTTGGGGATATATTTTACTGGAAGACGTCACATCGATTCAGTACTTTGATTATATAAGCCTTTGTAATTAATTTCTGTAAATCTGATCATTTGTATACATCCCCAGACTGGTACAAATCATCGGACCCAGAACACGTTACAATATGAACATGTGTGATCCTTTTTGCTGAAATTTAATTCTATAAAAGAATTCATTTACAATGCCAACTGGATGATGTTCTCTCCTCAATACTGAATTTATAAACGAAGTAAGTAATGTACGAAATGGATCCTTTTGTATTAATTTTGATTTTATTAACTTCACTCCGGTGATCATCATACTGTTTGCTAAAAAAATTTGGGCTTCATGTCACTTATATTAGCTATAATTTCCTTTACCTCATTGTTTGTAGTCATCACATTTTTTCTTATTCCCCTAACCTTTTGTCAATCAGGTCTAGTTTGTTCAATTTGCCCGACACGTGTTCCGGTTTATCTGACATAGCTTTCCTAGTGTCACGTATATCGAATTGTTGTTGATTCGGTTGACTTTCGCAAATCTTCAATCAATGATGCAACGTGTATGACCTGGAACTTGCATCAAATTCGTGATTTTATCCTGCTGTTCCGTCATAAAACGCCAGGTAAAATATCAAATAACAACTGGTTTTTGTTTTGACCAGAGCAACTATCAGTTATTTCTCTGTCGCCAGTTTCATACTGGCAATTCTTATTCCTCCTCTGACTCAACTAAGGATTCTGGGATTTGGTTGATTGATTGATTGTGTATTGTTTTACGTCCCATTCGAGAATTTTTCACTCATATAGAGACGTCACCATATACCGGTGAAGGGCTTCAAATTTTGACCTTTACTCGGCACTCAGGGCTATTGAGCAGTGAGGGATCTTTATCGTGCCAACGCCTGCCGTGAAACGCGGCCTCGGTTTTTAAGGTCTCATCCGAAGGACCCACAACTTTCACTTCAAAGTGCCGAGCGCATGGCGAAGGAACAGTTGCTACCTATTTTTTATCGACTTAGGTCTGTCGCGGCCGAGATTCGAACTCACGACCTCCCGATCACGGAGCGAGCGCTCTACCGACTGAGCTACCGTGAACGGTTTCTTGGATTTGGTCTTAGATTGATTGCAAAATCTTTAAGCAATGCAAACAAATAGAATGTTTTATTTGCAAGTTATCATACCCCCCGTAAACGAAGTTGGGGGGGAGGTATATAGGAATCACCTTGTCCGTCTGTCTGTGCAAAGGTATCCGGTCAATATCTTTATTACGGAGGAACATTTGAATCTCCTACTTCACACGAAGATTGCTTATGACCTGAGGATGTGTCATGACCTTGACCCAAGGTCATTTTGACTAGTTCAAGGTAACTTAAAGACAAAGTTCATAATTCGAGTCCGGTCCATATCTTTATTATGGATAAATTTGGTGAGTTCCCATTTAGCACAAAGATTGCTTATGACCTGAGGGCGTGTTATGACCTTGACCCGTCATATGGGCAGTTCAAAGTCACTGACAGAAAAAGTTCATAATTCGTGTCCAGTCCGTATCTTCTTATGGATAAACTTGGTGAGTTCCCATTTTACACAGAGACTGTTCATGACCTGAGGATGTGTCATGACTTTGACCCAAGGCCATTAGGGCAAGTTCAAGGTCACTGAAAGAAAAAGTTAATAATTCGTGTCCAGTCCATATGAATAAACTTGGTGAGTTCCCATTTTACACAAAGATTGCTTATGACCTGAGGGTGTGTCATGACCTTGATCCAGTCATTTGGGCAAGTTCAAGGTCACTGACAGAAAAAGTTTATAATTCCTGTCCGGTCTGTATCTTTCTATGAATAATGTCGGGATGTTGGGAGTTTCCACTTCACACAAAGATTGTTTATGATCTGAGGGTGTGTCATGATACAACCACTGTAGAAAAAAAATGGATAAATAATGCATCCATACTTTCCAACAGAGAAATACTTGAAAAATTGTTTTTTTTTTCAATGTAATAAAATATGTTATTTCAAGTATTGATGTTTTATTAGGCTGCACCTTAGATTCATTCATTAAAAAATTTTAATGAGCAATTACCAGTAATTTTTCACTCTAAATGTTTAAAATTGTGAACACCTCTTAGATCATCAAATACTAGGATTAGTGACTTGGCACCTTGTCAGAAAACCCTGCGTGGGGTATCTGGTCCTTTTGGACAGTTCTAGTTTGTTCTGCATATATTTCAGAAAAAAAATTCAAAGCTTGATTAGAGTTATTGTATGTAGTACTAATAATTATATATTATAGGAATATAAATTAGTTACAACAGAAATCATTTACAATGAAACTGATGAATGAAAGGGCTAAATGTAAAGTGTATAAGCATCTAGGAAGTGAAATATATCGAGATAACGAACAGTATTCGAGCTCAAAAGTCCATTAAACATTACAGAATAGGAGCAGAGCAAACAAGGACCTCCAAGACATCAGAGGTGGGATCAGGTGCCATGGAGGAGTGAGCACCCCCTTCCGACCGGTCACACCCGCCGTTTGCTCCTAGTCATGATCGGGAAATAACGGAAAAATCCGTCGTCAATTCAGTGTGTAAATAATGGACTAACATTAAGTATGAAAAAAGGTCAATTAGCATTTGACTTTAAGATAAATTGTATTTGCTGACAAGGTCATTGTATCGACCATAGAACTTACGAAACAAGAAGTCTCTGAGCCAATGCTCACTAATAATACCCCCGCTCTGATGTGAATACACAAGTTCAGTTATGGACAAACACAGTGATAATCAGGAAATTGACATCGGATTTGTAAAAACTGAATCCCAACATATGGCATGCCTAAACAAAGAAAAAATTTCAAGCATCTGCGATGAGTAGTTGCTGAGAAAACTACGACCAAAATTTATTATGTATGGTACGGACAGACGCACGGATAAACAGGAAGTTGACATCGGATTTGTTCCAAAAATGAATCCTATTATATGGCATGCCTAAACAAAGATTGTGCTAAAATTTCAAGCATCTGCAATGAGTAGTTGCTGAGAAAACTACGACCAAAATTTGTTATGTATGGTACGGACAGACGCACAGATAATCAGGAAGCTGACATCGGATCAGTACAAAAATGAATCCCACTATATGGCATGCCTAAACAAAGAGTGTGTTAAAATTTCAAGCACCTATGATGAGTAGTTGCTGAGAAAACTGCGACCAAAGTTTGTTATGTGTGATACGGACAGACGCACGGATAAACAGGAAGTTGACATCGGATTCGTACAAAAATGAATCCCACCATATGGCATGCCTAAACAAAGATTGTGCTAAAATTTCAAGCATCTGCGATGAGTAGTTGCTGAGAAAACTACGACCAAATTTTTTTATGTATGGTACGGACAAACGCACGGATAAACAGGAAGTTGACATCGAATTCATACCAAAATGAATCCCACCATATGGCATGCCTAAACGAAGAGTGTGTTAAAATTTCAAGCACCTCTGATGAGTAGTTGCTGAGAAAACTGCGACCAAAGTTTGTTACGGACAGACAGACAGACAGACGGACAGACAGACAGACAGACACACAAGGGTAAAACAGTATACCCCCCTCTCCTTCGGAGCGGGGGTATAATGATGACTTTAAAGGAGACTGCAGATATTCTTGTTTCATCAACTTGTTTGTCAATAACTTACCTCGTTTTAGAAATTGTTCATACGTAGAGCATGCTCTGGCGTATCGAATCAACTGAGAGATATAAACTCCGCATGCAGATGATAAGGGTATATTGCTGCATAGGTAAGGGAAGTTGACGATTGAAAAGTTAGAGCCATCACGTTTATCATAAAGCTTTGATGTTAGATTACCATTAACGTCTTTTTCTTATAAAATATCCAAATATGAAAAAGATGTGTCAAACTCTGTAGTATCTTTTATCTCAAGCTCAGCGGGATATATCGTGTCGACATAAGAATGGAAATAACCATTGTTAATTGACAAAACGTCGTCGATATATCTAAATGTCAAGTACTTTCTTTCCTCGTAAAAGATTTTGAACAAAGTCTGCCTCAAATGAATAGAAAAGTAGGTCTGCTAATGATGAGGCGCAATTAGTTCCCATGGGAATTCCAATAGATTGTTGGAAGATCTGGTCTCCAAAAACCACATAAAAATTGTCAATCAGAAACTAGAGCATCTTTTTAATGTCAACTTCAGAGTACTTGTGTGTACAATCAGAATGACAAAGTAAGTTTGCAAATGACCAATGACAAGGTAAGTATATTTACGAGTTCCATTTTCATTGAAAAAGCAGCTCTCAACGATGTCAGAAAGTCTGTACTGTAATTTATGGTGGGGAATAGTTGAATATAAAGTTGAAAAGTCGTTAGTTTTTTTTGTTGTTTATTTTGGCAAAATTTAATAGATATATTTGTAAATCTGTTCATACCTTTTAGCAGCATCATTCTCGTCCTTTGCATCAGTTAGCAGATCTAAGGTTTATTTGGCCTTTATCAAATTCTTTTGAGCCTCTAAATAATCACCTTAAAAATAGGAAATAAACCATTTATCTATGTTATAAAACATTATTCACTATAAAAATAAATAGTATAGCAGAAGTACTTAGAAATGGTATGCTTGGAGTGTGCTAACTTCAAATGTTTTAGGAAAGGGAGGTTCTTGATTGGTACTTATTGTGTATGGATGAGGTTTTCATATTCGCATCATTTTTTCCCCACCAAATGCTGTGATCCCTCATCGAATAAGTTAATTATATCCATGAGGGTTTCTCTGTTGGTAACTTTGGCTGTCGCTGTTTTAAGTATTGCTAGAATATTTGTCATTGAAGATGTATCGGAGTTGCTGAAGAAGGTATAACATGCTCATTCTTTGTTGATGACTGGATATTTTCAGATGTTATGTAAAGTGTTGATTCATGTTTTGTATTCCTTGAGCCATTGCAGAAGTAATTATGATGGAATTTCCCACACTTTTTTCAGTTTGTCTTTGAAGGACAGTCGTTAACTCGATATGATCCAAGACGGTTGAAGCGTAATCACTTCTGCTTCACTATTATTTTCTTAATCAATAAAGTTATAAATAATGATTCCATTTTGTAGAATTTTAAAATATACAATAATATAGTTTACATCAAATATTGGGGAATTAACCAGGTGGGATTTATTAAATTTTTGGGTTTTTTTTTTCACAATATACAATAATATAACTTAATATCCATATATTTAAAGAGACACTGTGACGGACAAACGGGAAAATTGAAAAAAGAGTAGTAAGGGGGACAGAGAACAGTCAGTCTACAGTCAGGATGACGTCATGGGTTTTTCCCAAAAAGGTCATATGAGGTCACAGTCAAGGGTGGAGTCTACAGTCAATGACGTCATTGGGTTACCTTAGTGCAAAAAGTGAGTCTACAGTCAATGACGTCATGGGTTAACTTAGTGCAAAGAATGAGTCTACAGTCAAGGAGTCTACAGTCAATGACGTCATGGGGTTTTCCAAACATGATAGAGGTGACTTTACAGTCAAGGTGTACTCTACAGTCACTGATGTTATCAATTGGTGAAATGATATTGCAGATCTTTACGAAATGACATAGCAACACTCAGGGAAAATGACATTGTAACTTTTAGAGAAATGACAATGCAGCTTTAAAACATTGTGGGGAATGACATAGTAACTTGTAGATCTTTACGAAATGACATAGCAACACTCAGGGAAAATGACATTGTAACTTTTAGAGAAATGACAATGCAACTTTAAAACATTTTGGGGAATGACATAGCAATTGGTAAGGAAATTACGATGCAACTTCTAAAGAAATTTGTACCCAGACAATTTTATGATTACACCGGTATAAAAAGTCCAAGTTTTCAGAAGCTTTTCATAGTCAAATTTCAGATGTAAAGGGAAAAAATCACCAAACACTTTATCATCTATAGGTATGTTTATTTTCACACAATATAGAAGTTTTTTTTTTAATCTATATAACAAAAGTGATGAAAAAATCTTTTTTGAAAGTATAAACTACGTAACATTCTTATAAAATCTGTCCTTGTGAAATTCATCATTACAGTTCTTTGTCTTAAAGAAGTTCATTTTTTACAAATTCATCACCACAACTTCTTTATGAACAATTATAAAGAAGAAAACTTCACATGTTTTCTGGCAGGTCCAGCTGAGCATTCAAATTTGTCCTCTAAATGGTTAATTATGATGGAGCTTTGCTGCATATCCTCAGCCATTCTCTTATGTAAATTCCTCAATATATTAAATTGTTCGTTCACATTTTCCTTCAATGGCTGGCGCATCTTTTTCTCCAGTGCGTTATATTTTTCAGGATGCTTTCTTCTTTATGAAAAAAAAAAATGAAATTATACATTTTTAATTAAGTTTAGTCATACATTAATCCAATGAAATATAAATACGAGTCTTTAACAGTGGGTATATAAAAACAGATGTTTCATAGAAAAAATACTCTTTACTGAAACTAGAGTTATCACTCTACACTCAAAGGTTGTAACTAAATAATACAAAGAAAAGACCTCACCTAAAGGAGGTGAGGATAGAATTCTCCACATTTTCAAACGATCCCTCGCCCGTTTCTTCATCAACAACAACAACTGGTGGCCAGTTTTCATCAGCTGGAGGGGAGTACTTGGGTGTTGAGGACGGCGGGACGACGGGGGTTGATGGTTCTAATGTAATGAATGTCTTGCTTTCATTTGATGCACTGAAAAATATTTGAGAAAACAAACATACACTTTTGTTGATCTTAAAACATCATTTGTAGCTTAATCATTTAGGAATAATCGATAATTTATATATATAATATATCTCCTAGCAAGACTAAGTCTAAGTGTGGTAAGAACGATAACTCTAATTGTAAAAGTTCGTACCTTTCAAAAGTATTTGCATCGACAGGTTTGATTGTGACCGTTCTTTGAGGAGAAGGGGGGGAATCTTCATTTTCAAGATCTTTTCCCATCTGTACCCATAGAGCCTCAAACTCTTCGAAAGAGTTGGCGGAGTTTGTAAGATCTCTGAAATAAAATAAAACAGAATGACTAAAAATGTAATGAGAGGTAAATGGACACATCTTAGTGATTGAAATGATCATAAATAACCATAGTTCAGTAACGACAATAGTGAAGTACACCAAATTTACAGGAATTGTACATAATTAGAAGCTGGCCCTCTTGCACTCGGGACTTTCGTGAAGTTATCTACTTTTGATAAAATTGAGAAAAATCTTATTTTCTGAAAATTTACATCGTAAAAGATTAATTTTAATTAATATCCTGATAGAGAGGAAGTATATGTAACTTTCTACCAGGAGATTTATTTGAAAAAATATAATTTCATCTAAAGATATCAGAATTAAATGCACTCTTCCCATAAATTTCAATGTTAAATCAAAAGGTGAGATGCTTCGAGTATAAATCAAAATTCTGAAAATTTCTATGGTGGATAATTTTCATTTGATAAGCCCTTCAAATTGATATCAGGTTCACCAAAAAAAAATCCTACTAACAATATTGGTCATTATACATCGGATATCTGAAGTTGGTCCACAACGATCTTTTTAAAAGTTAAAATTGAGAATTGTTATCAATTAACAACATTAGATTAAGATCTGATCTACTTACAGAAAGTTGAAAATTTCGTCTGCCATATTTTTCTCTCACTAGTACTGCTATCTTTCTTCTTTTTTTTTTTGGTGAAAGGTACCGTTAAAGATTACTCCTCCCATATTTATACCCATAGGGAGGAAGTAAGTAGACGGAAAAGTTATACAAGAGAAATGGTATATAGTCTTTTAGGGTGTTTGTCATGGTTACATTGCTATTTTTTTTTTAAGTTTGGATATGAGGAACAGTAATTAATTTGATGCATTAATTAGCTCATCATCTGTCGTACTTAATCTCTTCAAATGAAAGCGGGCAATTCTAAATCATTTTAAAAATTCCGCTTTTTCACGATACACCTGCGCACAAAGGTAGTGTAGCGTGTCCTGACATGACCTAGTATTCAATAAGTGTAAACGTCATGGCTTTTATCTGTGTGTGTCACGACCCTTTTAATATATCCATTTGAAGTTTTTAAAACGTCAATTGAATAATTAGCTGTTAATCATACATAGTTAGATGATAATTTACCTTTCATCATAATCTCTTTTAATGGAAGCGCGCAATTCTAAATAATTTTTAAAAATTCCGCTTTATCACGATACACCTGCGCAAAGGTAGTGTAGCGTGTCCTGACATGACCTAGTATCAGTACAAGCATTGTTACTTTTATTTCCGTATGTAGATACACAAGACTATATATATATATATTAAAAAAAAAAAAAAAAAAGAGAGAGAGAGAGAGAGAGAGAAATGAGATATTTAGTACGTTTTACTTTAGATTCAACTGACACAATACTGATGTGTTATCTTATCTTCTATATTCTTCTATATTTTTAAATTTAAAGAAAGAGAGGGAGAGAGAGAGAGAGAGAGAGAGTACTGCTGTTACACGGTCTAAATGTATGAGTGACATGCAATTTATGAAGTTTGAAATCATGTATTCCTCCTGCACTGATCGAGCCATCATATTAAATGTCAGTATAATTATCCCAACACACTAGAACTATTGTTTTTCATTCCCGCATTAGCCTTTACCCTATTAGTTTATCCCTTACAATCAGCTGACTGATGACGGGTGAAAAGTCCGTGCAAAATTCGCGCCACTCCAATGAACGGAAAGATGAAGACGTGTTTTGTGATGTGTTTAATTTTTGGCTGGTATACAATTGTTTGTGCGCAAATTAGATGTCATAGATGTCCAAACTACCTTGGAGTTGTAGATTGTACGCAAACGCGATGGAACTGTTATAGTATTTTTCTTGGTGCGCAATTTAAAATTCGCGAAATTCGAGTCTCCGAGTGCACAGTCAACATAAATCTAGTGGGGAACAGAAAGCTACCCTTTCCAGTCGTGCGAAATAGAGATGGAGATACTTGCCCCGATGTATTCAGTAAGTACATATGTAAATGAGAAGATTTGTGGGTATCAAAGTCAAGTCAAGTTGTCTAGTAAATTTTATGTAAAATCGGTACAATATACATATAACCTATATTGACCGCTTAGTTTATCATTTATACAAAAATTTTGTTGTTTGTCCTAATACGGAATGTTCTTGTGGTATTTGTGTTGGTATATAGTGACCGGTTCATTGAGATTACCGTGAGAAAAAAAATGTGATCACGTGATATTTTCATAAACCAATCACATCACTGTGTCTTTTACTATGGAATGTCGGTTCATTATTATGAATCCTGATGAGTTCCGAAAGACAAATCAACTTGGCAGAAAATATCTGAAACGTTCAGTCGATTGGTTGATTTCAGCCTTTTTTTGCATAAAAACTCCCTTTAATTCTGCATCCGGAATAGGGGGATTTCAGTTCTTAGCAAAATTTTCAGCCTTTTTAAGTGATAGGCGTAATACACCTCTGAATCTAAATGAGAAAAGTTGATACAATGTATGGTATTTGGATCCGCACCTTAGAAGTGCCAAATTAAGATCGGGTTCGTGTCCCAACGAGAGGTATTACGTCACAGTAAGTTGTGTATTAGGCCTAGCCTAGCTCTGTTTAAGATGGTCGTTTTTATACGCTTGACAAAGGCCAAGTGGTTGAAAATTTTAGCGCAATAGAGTGTGTTTTATATTTTAATGACATACTTCCCTTTGGAGGACTATTGATTGAATTGGTATTCCAAATAATTAATGTACCTTTTCAGCACCTATTAGAGAGTCTATGGAGACAAGTCCAAGTTGGAGTTCAACAGACTCTACCACAAAACCAGCGAGGGTCCTAAGCAACAAGACTTCCGGTGAGAAATGTGCCGAACTCGAAGTTAAATTTGAAATTTTCAGTAATCAAAGTAAAAACAGCAGTGTACCGCACATTAAAATAAAATTGAATTATTGATTACTAAATTAGTAGTCATCCTTCCCAATTGTTTAATGACTCCATCTTAATATTGTAGGTATGACACGAACAACAATATACCAAGTAAGAACAGAGACCACCACGGAAGCAACAGAGGCCACCACGAAAGCAACAGAGACCACCACGAAAGCAACAGAGACCACCACGAAAGCAACAGAGACCACCATGAAAGCAACATGGCTGGCGCTCAGCAAGACTCTTGGTAAGAAAATTTGTTATAAGTTAAACATCCTTCTAGTAGAAAAAAAAAGATAAAGCTCACTATGAAACTTTTGTTACTTTTGTAGATTGCTTCTAACCTCATTTACCCTTTGAAATTTTCTGTAAAATTAAAATTAAAGAGTAGCACTGTATATATTAGTTAATTATATTCTTTGAATTTTTTTTTTAATGAAAAATGGTAAAATTTAGTTGTTAATTACCAGTAATTTTTTGTTACATCAAAAAATTAAATGTAAAAGTTTTTACTCATGGATATCCACAACACCTGAATTGTTGCAACTAATTTTTGTGTACTGAAACTTTTATTGGTAGATGTTAGTGTAGATGGGACATCAATGACAGTGAATCCCAAACAGCAGACATCAATGACAGCGAATCCCAAACAGCAGACATCTATGACAGTGAATGCCAAACTGCAGAGTGACACAGAGGGGGAGGAAAAAGATGCATATTATGGTAAATTTGGTTTGTATATGAATATCATCATGTTGACATGTGTATTAAATTTTATGTTTCTACTGTTATTTAATGTTAAAAAAATGAGGAAAATATGTCCGAGGTGTAAAATGATTAGTAATAACAAACAAACAAGTGTTCTTGGTAAACATTTATTCAGAAAGAATCAAATTGTTAAGAAAAAAAATAGTTTGCCATCAAAGTATGAGCTGGCACATGTTGGACATTATTCTGAATCGGATGATGATTATGATGACATAGAATTTGATATTCATTATGTGTCTGATAACTGAAGAGCAGTAAACAAAATTCTTGGTAGTTCTCATGATCAGGTAAAAAAAAAATATATGTTTCCAAGGACCTCAGATTTTAATTTAATAAAAATGTGTACATATTTTTATAAGTTTTGCTATTCTCGAAAGATAATTGTTTTCTTTCATAAAGGATGTTCAATCTAATTAAAAAATTTTATTAGGATTCCTAGCTTGGGGAATCACAGCTACAGTCTTCTTGAAGCTGTCGATTATCATCATCATCAAGATAAGAATTCATTATACCACCAATCCTCAATCGCAAGATGAACCAATAGAATCCAACATCCCTAACCAAGTCCAATCACCACCTCAGCCAACTGCACCACCCCAGCCAACAACACCACCCCAGCCAACAACACCACCCCAGCCAAAGATTGTCACACCTGAAACAGCAAGTGGTGAAAATTTCCACACGCCTCAATCGTTGAAACCCCTAATTAGACCGTCTCCTGTTAGTGCCCACACAAGGTCTAAAATGCAAAAAAAAAAGTTAGTGTTTGAGTCAAAGGTTTAAGCTATTAGAGTTTGAGTCAAAGGTTTAGGCCATTAGAGTGAAAAGAAACCACATGAGATATGCATGATGACACTGTAGTAACAAGACATTGATGTCTTGAATTTATAGTTTGTATGATATGTATGTTTTTTCCCTTACTTTTCTGTGTTTCATTTGTGGACGAGAGGAAAAAATGATAATTTTTTTCCAAAATGTTAGAATTGTTTTTGTGATTTATGATACTGATTCTTTTTTCAAGAAAGGAAAAGGAACAATAGATAGAATTTTATACATTTGATTTTTTTTTATTAGTTTTATGATAAAAACTGAAATAACATTTTAATCTATGTATTAGAATTAACACGTCATGTTTTATTATGTGTAATTTTACACTGATTTTATACAACCTGTGCAAGGTTACGAGAGAGAGATTTTTGAAAATTATTCTATGTTTGGTTGATTGGAAGGTGGATTTTTTCTTTGCAGACAGGAAGGGAGATAATGTAAATTCCTACTTTAGAAATACAATTTAGAATAGTTGATTGCAGGTTGTGTGATTTGTATTCTCTTTTATGACTTATATTATGTATTTTGGAAAAAAAAAATCAGAATTTTCCATATACACACCCTTTTTTGTTTATGTGATGGAGTTTTTTGCACATGGGTAGTGCAATTTATTATTATTTTTGTCATGACTTATATTGTTAATTTTGAGAACATCACATTTATTATACTGATTCCTTTTTTTCTTGAGAAGAAAGGAACCAGAATTTTACACGAGTGAATTCCTCAGGAGTTTTAATATGTTTACTGTTAATTTTTTGTATCAAAATTAACACTTCACATTGCATAATGTGTAACTTTACACGGATTTTGTGTATAACTTGTGCTATTTTATGAGAGATGTTTTTTTGATTATACAGTTGATTTTTAGCATGCAGTTTACATGTTTGCAATTGAATATACCAATCATGTTGTTTATGAATTTAAATAAAAGTTTTTTTGAAGTTAAAAAAAGGTTTTGTTTTTTTCTTTAGATGAGTTGCGGTGTAACAATATAAAAAAAATATAATACATTATTGAATTTCAGGTTATATTTTGAAAAGTATATTTTAAAGAATTTCATAAACAGTCTGAAATTTTTAATTTAGAACATGTCAGACGGTAGTCTCCTCAAAGAAATCTTGGACTCCTTGGTGGATTCAGATGCCGTGCAGTTATTTGCAACAGCGAATGGTTTAGTTGGTGATGTCGAGGTCGAGAACCGATTAAGAGAACTCCAGCATGAAAAGGAACTTAAGTGGGAAAAGCACATAGACGACTTATGGCAGGAGGTTCTCTCTGATATGGAGTCTCCTCCTAAAAAAACGTGTCATTCTTGCAATGATGGCAATCAACCTTCTACAAGTAGACAGGTGGGGGGCGGTGGGGAAAGTTCTGATTCTAAGGACACATTAGCAAAACCTTACTATATCTGGAAGAGAGATACCAGGACCTTCAAGAAAAATCTGGCCCGCGACACCACGTTCAAGGTCAAATTCAATGAACAGTGGAGGGGGGATAAATTAATAGATATCCAAAACAAATTACACGAGATGTTCGACGACCTGTTGTCGCAGGCCAAGGGTCATGATGCGGATTTGGGAAGGGTGGTCCTGAGTCATCCGAGTTTAAACAATCCTATCGTCGTGCCGCTGCAGTCCTGGGAAAAATTGAATGCAGATGTCGTCATGTCTGAGATCACCAAGGTACTCAATTCGAACGAAAGCTTACCCGTAGATGAAAACCTGCTAGTCACCATCGGGTCCATTGACTTACCTAAAGGGGGAGGTAACCCTAGAAAATTACCCATTACAACTCTTTTCGGTCCTAAAAATAGTATAGAAAGGAAAAAATCACTTTTTCACGTTCAAAATAATGACAATTTATGTATGGCCATTTCCATCGGTCTGTGTTTTCTAAAAACGTGTAAGAAAGTAGATACGGTAACATGGAATAATTTAGTGAGGAATGATCCTGGAACGATGCTAGATCACGCCTTCAAACACCGCACTATTTCTCAAACATATTATGACAATATCTTGAAAACGTCGAGACAAAAAATGCAAACGGAGCTGGCCATGGGGCTATGTGAAAAAGCCGGTGTGCCCAATGACAGGTATTTAGGTCTGAATGATATCGAACCTTTTGAAAATTTACTTGATGTCTCGATCAACGTCGTGTCCTCTGCCGTTGGAAACAAATTTGTCAGGGTCACAGAGGATCAGGGTAAGCCTCGTCTCTATTTGTATCACGTGGATTCGGAACAGGAAAAACACTGGCATGGAATTGCTAGGATACAAGGATTTTTTAAGGCGTCGTATTTTTGCCATACTTGTTTAAAACCGTATAAAGATAAATCCAAACACTCTTGTGCCACCTCTTGTGAAGTATGTTTACATGACAACTGCCCAGAAACAGACGTCCAAATGGGTTGTCGTTGCTGTGGTCGGATCTGTCGGTCTTGGACGTGTTTTAAGAGACACAAACAACAAAGAATTGTCAAGAAAGAGAGTTATCCCCCCGCCTGTGACGTGTTTTACCAATGCAAAAATTGTAGAGTCACTCTGGAACGTGCTAAGCGCTCTCCCCATTTACATATTTGTCAAGAGTGGCAGTGCCCCAACTGTCGGGAATATCAAACGGGGGAACACAATTGTTATCAGAAATCGTATACGTGTGATATGGAAAAGAGAAACAAGAAATTTATTTTCTACGATTTTGAGACGCGTCAAGATGACATTTATCATTGCGACAAAGGATACAGACCGTCTTGCATCAGATGTCGCCATTGTGTTAAGGAGGAACGCCAGTGCTTAAACTGCAGACTCTGTCAAAACTGTCGAGATCCGTCCTGCGGTCTACAACAACATAAAGTAAACTTTGCCGTACTACAGACCACTTGTCACAAATGCGAAAAAATGGAACTAGTGGAGGGTGCTACCTGTCATCATTGTGGAAAACGATGTACAAAATGTTCCCGGACCCGAAAAGGAGAATATATGTTTCCCCCTTGTACCGACACTTGTGGAAAAAGGGAACTCGTGTTTTCTGGTGACAGCGCGGCCGAGCAGTTTTGTGCTTACATTACCAGTAAACACTGCAGGGACTCGATTTTAGTTGCACACAATGCCAAAAGTTTTGACCTGTATCCCGTTTTAGAAGTTCTTATCGACCGACACTCCATTCGACCAAGCAAGATCATATACAATGGTTCCAAAATCATGTACATGCACATTGCCCAAAAACTGAATTTAACTTTTGTGGATTCCCTCAATTTCCTTCCCATGAAACTAGCTAAAATACCAGAAGCTTTTGGTCTACAGGAACTCTGCAAAGGTTACTTTCCCCATTTATTTAATACCAAAGCCCATCAAAATTACGTGGGGCCATATCCAGAATTAAAATATTACGGATACGATGCCATGTCGACTGGGGAGCGGAAGAAGCTTGCAGAATGGCATGCAACGAAAGAGAACGAAAGCTTTAATTTTCGAGAAGAAATGTTGCAATATTGTCGCTCGGACGTTGACATACTGAGACGGGGCTGTCTGGAATTTCGAAATTTAATGATCAAGGTGACGACCGTCAAAGAACACATTCCACAAGCAGACGGAACCGTCAAGGAAAGTACCACGTTTGGAATCGACCCATTTGATTACGTCACCATTGCAAGCGTGTGCATGGGGATATTTAAATCTTTATTTTTGAAAGGAAAGTACAAGATAGAAATCACCAAAGACGGGGAATGTTCTTGGTATGACGTCCACACGCTTGAGGGAATAGAAGTGATCAACATCGAAGATTCGTGGACGTCATTAATTGACTTGAGGAAGGAGGAAAATATACAGATAGGAAGACGGCATTTCAAGAGTCCCATAGCAGTTGTAGCCTCTCAAGGTTATACAAAACGCGACAATTATAGCAAGATTTCCATTCAGTGGTTAGAATGGCTAATGGAAAAAAGTCGTCAACGGGGAAATCCTTTAAGCATTTCTCACGCTCTCAACGAGGGGTGAATATCATGTCCCGGGGACCAATTACAGATGCGACGGATTTGTACAGAGTCCCAACGGAAAAGGAACCATTTACGAATTTTATGGTAAGCCCTGGCAATATAGTTCTGTTTTTTATATCTAACAATTACCCCCTTTCCCCCTAAATTGGAGGGGGGGGGGGCGGCGGCGGCGTACCTGGACTTAACCACGAATACATAAATGTTTATTTTTTTTTGTATCTCAAAACTAGGTTGTGTGTTCCACGGCTGTCCCTCCTGTTTCCCAGAAGACCGAAATTACACCAAACATCCTTCCACCAATCAAACTATCAAAGAATTATACGATATGACAATAAACAGAGAAAAAGAACTTAAAAATCTGGGATACAGCTTGGTTACTATATGGGAGCATCAGTTTAAATATCAGTTGGATAAGAATGCGGTTTTGCAACAGTTTGTGTCGACCCTAGATCTCCAAGACCGACTCGACCCACGGGACAGTTTTTTTGGTGGTAGAACCAATGCCATTAAACTACATTACAAAGCAGGAGAAGACGAAACCATACAGTATTACGACTTTACCAGTCTTTATCCTTGGACCAACAAATACTGTCGCTACCCCGTTGGTCATCCTACCATTGTGACGGACAATTTCCAGGACTTGTCACAGTACTTTGGACTTGCCAAAATTAAAATTCTACCTCCTAGAAAACTTTATCATCCTGTACTTCCTTATAACTCGAATGGAAAATTAAAGTTTCCACTGTGTCGCACATGTGCGGACAGTGAAAATCAGAGTGAATGTACATGTACTGAAGAAGACAGAGCCATCACGGGCACGTGGTGTACTCCCGAAATTCAAACGGCAACGTCTAAAGGATACAAAATTTTAAATATTTATGAGGTCTATCATTTTACCGAATCGTCAAAATACGAAGTCGAGTCGTGTGAGGGGGGATTGTTTGCTAAATATGTAAATATGTTCTTAAAAATCAAACAGGAGGCTTCGGGATTTCCAGCCGAATGCGTTACGGAAGAAGCTAAATGGAAATACATCAGGGAATACAAAGAAAAAGAAGGCATACAATTAGACTATAACAAAATTAAAAAAAATCCCGGTTTGCGATGCTTAGCAAAACTCTGTTTAAATAGCTTTTGGGGTAAATTTGGTCAAAGGTTAGGCATGCAACAGTCTATGTTTATTCACGAAGCAGAAGCCGAAAAATTTTTTCAGATGCTTTCAGATCCAACAAAAGTACCACACAATTTTCACATTGTTTCAAGAGACATACTCCATTTAGAGTGGAGTAACAACCCTTTGTTTACTCAGTTCGATAACAAAACCAACATATTCTTAGCTTCTTTTACCACCATGTGGGCTCGACTCAAATTATACAGTGTTCTTGACAATTTAAACGAGAATGTTTTGTATTTTGATACAGACAGTGTCATTTTTAAGGCTAAAAAGTCGGACGACTTGAGTTATCTACCCATTGGTAATTACTTGGGAGAGTTGACTAACGAGATCGCCCCACAAGATGGTTACATTGTTGAATTTGTCTCGGGGGGTCCCAAGAATTATGCTTATCGTACGTTGTCGGGAAAAGAAGAATGTAAAGTTAGGGGATTTACACTGAACTGGGCCAACTCAAAACTGATCAATTTCGATGCCATCAAGTCCATCATCTGTACCTCACACGACCGACAAATCGAAATTGTCAACCCTTGTAAAATATCCAGAGACAGTAGAAAGAGGAAATTGCTAAACAGAGTAGAAACTAAAAATTATAAAATGGTGTACACCAAAAGGAGAATTCTTCCCAACTTAGACACGTTGCCCTTTGGATTTTAATTGTGAAAAAAAACAAAGTTTTTAATATTATCCTTTTATTGAAAGACAATTACAAATAAATGATCCACATTACACTTTTGTTCATTGTTATAACATTGTTAATAGGTAAGCCAGGGAATTTTTTTCTTTTTCCGTCGAACATTAATGATTCCAGGAGGTCTTCCGACTTTTTTCTTACTGACATAACCAGTGCCAGTTTGTAAAAGGTGGTTGTCATCCACTTGGTCGCTGCAATTCTGGCTTCTATCTTCGTGAATTTGCTTCGAGGTCTGGACGGTCTCGGATATAGCTTGAGTCGAGTGATCCTTGGCATGGTCCAATTTTTGAAGTAAATGTTCATATTTCAGTTTCGGCACAAGTATCATTTCCCTCGCCATTTTCTTTGGAAATGTTGCACAATAGGTGTTATTAAAAGCGATATTAAAGAAGTATGTTTGATTAATATCCGACGTTTCTCTCGGTTGCTGACTTCTCTGGATCCCAGAGATCGAATGTGTGATTCGTAAGGTTTCAGTTGGTTTATATACTTTTTAGGTAAAGGATAAGTCCCCGTATAAATGTTAAGTGCTATTTCACTAAGCACATCATACTGTTCACTGGTCAAGGCTTTAACGAGTACTTTTTGCTGTGCACTGTCAGCATACAAGAGAAATTTTAAAAAAGCCTCGTGTTTCTTCACCGTTTGCTTCATGTTTAAATAATGAGTAGACAAAATCATTCTTATTTATATAGGTTGGTAAATGATCATCTCCTCCCCCGGGAGGATACGAGACCTTAGTTGATACTCTCTGTTTTGTGTTGGTTCTAAACAAACATGCAAGTAACCGAAATTTGGTCGAGTTGCGGATTCGTATGCCGCTTTGAAAAAGGGGACCTGTCCTGGTAATATCTGAGATCCAAAGGTGATGACCTGTCTAGAATCACGGTAATTCTTAAACAAAATGACATTGAGGCAGTTCAATGAAATGGTCCTGGCATATTTTCCCGGAGGATATAGGTTCTGGGACAACATCACTGTGCTCACGTTTCTATGATGAGATGTCACCGTAAACAGATGTACACAGTCCTGAGATTGTGCAACTTGTAACATGAGATCATCCAGCACCAGTACCATGTGATCCATACCCTCGGTGTACTGTTCTATGTCTTCTTTAGAAGGCAATCCTTGGTGTAATGATAAGTTTGGTATCGTCTGCGTCATTTCCTCAAACATAGGTTGATGTTCAGAATAAGCATACACTATTCTATCCACAGGTATGGAAAACATACCATTAGCGTTTTGTAAAAGTTTTTTAGTAAAATGCGTTTTTCCGCTTTGTGTACTACCACATATTAAAATGGTGGTAGGTGCAGAAAAAGGTAGCAAGGAACGATTGTTCCACCATTTATTCATAGTCTCTGTTTCCATGTTTCTCAGTCGCCAGACTTTTTCAAAATGAAGTTAGGTGCAATGTCACACACACATATAAATATTTATTCAATTATATAATAACTCCCGTATATACTTTTCATGATTTTTAATGATACATAAAATATTCATGCATAAAACTTTTTACAAAACCGTCATTAGATTGAATGTCATTAGAAAATAAATCATACACATGATTGAACGAGTTTTTTAAACACAATCTTGCAATTAGAAATACTAATACATAAAGTCCACATAAATCGGAATTTCGAGGTTGAAGTCGAACGGATTTGAAACGACAATTTACACTGTTCGTTTTTACAAAATTTTGTATATCTTGACTGTAATCTGCTGGGGATCTTCCAAGGCTGTCGAAGAACTCTGCTTGCAATGGACTGTACACAATGATTGTCACCCAGTGTTCTCCGGGTAATGGTAAAGGTTGTGTATTGACGATAAAGGCGCTTGGAAATTCTGTAACTCTTTGAGGCAATGTATTACTAGCAAATACACCTTTTACGTAACGTCTTAAGCAAGGATCTGTCTTCACCATGTTTAACAGATGTGTTGAATTCATGGTTGAATGTAGTTAATGTCACGTGATTTATCAACCTCAAGTAGGGATGAAAAAGTTGCAAATACAATGACATTGGCAGCTTTGGTTGTTGCTTGTTTGAATTTCAATTCCAGTCTGGTGTTTCCCCTACGAATCAGGTTTAAGTACTCTTCTCCAAATCCACAAGGATCTATCGTAAACACAAAAAGTGAGTATCCATTTCCAAAATTATTACGAGAGATAATCAGTCCAGCATCATTGTTCCATTTCCCAGAAGCTTCAAATAAACGAGCATAGGCGGCTGAATAATGTCCTGCCGTAAAGTCCGTCTTCAGTGGTCTTCCAGGTACGCTTTCTCCGTTGACGTATATCCCGATATCTGTTAATCCCATATGCTCGAAATTAAAGGGGTTGGCTGTGTAATCCCCATTCACAGCTTTCTGGTCCACCAGAGCCACCACGATTCGATCGGGTACTGCCTGTGGAAATATATTGTCCCAGTAAAACTCGGTAGATCCTTTGGGTATGGTATTCATTTTTAGTTCATTTCTTGATATGGTATACTTTACAGGGGTGGATTCGATCTGTTTACTATGGTTCAGCAGAACACCTGGATCAACACGTACTTTGGCCACTTTATACACGACGTCTTGTAATTCTAACTTGTAGGCTGGTGTAGAAGCGGCAGACATGATGACAAAAGGGGCACTGGATCTAAAGAGTTTGATGTAGATGTCTACTCCGTTTATCAAGTATTTATCTATATCAAAGATATCTTCCATCAGGTTCCCTTCCAGCTCAAAGACTTTACTTTCCTGAGTGTAACCATACCGCAGGACCAGACCGGCATTGCCTCCATTGTATGCATTACCGTCGGCAAGATTTCCCTCGTCTTTAAAGAACAGCTCAGATTGTTTTTGTGAATTGAGTTCGTCTTTCCCGCTGAACAAAATTGTTTTGAGATAAGCCTTCCACGGGTAGTTATTGGTATTGAAAGAGACCAATTTGTTGTTCAAGTAGACATCCATTTGGGAGAACATGCTTTGTAGAGGTAAGTTCACTACACCAGTTTCTTCGTTTGCTGCCAGTGCCGATCCATCTGCTTTCAGAATTCGGGCTTTTACGTATAGTTTACTTCTTTTTAAATCAATGTATTCTGCTCCTGAGCCTGACACTACGATCTCAATGGGTGTGTCAGACACTCCTATGCTAGAAATTGGTCTTGCTTCTGTAAAATACACTTTCTCGACCGCTACTTGGTTTGTGGGGGATGCAAAAAGAGAGAGTTCCATTGGTTGTGCTATGTCTTTATTATCACTGCTTAAAAATGCCATTTTTACAGCTTGAAGATACTTCTGTAGCTGTCAATATTAAATTCTTTCTTTTTTCTAGACTGTGTTTTCTTGCTTGGCACTCGTCGCTGTTTCTTAACAGACGTCTTTTTCTTTTCTCCGGTGGTCTTTCTTTGTTTGGGTTTAGATGCCTGTTTTCTCCTCGGAGTTTGAGATGTTGTTGGCTTCAATTTCTTTGAAGGAATGACAGAAAATTCTGTACGTGGCCTTTTTATACTTCCCTGCACTTTGACAAATGGAGCTCCCTCTTTTACATCCTTGGCATGTTCCACTTTAGCTCTTTCCTCCACGGCAGCTACAGGGGTCACTTGAGTGCTGTTTTCTACTGATTCTAACTGTGAGTGAGGCCTCAGTGGAATGACATAAGACTTGTAACTTCTCACACCTCTCCCAATTTGTTTTGGTTTGTATTTGTAAGGGTTGAATTTTTTCTCTGCCATGTTCTTGTAGAAAGCTTCCCATATTTTGGGATCGCTGATGTAGGTCTGACTATTCATCATAAAACGTAAGGAAACTTTTTGAAATGAAGTGTTACAGTCACCGGTCCGTTTAAAAATGAAACTAAATTTCCTTCTCTGTCCGTTATATATATAGCAATCTGCTGTAATTGGCCAATTTTAACTGGAATGTAATAAGGTAGTGTGTAAGTGATATTTTCTGGTTTCTCTCCCAGGTATATGCGTCTTAGGAGGGGTGCCTCTTTCCCCCCAATAATTGTTTCCTCACAAATATCGCAACACACAAACAATTCTGATTTCTTCTTAGATGAAATCCAGCTCTCTGTAGAAAATTCTGTCAAGGCAACAGTCCAATATCCGTCAAATTGAATCTGTTTATTTAATTGAACTCGGAAGCAATGGGGTTTATTTTCAAAATATTCAGAGCTGTCCGTAGACGTCAATACCATTCGAACGCTCATCTTGAATAGAGAGAAATTGCAGAAAATGGTGGCTTTTATTGTTTTTCGAGAGAACTCTCTGGAATCCATGAATTAAATTTCTTGGGCCATCCTTCCCATTTAACATAAACTTCATTGGTTGTACCACGACGCCTTCTTTTAAGTATTTTCTCCACTCTATAAGAAACATCTTCTGACTTAACGACTTTTTGAAGCTCAGACTCGTAGAAAGTACCTTCTATAGGGTCATCTGCCAAATCTTTTACTTTGTACACAGGTACTTGACCTCTTTTGTATCTTTCACTCACTTTAAAAAACTCTTCTGTCCATTTCTGCTGGTAGTCTCTTTGGAAAGGGTGTTTTAGCTGTGATATTCTGACATTATCTCCAATTTTTAATTTGAAAAAGGGTTTTACTCTTTTTTGCACTTTTTTTTTGCTTGAGTTTTTAGGCTGGTTCAGGTCGTTTTTTGCCAGGTCTGGTTTTGTTTTCCCCGACAGATAAGCCGCTAGTCTTATTTCATCGGCATTCTCTTGCTTAACATTGGCTGGAGCATTCCCCCCTAATGATCTGTGAGGTCTATTGTTGTAACTTTTCACCAAGTCTTGCAAGACATTCACAAAGCGGTAAGTTCGGTTCTTCATAAAATAACGATACATTAGGTTCTTCATGGTACGAATAACCCTCTCGGCATAGTTTGCTTTTGTTTCATTTTGAGTGTACATGACGTTTATTCCCTCTTTCTTCAGAAATGTCTTTACCCAACGATTTTTAAATTCACTACCCTTATCTGTTCTAAGGGTCTTAGGTTTTCGTCCTCTTTGGAAAACTGATTTTAAACCGTCAACAATGTTTTGATGATGTTTATTTTTTAAGGGGATTATAAATAAATATCGGCTAAATATGTCAATAAGCACTAATAAGAATTTATAACCATCGTTATGGGATGCGATGTTTGAAACGTCTGCCAAGTCACCATCCCACATAGAATCGATCGTGTTCACTATCACCTTTGAACGCGGAAATGTTTTACGAATGGGTTTATACAGACTATAAGAATCTTCATTGTTTAAAAACTGTCTTATCCTTCGTCTACCAATCTTGTATTTGCCTTCCTTTTTAACAGCCTGATATAATTTTTCAGGCCCTGCATATGCCCCCGGTTTACCGGGAGTGTAGTAGAGCTCCCTCAAGTAATCCGTGTAGTCTGACATACTGGAACATACTAACGATCTCTCTTCGACAGTAACATTTTATATCATTGTAAAAAAAATACATCGCACGTTTTGAACTAGTTTATTTTGATATTGTTAGAATGAAATAATAACACAAAAATTCGATGCACAATAAATAATATATATATACATATGTTACATTCATATCATTAATTATTTTAGTGTTCATTGTCATTCAAGATCACTCTCGATGGTTTCCATGTCTGGTAAATCACCCGCGTTACATTCCATTGACATGTTGTCTTGTGGGTCGTAGCCAAAGGGGGTACATTCGGGACAGCTTAACATTCCAAGTTGATTTTGATGAGACTCACTGAGCATGCAAAGTTCAACGTCCTTTAGTTCTGGAACATATTCATGCATCTCCTCGATGACATCTCTAAGTCTGACAAATTTGTTTTTGTTCAGAGTAACACCTTTCCTTGTAGGTATAGGTTCTTGAACATTGTCTGGCTTCCAGAAGTGTCTTATGTCCACTGTCGGATAGCCTGGTGATAATGAAACGAACACACCTCCACCAACATGCCACTGTGCTTCTTCATCCTCTTTTCCAGTATTGTCTATGTAGTCTTGAATATCTGGTAAAAGAGATTCAAACTTTAACCAACGGGCTAAAGGAAAGGTAACTCCCTTCTTGGTGGCAATGAAACGACCATGTGATTCTACGAGGTGACGGATGTGAACGTAAATCTCCCCCTTGAAAGGCATGACGGTGAGGAATAGATCATTAAAGTCGTCCAAACTTATCCTACATCTTGGCTCCTGAGACTGTTGATGATCAGCTTTCTTTGATTCGTTTCTGGAACCTCCTCTTTCTTTAGTACTGACGACTAATGATCTTGCCATGGCCAGCTTCTTTTCGTACTCAGACTTTGTGTCATCATCCTTATTCATCAGGAGTCGGGATAAGTCAGCTTGATTGGCTTTCATCAATGCCGTTCTAAGGCCCATAAAAGCTCTCGAACCTCGACGTAAAATGATGCTGATCAATTTCCTGTTTTTGTCATAGCTGGTTTTCTCAGCGTCTATCTGTTGTCTCATTTCATCAGTAATTATGTTTGAGGCGTAAAGATGCCCCGCAACAGGAACAGCCATCATTTTCTTCACCAATGTTGAGTAGTTTGACTTAATCACGTCTTGATGTTTTTGCTCCATCTTTGTTGACGATAAGGACCTCACAAGGAACTATCTGAGATTTGCTCAAGACTGATGAAAATTTTCAAAATGTTACAAGTTTATATATGATTTAAGTCACGTGGTTCGTGACTGTAGACTCCCCCATGACGTCAGTGACTGTAGACTCCCCACATGACATCAGTGACTGTAGACTCCCCCATGACGTCAGTGACTGTAGACTCCCCCATGACGTCAATGACTGTAGACTCCCCTTAGAATGTGACTTTTCTCTAGACTGACTGTAGAAATTTGATGACTGTAAAACACGCTGGCTGTATATTTTGGCATTACAGATCTTTATGGGTGTCCAGGTTTTGTGCATGAGATTGAGTTATTATTTGTAAATGTTTCTCCAGTATAGGACTTAAAATTTTTGATGCATGATTTATTCTTCTTTTAAATCGATATCTGTCCATAGCCATGGTCATCCATTCTCCCTTCCGATCTTCATAGGGAATAAGGATGATCGTTTTTTTGTCTGAAAATTTCACAGTCTTGTCCATTGTCCCTCTTCTTTGACAATTCTACATTTTATTCCTGCAACTCTTTATATATGATTTTGTGCTTTTAAAATAGATCCATCCATATGATCTACAGATGCTTTTAAGTACTGCCACTGTGTTTTACTCAAGGTAATCCCTTCGTTCCCCGGTTTTCCAGACTGAAATCGTCGTATGTCATACTGTATGGTGTCATTGGCACATATCATGGCATATACTTCGTTGGAGAGTGGGTACCGATCCACGTATGAACATGTTTTAATTACATCTTTTTCCAATGTAGGGCGTAAAACACAGTCTACCTGAGTAGGTTTTTTCTTCTCGTGTAAAACACTGACAGCGATGCACAAAGAAATAATAAGTACAATCGCAAAAAAGCTAGGTATTACAATCGCGATTTTTTTCTTCAACTTCTCTTTTAACTTCCCTTTGCACTCATTACCACAATCACTTGTTAGAAGTTCCATCATTACCATTTGTCCAGCCATCTTTAAACAAAATGTTTTTGCTAGACTACTGCATTGCACATTTATATACATATGACCTCCGTGGGCGGGGTTTGGAAAACCCCCTGATGTCAACTTGAACTGTACAAATCAGATTCTCTTAAGATCTGTGGAAAGTATTTTTTCGGCATAACCCTACGTTTCAATATGTATTCTTCAGATCCCCAGCTGTCTGCAACGTCATAACCATTTTTCATTTTTTCCTTGAAATCAACAATGCAATCTTCCTTTCTGTCAAACCATTGACTTTCTTGTAAAGTCCATTTCTTTTCATTTCTTCTTAAAGCATTCCAGGCTAAAATTTTCCATTTGTACTGCTTTCCCTGAGTTGCCATCGTTATTACAAGGCAACTGAGATTTACAAGGTATTTATTCTTATTTTTTAAAAAGGTCAGTGACTGTAGACTCACTCTTTGCACTAAGGTAACCCATGACGTCATTGACTGTAGAATCCTTGACTGTAGACTCACTCTTTGCACTAAGGGAACCCATGACGTCATTGACTGTAGACTCACTTTTTGCACTAAGGTAACCCAATGACGTCATTGACTGTAGACTCCACCCTTGACTGTGACCTCATATGACCTTTTTGGGAAAAACCCATGACGTCATCCTGACTGTAGACTGACTGTTCTCTGTCCCCCTTACTACTAAAAAGTAGAATTTTTGCAAGACACATGCAAATTTTATTCAGTTCTTGAAAGGATTAGGTTTCAGAAAATTACACGTTTCAGAACCTAAAAAATCTACTTTTATGAAGAAAAATGTAAGTAAAAATAATTTTAGTTTGCCCCAACATGAAAATATTGCTTCACTTCTTCCTCTTAAAGGTACGCATGCGCAGAAAAGTTGAAGAAGTTACCATGGTGTCAATTCCATAGATATAAATGTCGGATGACCGAGGATTTCGATATAATCTTCAAAAAAGATTATCAGAACTTATTCCTCACTTTTTATTGCTCTAATTCAATGTTGTTTACAAGTAAAAGACGCATGACCTTGACATTGACGATAACAACCACGCCATAGATACAACTTTTCTTTTTCCGGCACTTATATTTTGCAGTCTTTTCTTGCTTTTACCATGCAGTTGAGATCTCAAACCTTCGCCTTATTCATATTTCTCATAAATCTTTAGCTTTATGATATAATTATCTTAAAAGAAACTCATGCTATTGACTCTCTATGTAACTTTAACATCAAATATTGGGGAAAAGATGGTTTTGATTTTACCAGGTGGAATTTATTGAATTTTTATTTTTTTTTTAACAATTATAATTTATCATTTACTTTAAACAGTAACAAATGTCATTTATATTGGCTTTAAATACCGGTATATGCAGCGGTATGTAATTTGAAAACAAGAAATAAAAAAAGCCTGTTATATCCTGGTAAAAATTAAAATTAAATTTTCTTGATTAATGTAAATAAAAGAATGTTTTTGTTTTATGTCACATAGTATTTCAAAGTATACATTAAAATTATTAAACAGGAAAGAGAAAATAATGGTAACATCTCTAGATTTCTAGCTGATACAGTCTTTTCAGTTATCATGATAGTTCCAATATTTTTTGTTAATAATAGGATAAATGTGGTTACCGAAATTTTTATTAATGATTTTATCCGAAATATAATTTTGTTTTACCTTTTTCACTTTATATAGGAAATATTTTAATGGACGTACAACAAAATGTGTTTACTTAAAAAATGTTAAATTTGAATTGCATTGGTGCAAGTGATTAAATAAACATTGTCTTTGCAGAGGTCTAAGGGACGGAAGATAACAGCGCTTTATGAAGGATCAGCAGATTTGACCAGCAAGTCGTATTTCATGAAACTGGGAAAGTGAGCGCCACTTCTCAAGCTGATAAAGTCATTGTGGTTTAAGATGAAACAGAGATCTTGGAACAAAACAGATAGCACAGTTCAGACTTCACCTGTCTCCACAGTTGGAAGAACAACACAGACATCTATGGTTAAGAGTCCTGTGATGATGGATGCTGCAGTGCAAGCCACAGTTTCATGAAAATGAATACCTCAAAATCCTGGTGAAAGTGAGACATTACATGAGAAGATTGAAGAAATCCTAGCCATTCTAAAGGGACAGCAGCAATGTGACCGATCAATCAATATTTGTCAGGTCTTCGGATTGGCAGTTAACAATGTTCCAAATGGAAGAACCATCCAGACCACAACATCCGTTACAATTATCCCACCTGAGGAACCACCATCAACCCCAGTTGTCCAAGAAACAGTTGCTATATCGATGAACATCCCAACCATTGTAAGTGGACTTTCACCAATCAATAACTCAGAGAGCTGCCAAGGAGAAAATTCAGATGAAGATACCAGCACTTAAGCCCCATCAGCTGTTCACATAGCTACCTTTGGTCATTCAGACAATATTGCCACAAAGGCTTCTTTTCTTCTGGTCTTCAACTCACCATGCGCTAAAGCCGGATCCTTTGAAACTAGGCCTTGAAAGATATGAATATGTGGTAGGCATTCTATAACACCATTTATCTTTCTAAAAACCACTGAAAGGTGCTATAAAATTCCTCTCTTAGCACACCAATCCATGGAATCCTCTCGGAAATTTCTTGGTAAAGATTTCTTGGCCCAATCAAGAACTAAAAATATATCAGATTCTGACATTGAATGGAAAGTGTTTTGTATGGCAACATCCTGATTTTTAGCTCTTAGTGTATGTATTTTCAAATTGGTGATTCTGTTTTCAGCTTGAAAATGCTAAACTTTGTCACTATCATTTCTGTTGGACAAATGCTGCTTTTACGGATGCAATAATTTCACAAATCTGTTGTCAGTATTCACATACTTCTTCATGGGAATGATCACAAACAGCTTGGACGTCCAATTTACACATTTATCACTGATAGCAAAATTTCTGCTGTGATCTGGGATTGTTGACATTTCTGCAAATTGTACCTTAAATGAGAACGAATAAAATTAAGATTCACTTTCCATAGTAAAACAAGTTACACATTACACACAGTAATAATACAAAAAAAAACTGACCATTCTTTCCAAAATGATACCCCAATATGTTTTATCACGTGCCCTTTTTGATCAAAAATTCAATAATCGCTTCTTAAAAGAGATTGAATACCTTCATCATCATGATTATCCACCTACATGTATCATGTACTTCTATGTGGTATGTTCACATAGTTAAAATTTATCAAGAAGTTGGATGAGTGACAGTAACAAAGTTAATTATCTCCACTTTCGATAACTCAATTGCACACCTTTATGTACCAATATATATTTTAGTAATTAACTTTTTTTATATTTGATCCAAATAAAACATTTGGAGCTGCTGTGATATGTGAGAGATTGTTTTTGTTGTTTGTAGTTTAACGTCCCTCTCGAGAATTTTTCACATATATGGTGACGCCATCATTTGCCAGTTGAGAGGTGCAAATCCTATACTCGGCACTCAAGGCCATTGAGCAATGATGGATCTTTTTCTTGCCAACACCTACTGCGACACGGGACCTCGGATTATGCGGTTACCTCCGAAGGACCGGTCTCCACGTCTAATAATGGGATTCGAACAAGCGACGTAAGGATTGACTCCTTACTCAGGGACTCTAGAGCAGACGCTCTAACCAATGCGCCACGCAGGCGACGTGACAGATATTTTACTCATTTTAAAACCCTACAAACATTGTTTGCGGAGGGTATAAAAGTGTCTTATGAGGTGATAATGCCAAGTAAGTTTATATGTATACCTTGTAACCTGTCTTAGCTAAATTTTTCACTCCAAATAGTAAATCCTTGTATCTCTTGGCAAAAAAAAGTTAAATCATCAAAATTGAAACCACAGTTACTTTAAAGGAAAAGAAAAAAGGCACAGTTGAAATCCTCCCTAACCTGTTCACTGCCCAAATGGTTAGATTCAAGGTATACTCTTAGCAAATTGAACACACCAGGTGAAACGTAAATATTAACAATAACAGAGCTCGTGCCTTGTTTACAAAAACTTTTATGTTTCACCGTGTGAGTTCAATTTGTTAAAATGTGCACACAGCACCGAGCACGGAGAGACGATACTGGTGAGTTAGTTTGCTTTTTCACATTTCTACTCTGAAATTTCTGGATTATATTGGCGTTTCTCTAGGTCTAACGACTTTTCCTGGTGTTTTAAAGAACTGTCCTGGAATCCTAACACGTACTACATCCCCGTGTCACGTGGTTTAAGGGGTTTTGAGTTGCGATCATAATAAGACTTTTGTGCATCTTGTAGTTCCTCGCGAACACGTTCCGAGTTAAATCTCATTGGTCGCAAGTGGGATTTAACGGTTGGTACAAGAGTTCTTGTGGTTCGTCCAAATAGAAGTTGTGCCGGTGAAGGCTTTACTCCTGGTATTTCCGAATTTCTCAACTCCATAAGGGCAATATAAGGATCTTTGTGGTCATCCTGCGCCTTCCTAAACAGGTTTTTGATGGTCTGAACAGCTCTTTCAGCCATACCGTTACTCTGTGGATATCTCGGCGAAGATGTTACGTGTCGGAAATCATATTCCTTCTTAAAAGTTTTTAAATTCATGATTTGCGAATTCAGGTCCTGAGAAAATCGAAGTTATAAATTTCATATATTTCAAAGATTGATTGATGATGCATTCTTTAACCTAGCAGAGAAGTTAAAATCAATTGATAGACACAATGTCTATGAAATACCAAGCAAACCTTGATAATATAATGTAGTATATGAAATTGTATAGATGCAAAGTAATTTAAGCACTTCAGACATATGGAAGATTTTTCTGACTATGACATATTAATTAACTACCGTAAAAATGTGTTCTGTTTCGAATTTGGGACCCTTTGGCCCCTGAATTCATTGGCGGCCTTTACAGCATGCAATTTATTAACTGATCCAGCGGAAATGGATGGCTCTAATGCTTTTCTTCCCCAAAGGGTCAGAAGGGCAGATCTGCCATTCATTCCCAGCTGGACCTCCCTCCAGGTGATGGTTCCCGATCTACAAAAAAGGTTTGGTTATGTTGAAATATCAAGTATTTTGCATTATATTTTGATAGACTTCACTACTTTGAGATTGTGTAATAATCTTTTTCATCATACATGTATAAAGTTCAGAATAACAATTAAGGAAATTTTTTGTTACAAACATTTTAAATTTTGTTAAGGATTTAAGGGACATAAACGCAGATTTGAAGTTAATATTTTCTCAAATTGTCTGTATAATATTATGTCTCATATGTTGCTATAGATGGATTGATTGATTGTATATTGTTTTACGTCCCATTCGAGAATTTTTCACTCATATAGAGACGTCACCATATACCGGTGAAGGGCTTCAAATTTTGACCTTTACTCGGCACTCAGGGCCATTGAGCAGTGAGGGATCTTTATCGTGCCAACGCCTGCCGTGACACGGGGCCTCGGTTTTTAAGGTCTCGTCCGAAGGACCCGCAACTTTCACTTCAAAGTGCCGAGCGCATGGCGAAGGAACAGTTGCTACCTATTTTTTATCGACTTAGGTCTGTCGCGGCCGAGATTCGAACTCACGACCTCCCGATCACGGAGCGAGCGCTCTACCGACTGAGCTATGTTGCTATAGAATGTCACACAGAAATATAATTTAAAAAAAACAACTTATTTTATCTGGATATTATTGAAACTACGAATTTCGGGTCGCGTTTGATTTACACATCCTTGCACATTCTCAAAGTAAACTTTATCCTTAATACTTAAGAAAAAAAGAAATTTTGTTGATTATTATGAAGAAAAATTAAAGGTATAATCCAGAAAATTCCGAGTAGAAATGTAAGGGAAAAAAAAACAAATCTCCAGTATTGTCAGTCCGTGCTCAGTGATGTGTACAGAGTTTAACAAATTGAACACACCCATGGAACCTTAACATTAACAATAACAGAGCTCGTGCCCTGTTTACAAAACAGTTTACCCTCCACCTGGTGTGTTCAATTTGGTTTAATCTTAATATGTGAATAAATAGTACATACATTTTCAGAATGAATATTTTTAACTCTATGATGTTTCCTTCAATTTCTGAATCTGTAACCCGATTTGATCGTATGTAAGTACTTCTTTTATTCTCAAAGTTAACTCATTAAGTAACACACATTTTCTTTATCAATAATAGTACTTCTTTTATTCTCAAAATTAACTCATTAAATAACACACGTTTTCTTTATCAATAATAGTACTTCGCGTTTTGTACCAACTTCTTATTAACCAATTAATAAACCTTTTGTATCTCAAATAGTCACGAAAGTGACTTACTAACCCAAGAATTTTAATAACAAGAGTTTGCAAATTAACAAGTATTTATTATGGCAACAATGAGGGGTGTACGTGGATTTACCCCAGGTTGTATTCCATACACCCTTCGGCCTCAGCGTCAGGGTGTCTGGAATAAAGCCCAGGATAAATCCCCATATACCCATGATTGATAACTAATATTATCTGGGTTCAATCAAGGGTGTATGTGGATTTCTTCCCGGGTTTTATACCATACCCAAAGGCCGTACCTTTTCAACTGCATCAACAATTTTTGACCTTGACCTTTCCTTTGACCTTGACCTCACTTTTCTTAAATTAGTGTCAAGCTTCATATGCTGCCACATACTGATGTAAGCTATGCAACTACATTAATATTTTTTCACCTTGACCTTTCCTTTGACCTTGACCTCATTTTTCTCAATTTGTGTTAAAATGTTGCATTAATATACCCTCGGCGGGGCATTCATGTCCTATGGACATATTTCTAGTTTTTATTGTTTCTGGTCTTATACCACTTACATAAGTAAATAAACATTGATGCAGAAAGGCCAATCGTTTATGTACAGATGAGTCCTCAGCGGGGAGTTTTGCATCAAGGTGTACATCTGATCCTCCCTTTAGTGGTAACACAACCTTTATTTATAGAATGCGACACAGACAGGGAGACTGGTGAAAAACCTTTCACATATTTCTAAAAAATAATTTATCAAAGAATGGAGATAGTATATTACCATTAATGTTTTTTTTTGTTTTGTTTTGTTTAGAGAAATTCTTAGTTAATCCAGTTAAATTTGTTTAATTTTGTGTTTGTATTGCCTCAAAGGTACGTACTATATTGTTATTCGTATTTGATTTGGCGGTGAGGAAGCAACATTTCCCGTTGAACACCGTAACAAAAGCCGGCTATTAATTGCTCTATGAGCAATGAGCCCAGCTAAAAATGAATACATTTATAATGAATCAACATTATTCACAGTGGCTGTATATTGTGAATAATTTGATTAGTTGATTGCAACTCCTCAGTTTCAAACTAATCTCATTCAAGCAGATGCTTGTCTGTCTCTGTAAACTCTGACGAGCAGGAGTTTATGGAGACAGTCGAGCGTCTGCTTGAATGAGAATAGTTTTAAACATGCTACCTACATGATCTAAGCCGTAAGTTTTTAAAAAAAAAATATGTATACGGGTATATTACTTAACCAGAAGTCTCTGATGAGACTGTAGCTCTACTGGTCTGTACGTATAACAAAGGAAAAGTAGCACTTTGATTTGAAACTTGGCAACAAGAAACAATCAATAGAATTATGTATCTTAATGTAGTCTACTTCTGTGCCAAATTAAATTGAAATCAAACGAAAACTGTAGGAGGAGTAGCATTTTGAAAATATTTCACAGAAATTTCTATTTTTAGTAACCATGACAACACCATTCACTGAAATCAAAAACCGAAATATATATAATGTATCTTAGTGTATTCTTATTGTGTGCCAAATTAGACTGTAATCAGACCAAAACTGTAGGAGGAGTAACATTTTAAAGGAATTTCACAGAAATTTCTATTTTTAGTAACCATGGCAACACCGTTCATCAAAATAAAAAACCGATGCACTAAATTATGTATCTTAGTGTAGTCTACTTGTGTGCCAAGTTGTACTGAAATCAGACCAAAACTGTAGGAGGAGTAGCATTTTATAGGAATTTCACAGAAATTTCTATTTTTATGAAACCATGACAACACCGTTCATCGAAATCAAAAACCGATGCACTAAATTATGTATCTTAGTGTAGTCTACTTGTGTGCCAAGTTATATTGAAATCAGACCAAAACTGTAGGAGGAGTAGCGTTTTATAGGAATTTCACAGAAATTTCTATTTTTAGTAACCATGACAACACCGTTCATCGAAATCAAAAACCGATGCACTAAATTATGTATCTTAGTGTAGTCTACTTGTGTGCCAAGTTATATTGAAATCAGACCAAAACTGTAGGAGGAGTAGCGTTTTAAAGGAATTTCACAGAAATTTCTATTTTTAGTAACCATGGCAACATCGTTCATCAAAATCAAAAACCAATGCACTAAATTATGTATCTTAGTGTAGTCTACTTGTGTGCCAAGTTATATTGAAATCAGACCAAAACTGTAGGAGGAGTAGCGTTTTATAGGAAATTCACAGAAATTTCTATTTTTAGTAACCATGACAACACCGTTCATCGAAATCAAAAACCGATGCACTAAATTATGTATCTTAGTGTAGTCTACTTGTGTGCCAAGTTATATTGAAATCAGACCAAAACTGTAGGAGGAGTAGCGTTTTAAAGGAATTTCACAGAAATTTCTATTTTTAGTAACCATGGCAACACCGTTCATCGAAATCAAAAACCGATGCACTAAATTATGCATCTTAGTGTAGTCTACTTATGTGCCAAGTTATATTGAAATCAGACCAAAACTGTAGGAGGAGTAGGTTTTGAAAAATTGTTTACAGACAGACGGATAGACAGACAGACGGACGGACGACGGACACCTTACTATCGCATAAGCTCTTCTGGTCTCTGACCAGTAGAGCTAAAAACTACATATACAAAAAGTACCAACTAACCGGTTATGAAAATCATAACCGTCAACCCATACTAAACCGGTTACCATATTTCTGACTGATAAGACAGTTACCCAGTTGACCTTTGCCATCCCTAATAATTTTTTTACATGTACAAGTTATGTGCATTTCCTTTATGTGAAATCATAAAAAAAAACTCTCAATTAATCCCTATATATTATTTTATTACATCCTCAAATGACTGCATGTAAACATCTATTTAATAGAGTACTTTTTACAAATAATAGACAGAAAATGTGACAGTATCTTTGAACTCAGTTTAATGGTTTCATTAGGGATGTCAACGTATATTCGAGTACTCAACTTTTGTTCGATCATACCGACTATCGGCTAAAATTTGTTTAGGCGATTGTTTTTAAAAATTTGCTACTTAGTAGTAATCTTAAATTCAAGGTAAAAAAAAATTGGATCTGCTCAGTCCATTTGTTAACATACCAGTGTATAAAATCAGGGAAAGGCTTAACCGGTCTTCATTAATTGTTTAAAGGAATTTTTTTGTTCGACAAACATGCATTGGCATACTTTAAAAGATGTCAGATCCAAATTGTAAAGTTTTAACCTGCAATTTCGTAAGATCTCGTATAATACAACTACCAATTAATGAAGAATAATTAAATAACTGATACATATTTATAAATACATGTACATGTAAACTGGGGGATGGTTATGAGAATAATTTAAAGGTGTTTCTTTCTGATATTAATATCAATCATTTTAAAATTGAATTGATTGTCTCGAAAAATCTCATAATGAAAAATTATCGCAAGCTTTCTTTGTTTTTATAAGAGTTGCACTTTAATTGTTTAACAATCACGGGTCACTGACAAGAGTCCCATTTAAATGTCTTCAGGTAAGAAATCAATAACGGGTACATGTACTAGCAGCAGGAAAAGAAAGGATAAATGCGAGCGTTTGATGTTCTGTATTTAGATAAAACTAGATGAAATCCCGCGCAAGCGCGGGGAAGTGAATTTATACCACTACCGACAGAAAAAATCTAATAATATATATATTGTAGTTTCTACTGACAGCCTACAGGCTTATAGCAGGAGGAAATACTTTGTTCAAAATCCCGCATGAAGTAGAAGTACGTCTCCACCCCACCCCCCACCCCACCCCCGTAAACTTAAATAACAAAATCATTAATTGACGTTTATTGTGAAACCTGTTATATACAATGTACTGTGTTATGGATATTGTACTTTAAATGCTCTTATTTCATTTCCGTCACGAATAAAAGCAGCGAATATGCACATTTTACTGAGAAATAGATTTTTTGGGTAAAAATTCACAGGTACTTGGGTCTTGGTTTATGAATATGTATGTACCTTATTGATATGTAAAAACTGTACCTTACCTCTTTTTAGGTCACCTGAGTCACTCAGGTGACCTATTGCTATCCGTTCTCGTCCGTCGGCGTGCGTCGTGCGTTAAAATTTGAACATTGTTAGCTTCTTCTCTGAAACCGCTTAACCAATTTCAACCAAATTTGGCATATAGCATCTATGGGTGAAGGGAAACAAAAATTGTGAATTTCATGGTCCCTGCCCCCCTGGGGCCTGAGGGGTGGGGCTAAAACCACCAAAAATAATGCAATCTTTAAAAATCTTCTTCTTTACTCCTGGACATCAAGCAGTCAAACTGTTGGCATCATTGTAATAAGCATTGAGCCCTCTATCAAAATTGTGAAATTCATGGCCCCAGGGTCAGGGGTTCTGGCCCCAGGGTGGGGCTATATAGATCATATAGTGAAAGTGCATTATTTCTTTGAAAATCTTCTTCTCTGCTCCTGGGTATTAAATAAGGTAATTAAGTACATAGTTATGAAGAGCAAGAATGCCTCTTCCAAAATTGTGAATTTCATGGCCCAAGGGTCAGGGGTTCTGGTGTTAGGGCGGGGCTCTATTGATTATATAGTAAAAATGCATTAATTCTTTGAAAATCTTCTTCTCTGCTCCTGGGTATTAAATAAGGTAACTAAGTACATAGGTATGATGCACAAGAGTGCCTCTTTCAAAATTGTGTAATTCATGGCCCCAGGGTCAGGGGTTCTGGCCCCAGGGTGGGGCTATATAGATCATATAGTGAAAGTGCATTATTTCTTTGAAAATCTTCTTCTCTGCTCCTGGGTATTAAATAAGGTAACTAAGTACATAGTTATGATGAGCAAGAGTGCCTCTTCCAAAATTGTTAAATTCATGGCCCCAGGGTCAGGGGTTCTGGTGTTAGGGCGGGGCTCTATCAACTATCTAAAGAAAATGCATTAATTCTTTGAAAATCTTCTCTGCTCCTGGGCATTAAGGTGATAAACTAAGTTCATAGTTATGATGAGGAGGTGGGCCCCTTCCAGAATTGTGAAAGCCATGGCCCCTGGGTCAGGGGTTCTGGTGTTAGGGCAGGGCTCTATTGATTATATAGTGAAAATGCATTAATTCTTTGAAAATCTTCTTCTCTGCTCCTGGGTATTATTTAAACAAACTAAGTGCATGGTTATGATGCATAAGGATGCCTTTTCAAAATTGTGAAATTCATGGCCCCAGGGTCAGGGGTTCTGGTGTTAGGGTGGGGCTCTATTGATTATATAGTGAAAATGCATTGATTCTATGAAAATCTTCTTCTCTGCTACTGGAGATTATTTAAACAAACTAAGTGCATGGTTATGATGCATAAGGATGCCTTTTTAAAAGTTGTGAATTTCATGGCCCCAGGGTCAGGGGTTCCGGTGTTAGGGCGGGGCTCTATTGATTATATAGTGAAAATGCATTGATTCTATGAAAATCTTCTTCTTTGCTACTGGAGATTATTTAAACAAACTAAGTGCATGATTATGATAGGCAAGGATGCCTCTTCCAAAATTTTTAAATACATGACCTCAGTTTTGGGGGTTCTTGAGGAAGGGGGGGGGGGAGGGGGGCTCTATTGATTATATAGTGAAAATGCATTAATTCTATTAATTAATAATTAACTAATCCTGTATGCTCCCTAGTGTTGAGCTGATAAATAAATTGCTTAGCTATGATGAAGATGGGAGCTTCGAACAGAATTTTTAATTAATTTAAATCTTGTGGTCCTAGGGTCAGGAGTTCTGGCATAACGAGGAAGGGGGGGGGGGCTTTTGATAATATAGTGGAAAAGTGTTAATTCTTTGAAGTCCATAGTTATGATGATGAGGGTAACTCTTCCAAATTTGTAAATTTCTTGACCTTTGGTCTTGGGTTCTGGTGTTAGGGTAAGGCTTTGTTGAATCTGTAGTGAAAATGCATTGTACCTGTGAAATTCTTCTCTGCTTCTGGGCATATCGAAAGCAAACTGAGTAAAAGTTTAAATGATATAAGTAAGCGTATTTCTACCAGATTTTTGAACATCTGGACAATTCGTCTAAGCATTCTGGTCCTGGGCAGGGCTCTATTAATTTGTATTCTACTGAGAGAAGTTATTCCCCTTTTCCATTCATCTTTGATAATTAATCACTGTAAATAATGTTTTTGAAAGGTTAATAGAATAAGATAATTATGCAAGAATGTTTATTGTATAATTCAAAAAGTACTTTCTTAGTTTTAATAATCAGGTAGACCTGTAAGTAATAGATGAATAAAAACGAGACAAAAATAACCTATCTTATTAAAAGTTCTTCAAAGACCATAAGAGAGGGCAATGCTAGAGGTCTTAATATGGGTTTAAAAATAGTACAGAAGCACTTATAGTTTGTTAATAGTCTGCATGGTGATAATATTAAGTGGGGGACAGATTAGAACTTAAGTTATTAGTTGATACTGAATACTAGACTAATTATTTTGTTGATCCTGATCTTCCTACTTCTCTTGCTTTAGGGCAACAAAGCTTCATCTGTCAGTGTATTTAACTTCTAAATTGTTGTATTATACTCAGGTGACCGTTAAGGACCTTGGGCCTCTTGTTTTTTTTACATATCAATAAGGTACATGTATACATATTTATAATCCAAGACCCAAGTACCTGTGTAAAAATTAGCTTTTATATAACGCCCTATGAATGGATTTAGAGGGGGGCCCAACCCCCCTCCCGTTTTGTGTCCAAAATATACATAAAATTAAATTTTTTTGGTGTGTCCGTGGGCCCCTACCCCAACCCCAAACTGGTTGCCCCCCCCCCCTTTTAAGGTTCCTGGATCCGCCACTGGAATAGGCTGAGTAATTAATACAAAAGACTGTATTCAGAAAAAAACTGAAATGTATTAATTAAAGCACAAAATTATACAACATAATTGTACTTGAATAATGCCTTATTCATTGAAATTCTCTTTTCATGTAAGCAAGTTTATTACGAAGTACAAATTGTACTTCGGGTTCGTTGCCACGATGCTCTCATTGAGGAATATAAACAAATTTTACTGATAAATTTATTAGGAAAACCTACTACATATATGTAATAGTCTTTCGATATATAAATATATTCACAACTTACAGTGTTATCAATGATTTACCATTATTTCAATGACCATTCACACAAATTTTTTTTTTTCTTTTTAACATCGGGCTCGATGATATATGATGTTCTAGAAGCTTCCGTCAATATTACGATCGGTGAATGCCGAAAATAATTTGCACATTTCCCTTTTTAATCGGTTATCACAACTTATTTCTTTTATATCATTTAAATCAAGTTTTGATTGAATAATACAGTAATGACGTTTAATGAAATAAATCAACGATTGCTTGTTGTCAGTTTCATTAAAAATTGCCAGTAACTTTGATCCGCCAACCGGAAACGCCACCGTACTCGCGTTTTTGCTATTTCTTGGCTGTTTATAGAAAATAAAAGTAGACTTTTAATTTAATATACGATACTTACAATGCAAGTGAAATCTAAATATAGTTTACGGACATCATCTTGTATCGTGTGTATTCTTGGAGCAGTAAGTAAGAACTCTGGTGCACCCGTTTCGGAGTTTATTTGCAGAATTTATTAATTTATAAGTATAGATGTGCAGTAAATATTATATTTGAAATCAAAAACATCTGATACATATATTTATTACTACGTAAATGATTTGTTGTATAATGGTAACAGCGTAGATTAAATATTGTACCGGCTAGCAGTCTCCTAAAGACAAATAGGAAAATGACATGAAAAAAATAATTTAAATTTCAACGACTACTCGACTATTGTTCGACTAAAGCCTCTGACTATTCGACTAAGCTGTCCGAGTTAAATTGACATCCCTATTTATCATTTATAAGTTGCACAGGTTTTTTTTTGGCTCTTCTGAGCCAAAGGCTAAAAGAGCTAATGCTATGGCCATTTGTGCGGTGTGCATAAACTTTTTAGAATATGGGCCATAACTCAAGAACCCCTTGGCCAATTATTGTCAAATTTGTCACAGGGTATCCTTGACCCAAGGGCTCCCGTTTTTACTAAAACTAGGGTTGTGACCCTTAAACAAGGAGAGATAATTAGGAAAATGGCAACAAAAGTACTGGTTGCTAAAAATTTTTCTCAAGAACCACTGGGCAGATTATCACCAAACTTACACAAAAGGGTGAGGATATGTTGCAGATTAAAAATTGTTCAAGGCATCACCTGGGGCAAAGGGCGTGGTCTCGAGGTTACTTCAAAGTTGACCAAAAATTACATTTTATTAATATGTTGATATATTGTTTACTATAAGGACTAGGATCATCAAATCTTGTCAGTTAATGCATCGAAGGACCTCAGATCATGTTGACTAAAAAGTAGGTCACGGTGCCCTACTTTTTAAATTTTGTGGCCATTCTTTTTCAAAATGATTTAGAGGCATATTTTTAACAGTTTAAGGCCTATGATCATCAAACTTTGTCAGTTGATGTATCTTGGGTCCTCGGAGTACGTCAACTAAAAAGTAGGTCACCTTGACCTACTTTTTGAATTTTATGGCTAATCTTTTTCAAAACAACTAAGGTCATTAATTCGAATACTGAGAGGTTTAGAATCATTAAATCTTAGATGATGCATCTTGGGGCTATAAAACATATTTATTAAAAAGTAGGTCACAGTGACCTACTTTTTGAAAATTGCCTTCATTCGATTTCAAAGCGTTTAAGAGGCATAATTTGGACATTTTAAGGTCTATGATCATAAAACTTTGTAAGTTGATGCATCTTGGGTCCTCAAAAAACGTCAACTGAAAACAAGGTCACCCTGACCTACTTTTCAATTTAAATGACTTTAATTAAATATTTCAGGTACTAATTGGCCTAGAATCATCAAACATTGTCAGTTGATGCATCTTGGGTCTTCGGAGTAGGTCGACTGAAAAGGAGGTCACCGTGACCTACTTTTGAACATTTATGGCTTTAATTTAATATTTCAGGTACTATTTGGCTTGGAATCATCAAACTTTGTCAGTTGATGCATCTTGGGTCTTCGGAGTAGACTGAAAAGTAGGTCACCCTGACCTACTTTTCAAAATTCATGACTTTCAATATGACTTTTATATTTCAGGTACTATTTGGCTTAGAATCATCAAACTTTGTCATTTGATGCATCTTAGGTCCTCGGAGTAGTTCGACTGAAAAGTAGGTCACTGTGATCTACTTTTCAATTTATATGACTATAATTAAATATGTCAGGTACTAATTGGCTTAGAATTATCAAACTTTGTCAGTTGATGCATCTTGGGTCTTTGGAGTATGACAACTGAAAAGTAGGTCACCCTGACCTACTTTTGAAATTTTATGGCTGTATTTAATATTTTGGGTACTATTTAGCTTAGAATCATCAAAATTTGTCAGTTGATATATCTTGGGTCCTTGGAGTAGGTCGACTGAAAAGAAGGTCACTGTGACCTACTTCTCAATTTAATTTAATATTTCAGGTACTATTTGGCTTGGAATCATCAAACTTTGTCATTTGATGCATCTTAGGTCCTCAAAGTAGTTCGACTGAAAAGTAGGTCACCATGACCTACTTTTGAAAATGTATGGCTTTAATTAAATATTTTCAGATACTAATTGGCTTAGAATCATCAAACTTTGTCAATTGATGCATCTTGGGTCCATGGAGTATGACAACTGAGAAGTAGGTCACCCTGACCTACTTTTGAAATTTTATGGCTGTATTTAATATTTTGGGTACTATTTAGCTTAGAATCATCAAAATTTGTCAGTTGATATATCTTGGGTCCTTGGAGTAGGTCGACTGAAAAGAAGGTCACTGTGACCTACTTCTCAATTTATGTGACTTTAATATTTCGGGTACTAATTGGCTTAGAATCATCAAAATTTGTCAGTTGATGCATCTTCGGTCCTCAGAGTACAACAACTAAAAAGTAGGTCACCGTGACCTACTCTCAGGTACTAATTGGCTTAGAATCATATTAAGTTCTCAGAGTGTTTCATTTAAAATGTAGGTCATGATGACCTACCTTTAGAATTTCAATGCTTTACCTAAATATACAGGATACTTAGAGGCTTCAAATAGAAGTGGTAGGTTGTACAGTTTATCTGAAGAGCGGTTCAAGGCCCTTGGCCCTCTTGTTTTATTTTAAATGAAAAATTTCAATTTCTTTTGGATAGGTGTGACTGTCATCTGATAACTGAAAATTGATACCAAGCATGACCATATTTGCCAGGAGAGCATCTGTTGGGAGATGATAAAGAATAAGCAGCATAGTGAAATATAAACAGTCATAAAAGGATTAAAGTTCTTCCAGCTAGGATTTTATATGGACACATCGGGCCTTAATACATTAAGAACTTGTAATATATGTATTTTTACAAAATAATTTAGGGAGAACTGCTATTTTGGCATCCACAACAACAAGTGTTAACATATGTGCATGTTTCAAAGGATTTCAGTGCTAAGGGCATGTACATGAACGAGGGTTGTTCGAAAAGTTTGCAGACACATTGATTTACGGAAAATTTACTGTGCACTTTAAATGACATTTGTCTGATTAAATTCTTATATTTTGTTTATATGTTTATTAGTATGTAAAAAATCAGGTCCATGTACCAAAAATTTGAAAATATACAATGATTTTTACTGTACAGTTATAGGATTCAAGGAGCAAAAATTTGATGATTTTCTGTCGTTAGGTGATGTGGCAGCCTGATTCCAAACCTGTGAAGCTTTTCACAGCTATAAATACTTTTCAGTTCTATACACTTTACATGTCTTTTCCCTACTTTAAATTTGAATAACTATAGCAAGTCATGTTACTTTTTTCTTTTGTTGCGTATCAAATATTAGTGAGATCTTAAAATCTATGTCTACGCAGCAAAGCAATAGGTATGGAAACAATGCAAAATCCATAGGCACAATGTCCATGCGATAAGCGGTGTACTGAGATATCGCATGGACTGAGTCATCAAAAATGTCAATCCTTCTATTAACAAAGCTACTACTATTTGAATAATTTTGTCCTAGATATGTTCAATCTCGAAAGTCCAATGATATGATACAAATGTGGAGCAGAGCAAACTCAGACCTCAAAATTTAGAAGTGGGATCAGGTGCAATGGAGGAGTGAGCATCCCCTGCTGACCGGTCACACCCGCCGTGTGCTCCTTGTCATGATCGGGAAAAAAAACCCGGAAAAATCCGTTGACGGTTCAGTGTATAAATAACGGCATAACAATTTGTAGGAGAAACGTCAGTCAGCATTTGACTCAATGATAGGTTGTACGTGCTTACAAGGTTAATGAATCGACCGAAAAACTTGCGAAAAGATGAGATGAATATACCTATGTTATTAATGCATACGTTGAAATGTTGAGAATGTATTGTTTTTAACGTGCAGATTACTTTGTAAAAGTATTCCGTTTTCTTCGTGTAGATGCCGCCACTTGCGGTATTGCAAAAGAGACACTAATTAAGGGAGAAAGGCATTTTCCCTCTAATTAAACGTGTCAGGGCAGCTGAGGGACCAGGTGGAACGCTGGCGAGGATCAAACTGAACACCCCTATAAAGAACATGGGGCGAAAAGAGATGAACGGGTGAATCAGCAGAGGGAGACATGAAGATGATCTCAGGAAGCTCTCGCATTATACGATCTTATATGCAGACGAGGTCGGCCAACCAAATGGCCAGGACTAAGAGACTGATGAATCGGTAAATGGAAAGACTTAAAATGAAGGAGAAAATAAAATGTAAATTATATATACCGTATATATTAAGTTTCAATTTAAAATTATCGTTCACAGTAGCTCAGTCGGTAGAGCGCTCGCTCCGTGATCGGGAGGTCGTGAGTTCGAGTCTCGGCCGCGCCAGTCCTAAGTCGATAAAAAATGGGTAGCAATTGTTCCTTCGCCATGCGCTCGGCACCTTGAAGTGAAAGTTGCGGGTCCTTCGGATGAGACCTTAAAAACCGAGGCCCCGTATCACAGCAGGCGTTGGCACGATAAAGATCCCCACTGCTCGATGGCCCTGAGTGTCGAGTAAAGGTCAAAATTGGAGACCCTTCACCGGTATATGGTGACGTCTTTATATGAATGAAAAATTCTCGAATGGGACATTAAACAACATACAATCAATCAATCAAAGTTTGAATGATGTCTATCAGTTGAAGTGGATAGCGTCTAGTAGATTCGTGTCCAAATGATTTCAGAGTTAATTGTTCGCCCGCGTGCCGCAGTAATAGAAGGTCTGCTCTAGATTCGCGGAGTAAGGAATTAATCCTTGCGTCGCGGGTTCGAATCCCACTGTGGGACGTGGAGACCGGTCCTTTGGATGAGAACGTATAAACCGAGGTCCCGTGTCGCAGTAGGTGCTGGCACGAAAAAAGATTTTGATATTTTACGTGCCAGGAAAACGTCAGAACCGGCACCATTACGAAAATTGGAAATGTCACCATCTCCAATCGGAGATACTTGCGAACTGAATTAAATGCCGAACTTACAATTTATCAGTAGCTCAATGCTTCTAGTACTCACCAATATCGATGAAAAGAAAATATCACTCCACATTTCGATACAGGTCTTGCAAGATTTTAAAATGCACGAAATGAAAAGAAAACTCGACCGTCTGATAAAGTATTTTCACCAGATTGTATATTTCATAAACAAACCCATAAAAACGATGTTGGTTAGTACTAAAGGCAATGGTTTATTAATAAGTTGTGAATTCAGCATTTAATTCGGTTCGCAAGTGTCGAAAATCAACCAAGAATATCAAAATCGTGAAAAAAAAGCCTGGAAAATGTCAGATATTTCGGACTAGTCAAAATAGTGTGCTAAAATTTTAAGCATCTGTGAAGAGCAGTTAATGAAAAAACTACAATAAAAATTTGTTAGAGATAGACAAACATAAATCACATAGACAGACACACAAGGGTAAAACAGTTTATCTCCCTCTTCTTCAAAGTGAGTGTATAATGAACAGTAATTTACAAAATGCATACAATCTACAAAATATAAAAAAAATATTAATACTTAATTGCATAAACGATGACTGTTTCAGGCCGTCCACTGGTCTATCAATCAATTTCCGGATTTTAGGTCTTGTAGCCCTCTAGTGGCCCTTTCCCTGCTCATTTTTCTCTCGTTAAATATTTTTATTTAATTTTTAAGGATTGTGTTTTTTGATCAAGATCTTTCAGTGATTTGATGCAATTTGTCTCCAAGAACTTCTCAATTTCTATTTTACCTAACAAAATTTAGATTAATCAAGGTCACCTTTTAAAAATAATTTCAATGCCTAAAAATATTCATTTCAAGAATCGTTTGATTTGCAACATTTTTATTATTTAATCAAAATTTATAAAAATCGTTTATCAATTTTCATTGAAAGAAATCAAAACACTTGGTAGGTTTCAAGTATTTTTGTCACTTCTGGTGAAAATGTATCCCTGGAAATGATTTCATATCAATTTTGTCTCATTAAATTTTTAAAAGAAATATAATGGTTTTAGTTGGAGATTTCTTTTCATTTAATTCAAATGAAGAAAAACTAAAACACGGTAAAAATAGTACTAATGTAACAGAATCCTTGCATGGTTACAGATGTTCGCAAGTAGCTTTCCCACTTCCTTTTAGTGCCCCATTCCCTACAAGCTCATTAAATTAGCCAATATATGTACATTTCTATTAACAATTTCAGCTAATGAAAATACAGTACAGATCTAAAATGACATTCATTCTGGACATCTACACAACATATAAACATTTAAACTATTTCATCTCGATCATTCTGAAAACACCCAAAGACATGAAAATATGAAATAATAATGAGAGACAAGAGTATAAACAATATGTACATGTATCCTCTTAATTTGGGAAACATAATTAGATGTTTGGACACTAGATATGCTACTTCTTTAATGCTTTTATCTTCATATCATTTACAAAGATAACTGTTGAAAACAGCAGGCACATCTATGATATACAGGTATATAAAATACTTGGTTTCTACCTATAACTAGATAGAGACCATCTCAAAGGGTCCCACTTTCAGTAAAGGACATTAGGAAGAGAGGGACGTATAATGAACTGAATCTGGAATTAGCCTTTACCAATAATAAGTATATTCGAAACAAGCGATATCTGATAGACAGATGGACGGACAGACTGATCTCTACAGTACATGGCACTTGCAAATCAAGACCATAAAATAAATTGTTACGAATGGACAGCTAGACACACACACACAGAGATAGACAGACAGATGCACATGGGTAAAATAGTATACTACCCTCTCCTTCAGAAAGGGGGGGGGGTCATTAAGTACTAAAATATACCAATATAAACCTGAATGTATAGGATATTGAGATTATAATACTACACTGACCAGGGCTTTTCTTAAAAACAGGAATATGAAAGATGGAAGAACAGATGTGTAAACTAAGATAACCCTCCTTGAATGCTTCATAACATGGTGCTTTCTTTAAGTGAAACAGAAAAACAAGAAAAGCTTCAATCTTCTGTAATCACTCGAATCCCAACTTGGTAATAAAATCTTTATTCTTGATTTATCTATTAATTATTAAATAGGAACCTCCCAGCTTTTAAAGCTAAATATAACAATTTAATTATTACATTGTAAATGAGAAGGAAAGGGAACTTAAAAGTAATCAACCCTTTTTTTTTAACCTGAGTTGCTTCTTTCTTTTCTTAGTAGTGTCTGTGTCCAGGTTGGTTCCATTTATCTCAAGAATGATCTGTGATTATACTTATTCTAAGACATTACTAGTTTTCTATCAAGAAAAAAGTGTGAAAAACTAACAGAGATGAAACATTGCTGATTTTTTTTTTTATTGATCAATACCAATAATGATATCCATCTTGATATATGATATATGAAATTCGATACAAAAAGGGTATCCTGATCCGGAAACTGCAGTGGCAGATCAATGATAATTGTACTTCAAATAATGCCACATTTTTTTATAGGTTTTTCTTAAAGATTTAACAAGATAATAAAAACAAGTCTTACTTTGACAAGGTAGGATCCCCATTCTTCAATTCAGAAACTGTACCCGTCCCGTGGGTACCACCACCGTGTGTGTGGCACGTCCGATCTCCACAAATATGTCGGAGTCGGTCACCTCACAAAAGGACACGCAGGAACACAGGTAATCCAAAAGATTTTCCCGGCAATCATAACCTCGGGGTGATTCTTTGCAACACCGATTTTGTGTTGGGCAATTTAACTGTTGGACTGATAGTCCAATCAGTGAAAAAAGCAGCATGGTAAACGTCGTCATTTAATGTAATGATGTGTCAAAAGTACACTACTGATATTTTTTTCACTTATATACAATCATTATGACCTGTAATTTACTGTGGTTCTTGAGAATTTTTTTTCTACATATTTCTATTGCGGCCCCGCCCTACCCCCTGGGATCATGATTTGAAAAATTTAGAATCTACACTACCCCAGGATGCTTTCACATAAGTTTTAGCTTTTCTGGCCCAGTGGTTCTCGAGAAGAAGTTGAAAATAGGAAAAGTTTACAGACGGACGGACGACGGACAACGGGTGATCAGAAAAGCTCACCTGAGCTGAACTAAAAATGTATACATGTGTGTTTCATAACGGATATATTTCATAAGGTTGGTTCCATACAGAGTGAACCGACTTCTAATTCGTTTGTTTTACTCCAATAAAAACGATATTCGTGATTTTGAAGACATTGAAAGGTGCAGGGGGGGGGGGGAGGGGGTAAATACAATAAAAGGAAAGGGGAAGGGTTTTATGGCATAAAATATATTTAACCAAATTATATCCAAAGTTCCTTACCCACCACTTTTTTTTGTCTGCTGATACAACTCCAAACTTAGAATAGACATGGAATTCTCGCTAAAGGTAAATTGAAAAAAAAAATCAATAAAAAAAAATAGATTACATTTTTTTTTTTCAAATTAAGAATTATGTATCAAACTAGTTGGTTTGGGTTTCTTTTTTTTTTAACATAGGCAATTTGTTTTTATTAAACTTCCATTATTATTCATAAATTTGTAAATTTTAATGAGATGTGAATTTCTACATATAAAAAAAAATATTCTCTTTTTCTCAGGACCACGAATGACTTAAACGATGGAGAAGAGATTAGGGTGGCACTAACCATCAGGTATGTAATAAACCAAAGATATTCACATGATGGGTTGATTTTTTTTTTTTATACTTGTGAGTGTTCCTCGAATCATTTCTGAAAAGGTACTCAAAAATTCATATTGTAGACTATTTAAGTCGGAATAGTTCAATTCGTTTACAAGATCTTATCACCGGTAATCCATTTTTTTTATTTTAGTAAACATAAAACTCAGATAATTCAGGAAGCCACAGGACAAGAAGAACAAGAACAAAAGGAACAAGTAGAACAAGAAGAAAACAAAAGAGATGAAGAAAAAGAGGAGGCAAAGATATAACACATGAGGACGAACAGGTAATTGAAAAACTTGTGTCTCGGAAACGTGTTTTAGAACAGCGAGAGAGAGAAGTACAAAAACAACTTCGGTTAGAGAACGAAATTTGTAACATTGAAGAGGAATTGGAGGAGTTATCCTACCTTATATAATTATTTATACCGTTAGAAATGTTATATGTACATGTATGTAAGTACTTTTTAAATCCGAGGTTTCATTATTATCGGATGCTGTGACTAACTGCTAGTTTTATAGCATAATGTACATAAATTTCAGTACTTAAAAATACTTGTAAATTTATTTTCATAATATTTAATAAAATGCACGTACCTTAATCTCATCAACTTGTAAGTGAAAGTGACAGTTTCTTTTCTTTATAGCCGTAAAAATTATATTGTTCATGATATTTATAGTGTACATGTAATATCTATAAATCTGATTTTTTTTTTCAATAATAAAGGAATTGCACAACCTTTTGTCATAAATCTATTTTCGTATTCTGATAAAACCAGAAATTACCACTATATTTATTATTTTCATTATTTATGAATTTAAAATAATTGGCCGTTTCTTTTTCTGTATCAGGAAACTTAGGTGGCCGTGAAAATCAATCTTTTACTTCTTTTTCTTTCTCTTCATGAAAAAATTCAAAAACGTACTCCCTATCCTTCCACATTGACCTGCCAAGAGGACGCTGTTCAAAGTTAAGTTCCGCTTTCCAATCTTCGTGGTAAGGGATTTAGATTGAGTCGCAAGGATTGTCAAGTATTTTTAGGTCACCTGAGTCACTCAGGTGACTTATTGCTATCTGTTTTCGTCCGTCGTGCGTTGTGCGTCGTGTGTTAACATTTGAACATTTTCAGCTTCTTCTCTGAAACCGCTGAACCAATTTCAGCCAATTTTAGCAAATGGCATCTATGTGTGAAGGGGAACAAAATTTGTGAATTTCATGGTCCCTGCCCCCCTGGGGCCTGAGGGGTGGGGCTAAAACAACCAAAATTAATGCAATCTTTAAAAATCTTCTTCTTTACTCCGGGACATCAAGCAGTCAAACTGTTGACATGACTGTAATAAGTATTGAGCCCTCTACCAAAATTGTGAAATTCATGACCCCAGGGTCAGGGGTTCTGGTGCTAGAGTGGGGCTATATAGATCATATAGTGAAAGTGCATTACTTCTTTGAAAGTCTTCTTCTCTACTCCTGGGTATTATTGAAACAAATTGAATACATAGTTATGATAAGCAAGGGTGACTCTACCAAAATTGTGAAATTCATAGCCCCAGGGTCAGGGGTTCTTGTGCTAGGGCGGGGCTATATAGATCATATAGTGAAAGTGCATTATTTCTTTGAAAATCTTCTTCTCTACTCCTGGGTATTATTGAAACAAATTGAATACATAGTTATGATAAGCAAGAGTGACTCTACCAAAATTGTGAAATTCAT